>NC_138241.1:31465258-31625038 GCF_964197995.2 Scardinius erythrophthalmus
ACAAAATTATTTGGCAAAAACTATAATTACAGTGTTAATTTACTATGCAAAATAATGCATATAAAAACAAAAAGCTCACCGGAAAGACATACATTGACTACAACAACATAATCAGTTATTAATATTTCATCTCTCTTGTTTTTGCACAGCCTGGCCAAAAAATATGTCTGCACAATTTGGTATGTTTAATTGTGTTATCACAAATAAAACAATTGACTCAAAGAATAACTACGCAATATACTTACAAAATCTTTAACAGATTTTTTAGAATATTTGAAAAAAGGATGAAGATGCCAGTTTTATAGGCCGGACATCCCTTTTGACAACTGCCTTATTATATTAATGAAACATAAAATGTTATATAAGAAACAAAAAAGATATCAGACAAGATACATGCTTGCATTGTGGTCTATGACTCATTGATTAAAGAGCCTGACAGTAGCATTTTTATTGAATTGGGACATCTTGATCCATGAATCAGCTTCCTCTTTTAACGAGGAGAGCATTACACAAGCACTCTTGTCTTCTGCCATCTGGTGGCTGTTTTGTGATGCTGTGTTGAAGTAGTTCAGAAACACAACCATTGCTTTAAAGGCCATACAATATCATGACCAGAGACTAAAACACATATTTCCTTCATTATGCAAAATAAATAAAAACACTGATAAACTAACAAACACAGACGCTTTACTTTGGATTCGTAACTAAATCTGATGATATCTAAGAATCCACATATTTTGGGGACACAAGAGAACCATTGTGCACATCAGCAGACTCTTATAAAATGACAGCACACATGTGGTATGGATGGAGGTATCAGCATCTTCTCTCTATGGATAAGCTACACACACACACACACACACACACACACACACACACACACACACACACACACACACACACACATTGTGTTTTCATGTTTCATGGGGACATTCCATAGAGATAATGATATTTATACTATACAATCTGTATATTCTCTCCTTCAATCAACCCTAAATATACCCATTACAGAAAGCTTTCTACATTTTTAGATTTCCAATAAACATCGTTCTGTATGATTTATAAGCTTGTTTCCTCGTGGGGACCTAAACAATTTCCCCACAAGGTCAACATTTACTGGTATTATTATACTTGTAGGCTACACACACTCACCTGTGTATCATCCTCCACTCGTTCATTTTTACAATTTTATAAGACCCTGCCATTTGGTCAGTTTTGTTCATTTTCGAACAGCCTTTAGTTGATTTAGAATCTCTAGTTTTTCAAAAATCGAAAAGCCCAAAGAACTGTATCTCTGCTAAATGAATTTTACGTCTGTGATGCCCTTTAATTTTACGTTTTTGTTTATTTTTTTAATTTTTATCATTGTTGTGTTTCAATTTATACTTACAAAATGTGAAAATGTGTCAAGAACTTGCTGTTGAATTCTGTCATTTTGAAAGGTCAATATAAAAATTTTATATATATAAAAAAACTTTAGGCATGACGTTGGCGGATATAGTTCTTCCACCAGCCAATCACAACACTCGAGAGGCGGGCGCTCGTCATTCGCGCCTGAAGTTCTGCGGGTCTCGTGCGTGTGCGACGTAAACAAACATTCACGTGCCTTTGAATTAGCTTATATTTTATGTAGTGAATGAGTGACAGGTCATGTGACTGTGTTTGTGTTTGTTTCTAATTTAGTAAATGAGTGCGAGTTCATCATGGCGGGAGTAATCCGCAGACTCGACGAGACTGTAGTGAACCGCATCGCAGCAGGAGAGATCATCCAGCGGCCTGCCAATGCCATCAAAGAGATGATGGAGAACTGGTGACACATTTATCGATCACTATAATAACTTCTACCTAATGACATTTTAACAATTTATGTCTGCTAACTGGTGTCACTAAGGTTTATCTTTAATATAACAAGTAACGTCACTGACTAAAAACAAATGTAGTCTTAAATGCTTGATTAAACTTTATTGATTATTTATGACTGGTGTCAACTGGTTATACATTATTATCTGGAACGACTGATGACTGACAACCGGTGACACTTTATAAAAAATTCTCATGTTTATCAAAATCTATTCAGGAACACAAATGGCACCTGTGTGGCAAAATTACCCTAATATGTCAACCTCACGTGACACAATATGAGACACTAATATTTGTTTTGACTCCTCAGTTTGGATGCAAAGGCCACAAATATCCAGATAACAGTGAAAGAAGGTGGACTGAAGCTCATCCTCATTCAGGACAATGGCAGTGGCATCAGGGTAAGCCGCTTATTTCTACACCGCACACATCGATAGACATTTGTGAAATGGCAAATTTCTTGTTTGGAGCTTGATGCATTTTTATGCTTCACAGAAAGATGATATGGAAATAGTTTGTGAGCGTTTTACGACCAGCAAGCTTCAGTCTTTTGAGGACTTGGCATCAATTGCAACATATGGATTCAGAGGGGAGGTACAGTGTTCCTCACTTCAGCTGATCCCTGTGTGTTGTTTACTGATCAACTTGGCTAAGTCACCTCTCTCTTTTTTTATAGGCTCTTGCCAGTATAAGTCATGTGGCACATGTCACAATCACCACAAAAACAGCTGATGCCAAATGTGCCTACAGGTAATTTATTTTATTTTATAGACCTTATGCGTCCGAGAAACAAGCGCCCAGGTGTCTTTAGAATTTTGTCTTTGAATTACCGTTTTTGCAGTAGCTTGGTATATTTCTATGGCATTGCTGTCGAAAAGTAATCAGCTGGTGAAGTGGACTTACTTTATGTAGAGTTAATGAAAGTTATTATCATGAGCATTGTAATGTTTGAAGCGGATGTCATAATGAATGCCAGTAGACCGGGAAGATTTTAAAAACGAGCGGTTCATTCATAAATCGGTAAGATCTAACCTTCATGCTGTGGAAATGCAAACCGGAAGACAGAACACAATGAGCGCAGCGCTGAAAAGTGTCTATATATTAAATTAGATTAGATTATATACATTATGGCTGCATCTGAAATCGCATACTTCCCTAATATTTAGTAGGCGAAAAACAGTATGTGACAAAAGAAGTACGTCCGAAACCACAGTATTCATAAAACAGCAGGCAAAAAGTACCTGGATGACCTACTACTCTTAGCAAGATGCTGGAGTGTGCATACGATGGACACTTTACTATCCCATGAGGCCACAGGAGAGGATTTATGAATGGCAATGAAGCGATGTAACTGACGCTGGTAGGTCACATGATAATGAGAACATGGCAGAGGTAGAACATCCATATTAGATTCATACTATAGAACATACTTTGTTATCGGTCGTGAAGTAATTACTTATTCAAAATAAGTACCTACTCAAGAGAGTATGCGATTTCGGACGCAGCCTTTATAATTGTATATATTTTACCAGACACACAGAATGTAGTGTAAATACACTGCAGCTCAATTATTTTATTATTAATGTTTTCTTTTCTTTTATAAAGTGGTACTCTGGTTTTGTTTACAGGGCTAATTACTGTGATGGGAAGCTGAAATCTCCACCCAAACCCTGCGCTGGAAACCAGGGGACGTTGATTTCTGTAGGTTTACCTGATAGCAAGTACTTTTTTACACTTTTTTTATTCCCACAATTCCACAAGCAATCATTTCCTCCATTTTTTTCTTTCCTCCAGGTAGAGGATCTGTTCTATAATGTGTCCACCCGACGGAAAGCCCTGAAGAGCCCCAGTGAGGAATACTCTAGAATCATTGAGGTTGTGAGCAGGTGTGTTCATGAGATCTAGAAGGTTTTTGTTCTGCTGCGAGATCCTGAATAACTGTCCATGCCAACCTGTATGTGTTTCCTGTCATACAGATACGCCATTCACAACTCTGGGAAAAGTTTTGCTGTCAAGAAGGTGAAATGCTCATTTCTCATTGTGTTGTGTTTTATATATACAATTGAAATAAACATTAACGAAATAAAATCAATTATAGGCAAACTACAACTTTTCTAACTTTTGTTTATTTCAAGTTGTACTAACACACTAAGAACTAAAATGACTAAAACTAAAATAAAAATGTATAAAAATGAAATAGACACTTGAAAACACCAATAAAAATGTCAAAAACTAAAACTTTAACTGAAAATGGACGATATAACAATAAAAAATATACTATAAAAGTATATTAATGATACTAAAATAACACTGAGAGGACACATTCAGAAAGTAAATTGTTTCCCTCTATCCAGCAAGGCGAGATGGTTGCAGATGTGAAGACCCTTCTGAATGCCTCTGTGCTGGACAACATTCGTGTGGTGTTTGGTGTAGCTGTTAGCAGGTACTTTTATGTGACCATTTTCCTGGATTATAAACATTTGAACCTCATTTAAACTAAAGGATACATTAATTTGATGGTAAATCATGGAGTAAAGCATTTATGTGTGTGTTTCAGGGAGTTGATTGAAGTTGAGTGTGAGGATCAGAAACTCGCTTTTAAAATGAAGGGCTACATCTCCAATGCCAACTACTCCGTCAAGAAATGCATCCTTATCCTTTTTATCAACCGTATGTCTTATGAGTTTGTTTCTAGGTCAGTTTTTAAATGCAATATGTGATATCGTTTGAATACAAGACCTTCATAATTCTGACTTTGTTGTCTTCTAGATCGCTTGGTGGAGTCTAGTGCCTTGAAGAAAGCTATTGAGACTGTATACACCGCTTATCTTCCCAAAAACACTCATCCTTTTCTTTACCTTAGGTAAATCATATCACTTGATGAGAGTATTCAAATGTTTGGGGTCCATAAGATTTAATTTTACTTTTATTTAGCAAAGATTGATTAAAGGGATAGTTCACTTTGAAATTAAATTTTGGTATGTTTTAGCTTACCTCAAGGGCATCCAAGATGTAGGTGTCTTTTTTTCCGCAGTAGTTTCAATTTTGATATTTTTAGGTCAAACCGTTCTTGTCTGTCAGTCATATAATGCAGGTCTATGGTCACTGTCTCAAAGAGCACATCGTCCCAATGAAACAATTCCCCATCGTAAGTACACACTGATGGCCTAAGACACGAAACGAGCGGTTTGTGTGAGAAAACGAACAGTATTTATATCGTTTTTACCTCTTATACACAGCCACGTCCAAATGATCTGAGGGCGCGCGCGCATCCTGGTGTGTGACGTGTGCGCAGACTGGTGCATAGATATATACACTAGATGTCGCCTTGTCTACGGCAGTTTATTGGAACGAATGTCTTTAAAGCGACATCTATTGTATATATCTATGCACCAGTCTGCGCACACGTCACACACCAGGATGCGCGCGCGCCCTCAGATCATTTGGACGTGGCTGTGTATAAGAGGTAAAAACGATATAAATACTGTTCGTTTTCTCACACAAACCGCTCGTTTCGTGTCTTAGGCCATCAGTGTGTACTTACGATGGGGAATTGTTTAATTTGGATGATGGGGAATTGTTTTAATTTGGACTTGTGCATGCTCTTTGAGACAGTGACCATAGACCTGCATTATATGACTGACAGACAAGAACGGTTTGACCTAAAAATATCAAAATTGAAACTACTGTGGAAAAAAAGACACCTTTTGTGTTGATGAGTGTTGTTACATCTTGGATGCCCTTGAGGTAAGCTAAAACATACCAAAATTTAATTTCAAAGTGAACTATCCCTTTAAATTGATCTAAAATGACAGTAAAAATGTATAATGTTACAAAAAATTCTATTTAAAATAAATGCTGTTCTTCTAAACTTTCTATTCATTAAATATTCCTGAAAAAATGGTTTCCACAAAAATATTAACATTGATAATAATAAGAAATGTTTCTAGAGCAGCAAATCAAGATTTGCGAATTTCTGAAGGATCATGTGACACTGTAGACTGGAGTAATGATGCTGAAAATTCAGCCTTGTAATCACAGGAATAAATTACATTTTAAAATATATCTATATATAACCCAAACTATCAAAGGATAGTGTAAGTCACACAGAATATTTGAATATAACCTGAGTTCTGCTTTAAAACAATACTTTAACAATACTAATACTTGACAATTGTTCATTGTGAAGTTTAGAGATTGCTCCTCAGAACATTGACGTGAACGTTCACCCCACCAAGCACGAGGTGCACTTCCTACACGAGGACAGCATCACCGAGAGCATTCAGAAACACATCGAGAGTAAACTGCTTGGCTCCAACTCCTCACGCACATACTTCACACAGGTGAACCTTCAATTACAGGAGGACGTTTTTATATTGTCTAATTTGACCAACACTTGACTGATTTTCATGATCCGTTTTAGACTCTGCTTCCAGGACTGTCGGCGTCCACCAGCGCGGCCAAAGCCTCTTCTTCAGCAGACTCCCAGGAGCGTGTGTACGCCCATCAGATGGTCCGCACTGACTGCAAAGCCCAGAAGCTGGATGCGTTCCTCCAGCCGTCTGGCTCTCAGTGCAGGCCAGATAAAGCCCCCAGCCCCCCCGCTGCCGAGCCGGACGACTCTGAGCTTCTGAATGCTGTTGAGGATCTGGAGCCGTGCGCCTCAGAAGATCTACAGACTGACTTTCAGCCTCCTCCTGATGAAGCACCACTGAGGTGAAGTGCAGAAAACAGGCTGTTGCAGAGAGTTTTACTAGTTATAGTAGAAGGCAGTCGTGGCCTAATGGTCGGAATCAGAGGATCATCCTGTCGTCTGTTTCATTTTCTTTCAGGAAAAGGCCTCATGTTGAGGAGGTGAAGGAAGATTTGACGGCCGCCTCTCTTCCCAGGAGACGCGTCATTAAACTGACCAGCATTAAGGAGCTTCGGGAGGATATAGAGCAGCAAACTCACAAAGGTCAAACTATATCCACTTTAGGAAATAGAACAGACTGAAATTTTTATGTTAGTGAATTAAAATCTCCCTTCACTATTTTAACAATGGAAAAGCCATTCAATGTGTCCCGTCCCAACTTCCAATGGGAGAGCAGTAAAGTATAACAATTTCAATTTCACTGTATATATTAAATACATATTAATCCTTATGAGAGTTACAAAAGGTATTTAGTCAAGACAAGTGAGCTATTTTTTATTTTCTTTGCCTTTTGTTGTTTGATTAACATTAAAATGCAGGAATATTAGATTATGGATTAATCTTGGATTATGCAACAGACAAGATCTGTACCTTCATGCAGTTAATAAATAAACCATTGGTTTGTTATATTGGCATTTTTCATGCTATAGACGATAAGCCGATGGTTGTAAATTGATTTTGTCCTCCACAGGTTTACAGGAGCTGCTTCAGAAACACTCGTTTGTGGGTTCAGTCAGTCCTCAGTGGACTCTAGTGCAGCACCAGACCAAACTCTACCTGCTCAATACAACCAAACTCAGGTTACACACAGATCAATGACTGACATAAGTTCATTCATGACTCTACTTTCATAAATAATGCTATTTTTATATATATACGTAATGTTTATAATATATTTGTTGACAAACACACATTTCTCTCTCGTTTTCTACAGTCAGATGCTGTTTTATCAAATTTTGATCTACGATTTTGGTAACTTTGGAGTCCTTCGATTGTCGGTGTGTTATTGCATTCATTTTATTTTTTGTTATACATGCTATTTAAAGTAATAACAATTTTTAATACATTTTTATTTTAAAATGTCTGTTTACTAATGGTTGCATTTGACAGATTCAAACTAAAGTTGTTTCTTCAGAATCCAGTTCCGCTCTATGATCTGGCCATGTTGGCTCTGGATTCAGAGGAGAGCGGATGGACGGACGAGGACGGATCAAAAGAAGGACTGGCCCAGTATATTGTGGATTTCCTCAAGCAGAAAACCGAAATGCTGGAAGAGTACTTTTCCCTGGAAATAGATGGAGTGAGTGACACATTCTACACGTATAATCAAATTCTTATATAAATGAAGCTCAAGAGACTGATTATGTGTTTATTTAACCTCGCGTATGGTGCTTTCCTATATACGACTGCCGTACTATAATGCAAAAGCAATATAATGACAAGATAATAATCGAAATCAACATTATGGTGCTTCATAACTGTTAGGAACTCTTGCATTTCTTTACAGGAAGGGAACCTGACTGGTCTGCCAATGCTGCTTGATAATTACACTCCTGCCATGGAGGGACTCCCGATGTTCATCCTGCGTTTAGCCACTGAGGTCGGCATTTCATGGAACTGTAGTTTATTGGGTTTTGTGCATAAAATAGACATTACAATAAAAAACAGATGCAACTAAATAACTGATGGATGATGCAGGTGAACTGGGATCAAGAGAAGGATTGTTTCCGTGACTTCAGCATAGAATGCAGTCACTTCTATTCCATAAGGAAACGCTACACACTGGAGCCGGATGCAGAAGAGCCACAGGTAATGCTCACGTTACACACACAAATGACATTGTGGGTAGTCACAAACTGTAATAACATGCTATTCTGAACTTGATGCATTCCGTTTTTGTCAATGATTTTTGATTAATAGAAGAGTTGACTGAATCCTGAGTGTGTAAGGCTGGATGTTTATTGTTTGTAGGATGCAGAGATGAGCTGGCAGTGGAAGGTGGAGCATGTGCTTTTCAAAGCTCTCCGATCTCTCTTCAGTCCCCCGAAACACTTCAGTGAAGATGGAAGCGTTCTCCAGATCGCCAGCCTGCCTGAACTCTACAAAGTGTTTGAGAGATGCTGAAGTTCAGCACTTTTCAGAAATGACTGCTTTTCGCTGCGCTTTGTTGGTCAGCTGACAATCCCACGATACACATTGTCTGTCACATTATTTCAGATGACCAGCTAACATTAAAACAAGGATTTATAGACATTTGTACTGCAGATGAATAAAAAAAGATTGTATTTTGAAATATTAAACAACGGTTTTTATTATTGTGAACTGACTGAACTGTCTTTGAAAGTGTAAAACAGTCTTATTCCATAATGCACTTCTCTTTCAAGTCACATTACACGTTTATGCATTTGGCAGATTCTTTTATCCAAAGCTACTTGGATAAATAAAGCAAAAATATGAAACGGATATCAACAACAATTCACAAAATCACGTTTGTAGAAGTATGTAGTTTTTGCACCATTAACGGCACCAAATTGAATGGCAAAAATTAAAGGCAGAATTTGATACAGAAACATTTTGTTATGCTGGTTGAAAGTCTCTTCACATCCTGATAACAATCACTAAGTTAAGTGGTCTAAATGTGTGTGTGTATGTATACATCATCTGTGGTTTAGGACCATAACATTTCCGTCCAATCATTGAATTTGGTCCGATGCAATGATACAATGTCCTACCTGTCTGTGAACGTATGCATTTCCATACACGTCATCAACGCGTTTCATACTAAGAGTTAGAGACGGACCTCAGTCACCAAGCACCGAAACAGCAGCCACTTTTACACTTCCTCCTGATCCAAAACAATGAGCTTATGCCACTGATCTATATACAGGGTGGGCCATTTATATGGATACACCGTAATAACATGGGAATGGTTGGTGATATTAAAGTCCTGTTTGTGGCACATTAGTATATGTCATGGTCACCACCCATCTTGAGGAGTTTGCCCCCTCACATATACTAATGTGCCACAAACAGGACTTTAATATCACCAACCATTCCCATGTTATTACGGTGTATCCATATAAATGGCCCACCCTGTAGAATGACATTATATAGATCAGTGGCTTATGCTGCGTTCATGCCATAATTTGTAAGATGGAATCCCGTGACGTTATACTCGGAGCGGTTCGTGACACTCAGCGAAGTGATTCTGCAGCAGTCGGGCGGTACAGGTCAGTGCTCTTTATGTTCATTATTATTCTTAACGTAATTTGCTTTGAGACATGAGGTAGTTTAACGCCGTCTCTTGTGATGCTTTTCTCCCTGCTGCACGCGTTCATGTGTTTTGAAGGAGGCGTGGCTTTGGAGACGCTCTGAAGGGAGGACGGGACGGGATCTTATGCTTTGAAAGCTAGCTTGCTATTTATTGCTAGCCTCTGAAAATTGCCTACCCTACCTTTAACATTCTCAAACAATTAAAATACGAGGTCATAAAGTACTGTTTGAAATGTTTATCATTGCATGTTGTGTTTTTAAATACATGTGACCATTGATTGAGCCAAGTTAGGCCATTTCAAACACTGCAATTCCGAGGTGTAAAAATGCCACCTTTAAAAAGGCCAAAAATAATTACTGAAAGAGAGGTCAGTTTGTAAATCGTGTAATTTATTTACAGTATACTTTGCAGTTGCTCTAGTCAAAATCGCTGTGCTTGTGAAGTGTCAGACAATTTGTTTCTAGTGTGATTAAAAAGTTGCACCAAACTTGAATACAACAGCGTGGTGAAAGGCATTGAGTGGCATTGGTACATGAATCTGAAATCTCACAATGTCACAGTAGAAACACCAGTCTCTATCTGGGAGTTAAAATCGTTGCATTTAGTGTAAAACTGATGTAGTCCATTGTGAAAAAGCACTTCAAAAAAACCTAACAAAAGTCAATGTGCCCTGCAAACGATCACAATTCATGAATCACCCACCCATTCATACTGCATTCATTTACACATTTATTTTCAAGAAATATTTTAAATAATTGAAAAACAAAAACACTTAATTGAAACCATAGCAGACATGATTGATTTTCTATAGCGCTCGACTCATGGCTGTACCCTTTATTAAACACATTAAAGTTTTCTGTACCGGTAGAAATACGTTTTCTTGTATAGTGTTATAATGCATATAACCCTCGCCCCCCCTGTGAAGGCACATTGCTGTGTAAGCATTTACATGGACGTCGAGGGCCCTGCGGTCGTGTCGATTTACAGTTTAAAAAGCGCTTTTATACTCGTTCAACTTAGATAAGAGGAGGGGGAAAAAGCACCCAGTCCGAGCAACGAAACCTCATCAAGCCTTTAAAAACAACAAAACCAACAATATTCTCGGGTTCAGAGAAGAAAGCACAAAGGTTTAGATGTTCCCTCCCTGACCGTGTTGCCTTAGTAAGGTGTAAATCTGTATTTTACCACAAGAGGCAAGGAAACAAGGTAAAGGGGCCTGCAGATTTCTTCTTTTTTTTGGTGTCCAACTGAAAGGTGTCGGAGAGTCTCTCTTCACTGCTGGGATAGAAGAGCATTTCTGTTTGCTTTCATCTTCTCCAGCCGCTTTACGAGATGGTTGTTGGTCATTTCCATTTCTTCGATCTTATCCAGGGCAGTACGCAGCTACAAATGGAAAAGAGATGCGTGAGGTTAACTCTTGACTGTGACTGCTAATATGACAAACAGTTTGCTTTTCTCTATGCTTGGATTTGGCATTTGCATGTCAGGAACAATTTTTTCCCCAGGTTACAATTGTGAGAACCCTGAATGTGTCATGTGTGTCTATATCAGTAGCGGAGATGTTTGAACAGCAGATGGGTTCATACCTCCCTCTGAAGTTTTCTTTTCTCTGCTTTCAGTTCATCTTCTATCTTTTCTGCATTATCTGCTGAATTTTTATATCTGGACACCTGTCCTTCAAGTCTGTTTACCTGCAAGACATACAGAAAATTACAAGTTATACTAATATTCAATTTTAACAAGTTATTAATAAATAAATAAAAAATCTAAATAAAGTGACAATATTTGCCACATGATTAAAATAATTTTACTTAAAGGTGCATTGCGCAAGTCTCTGAGTTTTTGCAGAACTATGCCCCCTCTGGCGGCAATTGAAACTGCAACCAGAAGTGTGCACGCTCACGGACAAAAGTTTTCTTTTTTTTTATCTTACGTGGAGTTTGCGTTGGTGTTTGAAATGAACTACAAGCCGGTCTCTTAGAATCCATCTTCTACGGAGAATGGCGGCGAATACACAAACCTGCCAGGCATAGCTATGTGAGCGTGCCGTGAACGCGCATGACGTCACACCCAGTCTAAAATTCCGGCCCGAATCCCTCTTATTTATTTCACTTTACAGGATTATAGAGACAATCTCAGTGATCAGAGAAGGGCTCATTCAGCCCATCAGGCAATTGTTTAAGCATGTATGGGTTAGAAAACGGGTATTTTTAACATGAAAAGTTGCTTAATGCACCTTTAATACATTTTTGAAAATTATTTGGTTCTGATTACAAACTCACATTTTGTTCCATAGTGGCCATTTCCTGTTCAGCCTTTGAGAGCTTGAATTTGTATTCACTTATCTGTCTATTGGCGTCCCCTACAAGGAACAAACGGAGTTAAAGCATGTAAAGGTACATGTGAAGGTGTTAATTCAGACTTCAGTGTGTGTATCGTGTCAGAGGTCGTACTCTGCATCTCGATGAAATGCAGGTCAGTGCCGTTCTCCATTCCTCGCTCTCCTTCTGTGTAAACACTGTCGATCTTTGAGTGTTTTTGCCTCTCTTCCTCCAGCTGCATCTTCAGTTTTCTGATCTAAAAGAGCACAGATGTGTTACTTCAACTCATCTATGCCAATAATCCCATTGAAATCATTCCATGTACAATCATACCTGGGACAAAAGTTCATCCTTTTCATCCGCAAGCTTTCGTAGTCTTACATCTGGAGTATGAAGACAGGAATTAAGCTTTATCATTAAGCCATCGCTTCTACACTAATACAGATAAGCTTGACAGTGTATTCGGAGACTCACCCAAAGGCCCGTCTCCTGCTGACTCCAGCACCTGAGCTACCTCTTGTTTTACCACGGTGATGCCTGCGGTAGGGGACTCGTGGCTGACGTCTCCGTTGGGCATGTCCTCGGGTATGATGACCAGCCCATGTTTCTGTGAGAGCAGGAGAGGACAGTATAAGAGCATGATGTATAAAAGCCATTTTTAATGGACACTGGCCAGTACGATTATTGCATAATTACGTTTATTTAGGATACCTTATGTGGAATAAATCCTAAAGAAAAACTGCATGCGTCCTTTATAGTGTACTGTGACAAGCTCAGTGGGGGAAAAAAGATCCAAGCTGGCCAGAAATTACAGATAAAATAGCTAAAAATAATTCAAACTGACTACTTTAACACACACACAAAAAAGTGTCCTATGAAATGCAGATCAAACAGATACAAACCAAATAAAAGGAGACGAGCGCAACAAGCCAAATGCTTTCCATTCAAACGATCTGTTTATTGTTGTTATACAGTGCTGATGTCAAGCTTCCGGTGCAGGACCACTTAAAGGACGTACCTCTTCCATTCGGCTTTTCCCCTTGAGGTCAGCCAGCTCATCCCTGAGCTCATCTCTCTCATTCCTAATGCAACCAAAGTATTCTTTCTGTCTCTCTAACGCCTGGCCACGCACAGGGCAGGAAAAGAGAGAGGAGTGAAGAAAACAGTAGAGACAGCAGCAAACACACGCAATGAACACCACCTTCAGTTAGGACTGGGCGATATAGATAAAAATAATATATACGGTGTATATAAATATAAATATAATGATTCTGTTTCAGTTTTACTTTAAAGGAATTCATTTTGGATTGATGTTTATATGGCTAAGTTTATTTTTCCTTGTTCTGTTCTGAATACTGTTCAATTTAAAGGATTTGTTGTGGAGTGAGGGGAACTAAAATAGCCTATAGCTACTGTATGTTTATGGTGTTTGTAAACGTTTCTTTACATTACATTACATTATTTCTGAATGTGATAAGTCAGACAAACGCGATCTGTCCGTTTTTGTCTCTCTCTCCCTCTCAAAAACGCAATTTTTGAAACATGCAGCAAACGTCTTAAAATATCTTAAATGACTTTTTAAACCCTTTAACTGATAGTATTAGTTGGTAAAAATTCTTGTTTTCAGTTAACCAGTTAATTATGAGCATCCCTAACTTTGTATTGCTGGCACGTCTTGTGTAATTGCCTCCTTAAGATGAATCGTTTGTTGTCCTTGGATAAAAGCATCTGCTAACTGAATTAATGTGAATGTAAAAAAATGACATTGATTAACCCATCACAAATGTTGCATATATTGCCCAGCCCTAGCTTTAGTCACAGATGGTAGGATGAAAATAGACCATGCTGACAGATGAACAGTACAGGAAGTGAAGAAGTGAGGTTATTAGTCTATCTATATATAGTGTTGCCTGTGCTTTTCTTCCAATCATCTTTTCTTGGATCAATTCTTGGATTTCATGCAGAAGTGAATATATTAGAAGTAAAACGAACCTTCTTCAAACAAGCAAGTCTGGATGTAATCAATTTTCATGCATTATGTTCCTTTTACAGTTTTCAACTCTACTGTGTAGTACCAAACAATTCTGGTGTAAACAGCTGAGGCTCATGGGATACCAGCAGAGGGCAGCACCATGCATTTACAACTATTGAAACTGCCAATCAATTTGTGTAAACTTAAGCGTGCAAACACTTCGCATAAATCATATTATATATAAAAACCTTAATTTTATATATATTGTATATGTGTGTGTGTGTATGTATATATATACACACACACACACATACAGTATATATAAAATTTGATCAGCCTTTTCAGAGTCAATCCAAACACTATCTCCTAAACCGTCATACCGCAATCTTTTTGTCCTTCCAGTTAACAGTTTCCTGCAGGTCAAACACCTCTCTTGTTAGGGTATCTAGTTTTTGCTGAAATTTCTGGTTCTCCTGGAGTTGTGTTTAATAAAGCAGAGGAAGAAAAAAGACAGATTCAAAACAGACACTACAAAGCAGCAATGAGGCGGAACATATGAAGGAAGAAAACAGGAGGATCTCAATGGAGGAGAGTGAATGATATAGACTATAGAGAATCTAAACCTTCCTATTTCATCTATGAAGAACATAAAGAACAACCACTTTCCCTTAAAAAGATTCCAAATCATCTACAACTTGATTATCCTGCAAAAGCTTTGAAACACTTAGTCTAATGCAGACTCCTTTTTTCCCCTTTTTTTCTGATGTTTTCAACTGAATTTATGGTCGATAAACCATTTCTGTTCTGGTCTCTACCTCGATGAGCTCATCTCGCTGACGAATGCCCTCCTTTAGCTCCTCTTGTTTGTGCTGTAGGACTGAACATGTGTGCTTCTGTCGCTCTAGCTCCTGTCAATCAAAAGAAGGAAAAAAATACATTCACACATAATCTGCCAAAGCTTGCGCTTAGGGTTCAACACAGCAGGAAAATCGATTAATCACACATAATATATGTGTGTGTAAATATATTATTATATTATATTTTATATATATATACGGTGAGGAAAATAAGTATTTGAACACCCTGCTATTTTGCAAGTTCTCCCACTTTGAAATCATTGGGTTTAGGTCTGGAGACTGGCTAGGCCACGCCAGAACCTTGATATGCTTCTTACAGAGCCACTCCTTGGTTATCCTGGCTGTGTGCTTCGGGTCATTGTCATGTTGGAAGACCCAGCCACCCTCGACCCATCTTCAATGCTCTAACTGAGGGAAGGAGGTTGTTCCCCAAAATCTCACAATACATGGCGCCGGTCATCCTCTCCTTAATACAGTGCAGTCGCCCTGTCCCATGTGCAGAACAACACCCCCAAAGCATGATGCTACCACCCCCATGCTTCACAGTAGGGATGGTGTTCTTGGGATGGTACTCATCATTCTTCTTCCTCCAAACACGTTTAGTGGAATTATGACCAAAAAGTTCCATTTTGGTCTCATCTGACCACATGACTTTCTCCCATGACTCCTCTGGATCATCCAAATGGTCATTGGCAAACTTAAGACGGGCCTTGACATGTGCTGGTTTAAGCAGGGGAACCTTCCGTGCCATGCATGATTTCAAACTATGACGTCTTAGTGTATTGCCAACAGTAACCTTGGAAACGGTGGTCCCAGCTCTTTTTAGGTCATTGACCAGCTCCTCCCGTGTAGTTCTGGGCTGATTTCTCACCTTTCTTAGGATCATTGAGACCCCACGAGGTGAGATCTTCCATGGAGCCCCAGTCTGAGGGGGATTGACAGTCATGTTTAGCTTCTTCCATTTTCTAATGATTGCTCCAACAGTCGACCTTTTTTCACCAAGCTGCTTGGCAATTTCCCCGTAGCCCTTTCCAGCCTTGTGGAGGTGTACAATTTTGTCTCTAGTGTCTTTGGACAGCTCTTTGGTCTTGGCCGTGTAAGTAGTTGGATTCTTACTGATTGTATGGGGTGGACAGGTGTCTTTATGCAGCTAACGACCTCAAACAGGTGCATCTAATTTAGGATAATAAATGGAGTGGAGGTGGACATTTTAAAGGCAGACTAACAGGTCTTTGAGGGTCAGAATTCTAGCTGATAGACAGGTGTTCAAACACTTATTTGCAGCTGTATCATACAAATAAATAGTAAAAAAATCATATAGAAATATATATATAAAAATATAATATAATAATATATTTAAACACATTGATCTGTGCATTGGCAATACAAACAGCTGGACCATACAATGCTTTTTTGCCTGATTAATTAGTGCCAAATTAATCAAAAGAGTTTTATTAAGCAACAGTTTTCTAGAAATGAGCAATGTAGTACAAGTACCTTTGATTTCTCCTCTGTTTCCCTGCGCAGCTCTGACATTTGCTCTTCCATCTCCTCTAAAACATCTTTTAGTGTGTCCACTTGGTAAATGAGGTTTCCCTTTTCGTTGTCCAGCTGAGCGTTGGATACCATGGCTTTCTTGTACTTCTCTTCCACTTCTGACAGAGATTCCTGGTGAAAGGGAGGAAAAAATCCTTAACACAAAACCACTACAAAACTTAATGACAGGCAAATAAACCAAGCAGACTCTGATCACTGCACTGAAGATTAGATAAAAATGTGAAGTACAGGTAAAAATTGAAGAAGTAAAAGTGTAATTCAACTCAATGCTATACATAAAATTGAAAAATCAACAACCTTTTACAAAAGTCAAGGCCCTTTTACTAAACAGACATTCCTGGTCTTACTGTGATTTTTTTTACGGCTCGTCTTTGTAACTCTTTCTAAAATGGTAATAACTTGCTCCTCCTCTTCAGCTCCTTTGCTCCAATCACCCGTCTAATGCAGGTTCATTACCGTTCAAAGGTTGAGGTTGATAAGATTTTTTTAGTTTTAGAAAGAGGTTTCTTATATTCACCAAGGCTGCATTTTTTAATCAAAAATACAGTAAAACAGTAATATTGTGAAATATTAATACAATTTAAAATAACATTATTCCTGTGAAGGCAAAGCTGAATTTTCAGCATCATTACTAAAGTCTTTAGTGTCACATGATCCTTCAGAAATACTTTGGATATGCTGACTTGATGCTCAATAAATTTTTCTTATTTATCAATATTGAAAGATTTGTGTTGCTTAAAGTTTTTGTAGAAAAACTGAATGCATAGAAAGTAAAAAAACAAAACAAAACAGCATTTATTTGAAATAGAATCATTTGTAACATTATGTCTTTACTGTCACTTTTGACCAATTAAAAGCAACCTTGCTGAATGAAAGTATTAATTCTTTCAAAAAAATCTTACTGACCCTAAACCTTTGAACAGTAGTATATATATTAATGGCAACTACTCAAAATCAAATCACTTCTCAATAGATAAAATTCAAATGTTTTCCTGCATTAACACTTGTTCATGTAAAGTTCCTTCACAGGGTCTTACTAGTATCAGGATATTTAATGCTTTAAATATCTACAGCTTCTGTACAAACACTAAAAATTCTTCACACAGCTACAGCTGAAACAGAGTAAAGGTGTGTCTGCGTCGTCCTCCATCTTCTTTAACAGTGGTTTGGAGTGAGGCAGAAGACTTCCATGTGACTTTGGCGCTTTGGAGCAATTACATCTTCAGGCAACACAACACTGTGGGCTAAACATTACTATAAAGAGCTAATGTAGTGATTGAAAGACCCATGCAAGGCTCATGCTTTCAGACTAAAGAGTGCTAAGTGTCTGGTGTGTTAGTGGAGGATGAGGAAAGGCATGCGTTGAGCTCAGGACCCTCTACCTTCAGCTCTTTAAGACCCTGCATGTATCGACCCTCTACATCCTGAATCTGGTCCTTTAGATCATAGATGTCCTGTTGAGATGGATGAATGAATCATGGGAAAGGTTTGGCATTCACTGAAGGTCAGAGCGGTGACCTCTGATTGTACATTTTTACAAACACAGAAAGGGAAAGAGCTTCCCAAGGGCATTCAAACACAGAGGAAAGAAAGGAAAAGATTAACACAGACACAAATAAAACCAAATAATGCTGGGAAATGAACAAGTGGATTCTCTGAGATCAAATGCATTCAGTAGGAAAGTATGATGCTCTATGCTTAGCCAAAATACATTCAAAGGCAGGTAGATTCATCCTATTTAAAAAGCATCCCAGAGAAATCCCTATTACAGAGAGATTTGTGTTGAATCTGTAAACTAGCTGACTGCAATAACATATGCAGATAAACAACATAATTACCCTTAATTCGCTGAGAGAAGCCTCTGCATCCATAATGACGCTTCCAGCATCTCCGCTGCCCCGTCTAGAAGTGCTTCCACCCAGAGATGCCAGGGCAGCTGCGGAGAGCGCCGGGGTGGCACATCGAGAGGATGGCTGCAGGACACGAGAGCACCCATCAACAATGAATTAAAAGCTGATTCAACAACCTTAACACCTGTTGGTTACATTTATTTGCAAAAATGAATTTTTGAGAAGATGTAACATTTGTTTGCAGATGCAAATTGGTTGGATATTTTATCATCAAATGCAATGACATTCATTCATTTCCCAGTGTGACTCGAGTGTGCAAATACTTTTTGAGGCTGCTGTATATTACCAAAAGTTTTATTGATTGATATTTAGAGGAATTAAATGTGTATTAAGCCTAACCAAAATCTATCTTAACAAAACGTTCAAAAGTACGGGGTTAGAATTTTCTCTTATGCTCACCAAGACTGCATTTATTTGATCAAAAATGCAGTAAAAATGGTAATATTGTGGAAAAGTATTACAATTTAAAACAAACGTTTTCTAATTAATTTCTGTGAATTTTTCATCATCATTACTTCAGTCTTCTGTCACATGATCCTTCAGAAATCATTCTAATATGCAATTTTTCTGCTCATGAAACATTCCTTTTTATTATTACAAGGATTAATTTTTTATCATTAACTTATAGGGATGCTACGGTACACGGTAAAATCCCTGACCGTTCGGTCAGCCCTGCACGGGACAATCTACCCTCATGTCCCGCGGGACTTCGGTTTTGCCATTGAGTTCGCGCTGATCCTTTTAGTTTTTGCTTTAGGCGCCGTTCACATATCGCGCCTAAAAACGCGTAGAAAACGCTAGGCGCGCCGCGTTCTCCTTTTTCCAAAGCGCTAGGGCGGTTGCGCTCCGGAGGCGTCTGTCGTTGCTAAAGCAACCATCAGCTGCGCTCTGGTTGGTTCTTGTCACGTGACCTACGGTGCGCTTGCGGCATTCTGAAAAGTTGAGAATTTTCTCCACTGCTGGGGACATCGTTAGTGCCAACCGGTCTCGCCTTGCACCAGACAGTGTTGATAGACTCATCTTTTTGCACAAGAATCTCTCAATAGTGGATGAGTAAATAACATTGCACTTTGTATCCTGAATGCAGTATTTTTTTTTTTATATTATTTTGCTCTGCTTTTTTTTATTCAAAGCACAAGCTAATTTATGTTTGTTAAAGGTAAAAGTGCACTGTTTCTTTCACATTGATCACTTCATATACCAGTTATCAAGGTTTGGAATTGGGATCCACTTGAATATTTTGAGTGTTAATTTATTCCATACATTGATGTTCTTCCTACTGTGACATTCTGTTTATGCTCATAAGAAAAATAAAACATATTTTTGGGATGAAATAGCAGTCTCTTTCTACACAAAACATGTACCGAAACCGAACCGAGACCGTGGCCCAAAAACCGAGGTACGGACCGTACCGTGGGCTATCTGTACCGTTGCACCCCTATTAACTTATGAATCATTTATCATTAATATGGATTTATAATTTTTTAGGATTCTTTGCTTAACTGACAGTTCAAAAGAACAGCATTTATTTTAAACTTTTGTAACATTATAAAATGTACAAATATTATTAATGTAAATGTATCTTTACTGACACTTTCGATTAATTTAATGCATCTTTGCTAATTAAAAGTATTAATATCTTAAAAAAAAATAAAATCTAAATCTTACTGACCGCAAACTTTTGAACACTAGTGCATTTAAATCAGTAATGACAACAACAATAACATAAATCACTTAAACCCGCTCTAGCTCCTAATCTGGAAATATTGACCAAATACAGATGAACTTTACCCTAATGAGAAGAGTAAAATTAACTAGGGTCTTAATTATGGCTCAAATGCCAGTCTACAATGGGAAGTGGAAAATGATCTCTCTTCCTCTTACCCGGCTGAAGGTGTCTGTAAACTGCTTGTCACATTTCTCATCGAGCTGAAAAAGAAGACGATACCATTACTCACATTGAAACTATTAGAAATACATACTTGGCGTAATTTCAATGGCTATTAACAGGGTTGTGCCTTAGTTAGTGGGATTCTACATGCTGTAGTTCCAATAACTGATTTAAGCACACATCATGCATGTCACATAATTTAACCAGCGACATCCAGAGTCAGTGCTCTGGCCAGACTTCACCAAAAATCTGCTATAAAACCAAATGCACACAGTTACAGATACACACACAACAGAGGTAATGGTTAGAAGTATTTAAACAGGAATGATTTTCGGTGTTATGATCAAGGCAGTCCATAGCTAATTCACTTATTGTTGGAATAATACATGTAAGTGAAAGTTGAACAAATTCCTAAAAAACCTTCCTAAAAGCAGTCCTTGAATAAAACAAAGCAGTCATCCAGTCAAATTTACTTAAGCCATGCAAAGTAAAGAAACTTTAACAAATAACCTATCCCTATAAGTCACCATCCAGTGGTCTTTAGTGAAGTTGTCACACCGGTTAATACTTCATGCACGTCTTGACTCACACTATCCAGGTCTGGGATGCTCAGATCATCAAGATCAGAGACAATGCTGCCCCTGCGATTAGAGCGGCTGAAATAATCAGCAGCCGTCTCGGAGATATCCGAGAAATCAGACAACTACACAGACAGACAAGAACATGAGAAAGATAAAGGGAAAAAGAAGTAGCAATGGTCAACCTAAAGAAAGAAGTTGTTTTTGATGTATTATTGTTTTAATGAAAACAATATGTGGTTGAATTGCATTGGTTAGTTTTTTTTATTCTGGCTCACCACACTATCCCTTCTCCCACGTCGACTTTGGGACACAGTGCTGACAGAATCGTCATCAGAGGATGACTAAAAGTTTAAATAAGGGTGATTACAGAGAAGAAAAGAACATTGGCACAGGAAATAAAACCAAAAACCATATGTCATGACTTAAGCAGAACTTGCAACCATTTCAAGGAAAAAGTCAATCTTTTAATAGCACGCCATTCTTATTAGTGACAAGTCATTAAACAATGTCATTGCTGCCTAAGATGTTTGGGACATGAGTAACAAAGACACCAGCTGCATTCCTGTCCCACCTTCAGAGAACAAACTATCAAGACACCACTGATGCATCCAAATTTTCATGCTTCCAGATGATGCTTTGAATGCAACAAAGAACATATTTGAATACATTTCGGGAAATAATATATCCACCACGACGGTTTTAACCTTTGACCAGGATGTTCTTTGACCAAGCCAACAACAACAACGAACAATTCACTCAGTTGTTGTCAAACCATTTAACCACAAGGGACAAATTTCTGGATACTTACAAGCACTTTCACTTGAAAACATCCATTTGTCTTATATTTCCCTCTCTAACATTTATAATTCGACAGCTTCTCAGCTCCAGTGGCCTCATGGAATAGAGGCACATAAACAAATGTGTAGTCATGAGTCGGAGTGTTACTATGTGGTTATGGTTGTCAGGGTGTTGCTATGCAGTTGCTAAGGTGACCTGGGTGGTTGCTTGTTGGCCAAAGTAAAAAATGTCCACCTCGAAGTCTGTCGTTCATTCAAAAGTTTTGAGTCTGTAAGATTTTTTGTTGTTGAAAGAAATTACTATGCATTAAATTGATCAAAAGTGACAGTAAAGACATTTATAATGTTACAAAATATTTCTATTTCAAATAAATGCTTTTCTGAACTTTCTATTTATATAAGAATCCTGAAAAAATTATCATGGTTTCCACAAAAATATTAGGCAGCACAAACTGTTTTCAACATTGATAATAATAAGAAATGTGTCTTGAACAGCGAAATCAGAATATTAGAATGATTTCCGAAGGAACACTGAAGAATGACACAGCTTACCCATTACAGGAATTAGTTACTTTAAAAAAAAATATATAGAAAACAATAGTTATTTTAAGAAGTAACAATATTTCACAATTGTACTGTTTTTACTGTATTTTGATCAAATAAATGCTGCCTTGTTGAGCAGAAGAGAAAGAAAAAAAAAATCTTACCAACCACAAACTATTGAACAGTAAGTAGTGTATAGCTCAGTCCGTGGAGGTCTGTGAAGGTTTTTATTTTTATTTTATAAACCTTAAGTTCAATTACTTAACACACCTTTCCTTAACATGCCAGGTATCATTAATTGTTCGTAGAACATAAAAATGCAGGATGAGTTACACACACAAAGTTCAAAACCTGGAGTTAGACTAGAAAGAACATCTACTTTCAAAAGGAGTATAATACAGTAAAACACACACTGGCGTTTCAGAATCAACAAATGCATGATCAGCTGCTGTGCGACATGCTGCAGCTCAAGACACGTGACGCTCACCACAGGGCTACTACGGGTAGAGCTGGCACCAGAAGAATACCAGCTGCATTCAGAGGGCTGCGGGGAAAAACACTGACCACTGAGCTAACGCCGCTCCAGGGATATATCACATGATTGTTATTTTATAGACTATGGCATCACTTACAGCTCTTGAACCATATGAACTATACAGACCATCGTCACATATGGAGGCCTGTCAAAACAGATCTCACAATTTTTAAATGAACAGATGACAAAGAGGCTTATAAAACATCACAGTTGCTTGCATGTGATCAGTGGGCTTGTATCACATCCGATCACATGGCAGATGTGCTGAAAATCAGACTGACCACACTACAGCTGCGCGTCAGACCTGCAGAACTGCTGCTGGACGGAGCCTGTGAAGGTCAAACAATCGACAGCTGTCAGATATCTCTCCTAAACCACTGAATCAAACAGATGATGCCAGACTAGCTTCTAAAACTGAAGGAACAACCAATACTGGAATAAAGACATTGACTAGACAAGAGAAATGAACTAGATAGATTATATCATATCGTAATTTGCAAGTAGAGACTTTCCAGGAGGACTCAAAGATGTTTCCTACAAAAGATTTGCAGTGCGAGTAATAAACATGCAGAAAGGAAGCGGACAAACCCGTGGCGTATAGGTAGAGGCGGTAGAGGGAGGAGGTTTGGAGTTCTTTAAGCTGGTGTAGTTTCTTTGGTCATGATACAATCCAGTCTAAGGAAGTGATGTAAAGCAATGGAGAATGAACACAGATATCTGGCATAGTAGTCATTATTCTCAAATATATCGTGCTCTTAATCAGGAAGAACATGTTAAAGATGATGCATGAAGAATGAAGCAGCACTTGAGTTCAGGATGTTGAACAGCACTAACCAGAAGGTCCTTTTTGGAGCTACTGCCAACATGTTTTTTGTGAAGATCATTATATACAGAGCTCTGGAAGGAAAGAGCACAAATGTGTAGAATTCTTATTAACAGGATTAATTTTAGAAGCAACAGAACCTAGTAGGGCTGCACAAAAGACTAACTTTTCTGATAAAAATTATGATTCTGATTTAAAAATGTGATTTAAAAAAAAAGCTCTAGGTTTGCGGTGCTTGTTTGCAAGGCTGTGCAATTTGGCCAAACAAAATGGTTATAAAAAATATATTTATTTTTTATTATGATTTAATAAAAATAATTTAACAATAAGAAATATATCTATTTTTCACTGTAAAATAAAAAAATGAGAATTCAAGAAAAATAATATAATAATAATTTTATTCTACAGTAAAAATAAATAAAAATTCTTCTGTGTTTTCACTATTTCTCATGTTTAAGACTTTGTATTGGTAGCACTTCTTGTGTTATTGCCTCTTTAAGATTGTTGAAACGCATTTGTAAGTGTCTTTGGATAAAACCATCTGCTAAGTGAAAAAATTTAATATTGTAATATTCATGGCTGTCTATTTTTTTTTTTTTTTTTTTTTCACATTAATCCATAAAGCTTTAATTTTGCCAGAAAATCGCAGGGAGCTCTAAAAGCTTTTCTTTTGTTGACAACAGTTGTTTTATAAGCGATTCTCATAACAAGTTTAGGAAGTGGTTGGCACATTGCGTTCCCAAATGTACGTTAAAAGTGACCCAAACTCAGAGCAGGTGCAGAGATGAGTTTGTGTGGACTGTGGAGGAGCATATTTACTGCAAACAGAGCCGCTCTGAAACACTGAAAACAGATCATAACAGCTTCACTCCGAAACATATATTTATTTAATTAAATCACAGCCTTTGCCATTTGATAATTGCACTAAGTCACTAAGACTAAACCTAATCACGATTTAAGTTTCATTTTGATTAATCATGCAACCCTAAAATATCTAGTCATAGATATACAGTTATGATCTCATAGGAGAATGCTGGAATGAACGAAGATCCCAGATCTTGGAGTCTCCCCTTGTATTAGTCAAACAGGAGAACTATAAAACACTTAAATGTTGAACAACTGACACTCAATGGAGAAAAGACATAAACTGGCATAGATACATACAGTGGAAAGGGAGCTCTTCAAAGTGGAACTACTGGAGACACCAGACTGCAGAGAAAACAGCAGTCAATACAATCACAATCTATCGTGGATATACATATAACATGAATTAATCCATGCCGCAGACATGCCATGTGTGCTAATAAGGGAGCGTTATGTCAGACCTTTTTGTGTTAGTGCCACAACACAATGAGTCAGTGGTGGTATACTTCATTTATAGAAAACCACTCAACTGTGCTAGTCATCAACAGCACAAAATCTGCCCGTAATGTCCACACTTATCAATCTTGAAGCAACCTGCATGCAAATCAAATGAGGCTCTCATTACATTATTCTTTAGCTGTCTTTTCACCTCCTTTTCCATGTATGAATATCAAAATTTGCTTATTTCTAGATTTTCCATGACCATGGAAACCCTGTATATCTTTATTAATAATCAGCTTTAGAATTAAGGCTGCCCCCTAAATAATTGACTAAACGTTAGTAGACGAAAAGAGGCTTGGTCCACTAAATTTTAATTAGTTGGTTAGTCAGAAGAAGAAGAAAACTCCACAGTAATTGGCAAAGCCCACGTAGTGACATTGACCTCTTGAGTTTTCATGGCGATGCTTGTGAATCTGCCTAATTATGTTCTCTTTTAAGCATTTCAGTTTACTATATATGCATTTATTTGTTTCTTTATGATTTATATCCATGTCCTGCCAACTAGGGAAATCTTCAGTTGGTGGCAGCACTTTTTAGAGTTATATAATTTTAATAAAATAAAAGCCAAATTATTTGTTACAGTGACAATCTTGGCCACAAAAAGCTTGTCTATCTAAGAGCGCAAACAAAGTTAGTATGCAGTAGTCTAATTTAGAGTCATGACACATCACACACACACACACAAGAGAAAACCATGTTGCCAAAATACACACAATACAATGCCTGGAACGAAGCACACACAGTGACGTACCACCAAGTCTCTTCTCCTGGAAGAACTAACCCGACTGGAGTGATGAGAACTGCTCAAGTCTCGTAAAGATGACGAATTTGACTTTGAAAGTAGAGAGAAATCCAATAGGCAAACATTAATTTGCAATTTCCATGGCACGATTGTAACATGTTGTCTCTAAATGAGCTTTTAAAACTACTCTCCAATTGTTTGTGATTACGGGATCAATTTAAAAAAATGCTGAATACTTCGGCAGATTTCTATTTGTATGGCAGGTGCCAATATTTCAATTGAAACAATTATTATTATTAGTGTTCAAATGTCTCCAATATGACCTATTTCACACTGGCTTGTGGGTACATATTACTCTACACAGGTCATGAAAATGAGCAATTATCTTCATAAGAAAAATTAGTTCTAAATGTACTTTCATAAAGTCCAGAATCACACACCCTATAACTTCCCACACTCCGAACCGACGCTGTGTCATCATTTAATCCCTGTTGATGAGAGATTGGAAGAACAAAGGAATAAGACCAAAAAAAGGAACAAAATGAAAAGAGAAAGAGCAGGAGACAGACAGCAACATCAGGAGATACAGACCCGTCGGCTGTGGCTACTGGAATGATGACCATGACGGGCCTTTTCTGCATCAGCCTGATATGAAGAGAGTGAAGGAGATAGCATTTAAACAAAAGAACGTTGCACGTTTTAGGCTGTTAGTGTTAGCCTTCGCCAGCAGTCCCAAACAAACTCTAAACACACTTAACATGCTGATGTTAGGGTCTGTAAGGCCGGTTCAAATTTCAGGGAAAGCATAAAAGCTTACTAGCAGTAATATGACAAAACGGGCAATGTAGCTAAAAATATCTATCTCAAAAGAAATTAATGCATATTTTCCACAATGTTATTTACTGAATAAATAAGATTAATTTATTTTGATAAAAAGTAATATTTTTAAATAAAAAAATATTGTTCATTGATATGCACCAATATAAAAATCATTATAAAATAAACAATTTAATAGATGACAGTGCAGGGTTTTGAAAACCTTCATTAAAGATCATAGCTGCTAATCATTTCCAAATAAAATGTATCAATGTATTAAAATCACTGTGATATTCACAAATGCATCAGGAATGTATCACCCAGACCATAAAGTAAATGTAGCCTCTAGGTAATAATTATTATACAGACAAATTAGAACACTGAGATCCATTTTTACTGTAATGCACTCACATGCACACACACTCAAAAAAAAATTCCTGTGAAAAGTGATTCCAATGCCATCCTAACAGAATACTATTTTTAGACAACAACAGGACCACTAGGACTCTTTTATAAATTCAAAAGAGCACAAGTAATATTAACAAAACATGCATGTAAGCCAAATTCAATCAACTGAGTGTCTGAGAATACAGATAACACACTCCCATCTGATGTTCTTTATTAGTTAAAGGAAAAAGTACATGCATGTTCAAACTGGCCTAATCTTTCTCATACCATCCATTGGTGGATTTGCCCCCATTTCCTGCTAGAGGAGGAGTGCTGATGGTAAGACAGCTGTGAGAGAGAGACAGCCACGAGACAAACACAAAGACTTCTATTGCACTTCAATATGACAGTGGATTGTTTGGTACTTGTGAATTCTTGACAGTGAAAAACATTTTACAAACAAAGACTCTGACGAATAAACCCAATAAGATAACAGACATACTGAAAGTAAGCACTTTGTAAACATATTCCTCCAACCAGGTCTGTGAGTGTAGGAACTCACAAGTACAGAAAACCGTGACAGATACAGCTGACATCTATAACTGAATCATTCACATGTGTCTGCAACCATTAAAAACACACTGTATTGTTAAAGGCCTGTTTCCACTTATGAGCTTAGTCAGCAAGCTAAATCTGGTTTTTGAATCTGGAACTATTTGTAAACACAGTCATACTTATTCTTCTGAACAAAAACGCTTAAAACCACACGAGCAAATTACTCAAAAATCTGCTCAAGAAGATCTCTTAAAACTATCTTTCAGCTTTGGCTTCGAGGCATCGAAAGAGAGGTGACAGTCTATAGACGATCAGGCATATTCTGAACAAAATACAGAGACTGTTCCAAAACCTAGTGAACTGCCTTGCCGTTTATAGTTTACATAGTCAGCATCCGAACTGAAATGGAAACTCATAAGTGATCGATTTGGAAAAAAGCTAAATAGTCAGCAACCCCACCCATCATACTAATAGTGCTCATCCTACGAGAGACTCGGTTCAATATTTCAATAGAGTTTTGCAGTATCATTTTTCTAAGGTAATGGCCCGTCGCAATGCATTATGCGTTTTCCTTCTCCATGAAGGATATATGCAAAGGTACATCAATTAGCTGCACATTGAAAGTGTGCTTATGATGCCTTAGAATGCTGCCTATACATGCAGTTCACTGGGTTTTAGAACAGAGGATCAGTGAAGGACAGATCTGCAGGTCAACAGACCTAAATTAAATAAGTATAGTAAACACATAGGCATGGTTCTGGAATTGGGCAAAGGCACAAGAAAGCGTTATAAATCCCTTGAGAAACTGTGCATTACAGGGGCTTTCGCAACAGGCAGTTCTAGGAACTTAGTTCTAGGAATTAGCCACCAGGGTGGTTCCCCGAGAACGAGTGGTTCCCTGGTTGCATTCGCACCGGCAGTAGGAACTCTGAAGTGACGTAAGCTGCGCTTGTTGTTGTGACTTCTTTTGACGGCGATGAGAACGCCAGAGCCTGAGCTCACAGTGCTTGCATTCTCTGTGTTCATTAGTTTACGATCTGTTTAACAGTCCTGTCTAATACGTTATTAGATATAACTGTTATACAAAGAAAGTAGACAGTATATGAAAAGGTATTAGCGTATGCCCAGTGGTTGATATCCAATGTTGCTAGCTGAGCAGAAATACATAATCATGTTTTGCTTGGTCCCCTCAAAGTCACGTTGGATCTTCTCCTCAGCGTAAAGGTTAAGAGGCCCATCTATCACTGTTTTCCATGTTCGTAGAGTTAAGTTTCTGGAGTAAATATATAGGCTATAATATGTGTGTTTATACAGCTTTTTTAAAAATAGCGGGTGTGGGTTTTTCGCGTGTGTTTGGCCAATCAGTGTAACTAATGTCACTGGTAGTTCCTATAGTCCTGGGGCCGGTTTCACAAAGATAGACTTTGACTATGGCTTAGATATAGTAGATAGTTAGACTTCAGATAGACATCTAAATCAGACCGTTGCACAAAGCACTTAAGACTATGACTATCTTAAGTAGGACTACACTGCAATGCATTCTGGGTAAAATAAGACACTTTTCAAAACAAAAAACATGGCGGATCGAGTAAGCGCACTCAACCGCTCGGTGCAGTTTACCCCAGCGGAAAATATGTGTTTGTTGGAGGAGTATGTTTTTATGTTTCCACTGTTCGATCGCGCCCGTGCCATCTCTCTCTCTGACATACACACACACATTACAGCATTGCAATCTTGACATCGCAGCCTGTTATTATGCAGCGTTCACACCAAACGCGAATAGAGCGTCTATCGCATCTAGTTCGACGCTTGAACATTTTGAATCCATTCGCGCGTCCAAGGCGAATAGGACGCGCGTATAAAGCGAGCATTTGAAGCGAAATAGACGGTTGAACAGTCACGGTGTATTGCATTTCACACATCGCCCGTGACGCTTGCGTATGAAAGGGAGCGCGTCGATCATTGCTCGCGTTGACTATGTAACGGCCCTAACAGTTACAAGGACATTTTACTTGGGAATGTAACGTTAGTAACAAGAAGAAACGTTTAAATTATGAGCCATTTTCCCTTTTCTTTTGGCAGTTTGTAATGTAACTGATTGTTACTGCTGGTTGCCAAGGTAACATAGAGTCTTAGACCTAAGTTAGCCTGGGGGTAAGGTGTCTAATTTTTTTGGTCTAAATTAAGTCGGTCTTTATTTTTGTGAAACAGTCTAACTTGCATTAGACTGTCTATGAGCAAATTTTAGACTTGTCTAACACTATAGACCGGTCTAAAATAGCTTTGTGAAACCGGCCCCTGGTTTAGACCCTACTCTGAAGTAGGAGCTAATTAGTTCCTCCAAAAGGAGTTCCAAGAACTAAAATACCTATTCCTAGTTCAAACTTCCGCCAATAGTTGTAGGAACTAGGGCTGTCACTTTACGTTCGAAAATCGATTGCACAATCGATCTGACCAACCAACGCAAGTTTCGAAAACCAAAATAAGGAATCGATTTTAACGGTCTTCTCTCGGAGCGCGTCCAGCTCGTCACGATACGCCCGCAGCGAACGCGCATCACACAGCAACGGCAGGCTCTGACAAACACGCATAACAGCAAATTATACTTCTGCATAATGTTTCTCTTTTTACTACAAAACTGTGAATTCTGCCGGTATGCAGACAGTCTCATGCATACAGATACAGTTTCGGGCTACGGTCTTCAATCGCCTATGTAGGCGAAATTAGTTTGACATTTCTAACCGTAAACACAGCCATGTTGAAGACTGAGGTAAAGTTTTTCATTTATGTTATGGTAGTCCATTCTGCTTATTGTTTTTCGAGAATGTTGCACTCCTGTTTGTCATTGTGCACGAAACTTCGTACCAATAAATCATCAGGAATATTTGCTGACTTGTGCGCGTCTCAAGCGCCGTCTTTACGTTCGTCCTAATGCCTGTTAGTTGTTCGTGGATTTGCCCATATTTGGCGTTTAAAATGGAAACGTCTTTAGACATGGAAAATCGATTTTACAATCGATTCAATGAACACTAATGTCTCAAAAAATCGAACAGGATTTTTTCACAAAAGTGACAGCCCTAGTAGGAACTATTAAAAGGTTCCTCCGGTGCGAAAGCCCATTATGTCATTCTATAGGGAGCAAGTTCAAGTGCCTTTTGTCACCTTATATGTTCTCTGTAAAACTCACCTCTTTCTGCTGTCGCTCCAGTTCTCTCATTCGGATGTCCCGGGCCTCTGCGCGAGCAGCTCTCTTCGCAGCAAGTCTAGCCTCCGCCTGCACAAGAGAGAAAACAGAATTCATCTAAACAGCTGTAACACTAAACAGTCTGAACAGGAAACACTCTGTCTGGACACTTAATGGTATGCAAGATCTGAAATTTTGGATTTCAGTCTTATTATTCTCTGCCATACAGAATCTGAGTCTCATTGCTCACTCACTCACTTAAAATGCAAAATGAGCCAACAATTATTATTGTGCTATGTGTACATTTCAAAAGCAATGTTAAAATGCTACAGTGTAGTTAAAGATACATATTCCCACCAAGTTTAGATATAAATGTATACAGCTTTTTCACTGCATTTTCAACTGTTGGTGGCATTTAAGGCTGATGGTTCAAAAGTCAGCAATCATAACAAGAACAGCCATCAGAGCTGTGGATAGAGCACATGCTGATGATATATATATGAGCAGCTGGCTCACGGGACCTATATTCAAACCAGAGTCATGTCTCCATCCTACTGGCTATCTTTCTCCCTCAACTTTCCTGTCACTCTATAGTCCTATAAATAAATGCAGCAAAACACCCATCAGAAAAATAAAAAAAGAGGGGGAACAGTCATATTTTCCATGCAACCACAGTTGGGGAAGCAACTGCTTCATAATACATTGGTAGACATGATATAAGAAGAGAGAAACCATGGCTGGGTGGGTATGTTATCCTTCACTGGACTGTTTTAATAGCTTGAAGGAAGGCAGTGTTTCCCCTAGGATTTTTTTGGGGGTCTGTGTGTGTGTGTGGGGGGGAGGGGGGGGACACCCCCGAAACTACTAGTGTCGTGGAGCGGGCGTTACGGATACGTGGTGTTGTCATAGCCTTCAGAAGCTGAGTAATAAAGCTCTCTGCCAGACCTGTTTTACACCATAACATTAAAAAGCATGTCTAAATGAATTGAAATCATGAAACTTGCACGACATTTAAAAAAAAAAGATTCTATGAAATGTTTTTATTTCAACACAAATTCAGTGTTGTTTATTCTGGTAATCAAATGAAGATATAAAACATTAATTAAATTTATTTTAATTTTTAAACTTTGTCAAACAACGTGCTGTACAATGTGCTTTACTGTTAAAATTAAAACATGGAAGAAATGTTTTGATTATTCCTTAAAAAATAAAGTTTTGATGATAATTTATTTGTATTAGTGTTTGTATTATTACTTATTATTATTATAATAATTATTACCCCCCCCCCCCCATTACTAAACACTGGAAGGCATCTAAGAGTCCTGACACAAATCACTCAAATGGGAGTCCTGGGAAACCACACCTGTCTCTGTGACAGCACTAGGCTCTGCAAAAAAAGCCCTCTCTTTTCAGCTTTTCTTAAGTGTTCATGTTTGCTGTTGACATGTCTTTGGAGGGTGAGGTTTGGTAAGTGAGGGGGTGTGGCTGAAGCAATGGGGGTTGCTGTCTATAATTCACGTCTATCAGAAGTACGGCTGAACTCAATTACACCAACTTTAACTAGGAGAAAAAACAACAAACATGATTCAGCAACAGTGTCTAATTTAAGATCAACACATACACTCACTCCAGGTAAACACATGCTGGGTGATTTCTGACTATCACATTCCTCATGTGACACACACATGCAATATGACCTGCTTACATTTCCCAATACCCTACACAATAATTAATTGCATCACATTCCAATGCAATTATGCCTTGACAGAAAAGGACAGTGACTTTGCAAAGTATGCAGCCTGACAGCAAACATTTAAACAAAGCTTACGGCAAATCTTTAAACATATGGTGAGGTTAGAGAGGGTGGGCTCGGTGTGTGTGTGTGTGTGTGTGTGTGATTCTTCTGCTCAGCACCTGTTGAGCTGTCTGACAGCTCACCAGAGCAGCTCAGCTGAGCCCAGTGTCTCCAGCTCTATCTATAGACCAGCAGAGCCTCCGTCATGAGACTGCAACAGGAAATCTGAGCGAGGAGAGACACTTACTTCACAACCTCCAACATAGCCGTTCATTTATTAGAGACGGTCTAACTGTATTCTGCAGAACAAGTGAACTCTATAGTGGGACTGACCAATGAGAAGCCACAGACACACTACACAATAAGCTTATCAAAGTCGGATATGGAAATGTTTGTTATCGAACCGTAGAACTGTGTTATCGAAGGTCACAATAAAATGCAAAGTGTCTATCGTTATTTAAATGTCTTGACGTTTAACATGCATCTACATTTTTAGGATTCTACAGTCCACGGCAGAGTTTTTTTGCACCACTTGAATGTGATGAACTGTTCCTTTAAAATAACGGCAAGAAAGCATGTTGTTATATTGGGTTGTCTTTGTGGACTGCAGGCAAAACAAAGCACAACCGCTGTAGCCCAATTCACAAACAAATGACTCATAAGTCAAATCTTTTAATGAATCATTCAAAACAACTCGAGTTGCCAGTTTGAATAAGTCTAACAAATCCTTCAGGGAATAAACTCACTGAATCCTTTAACACAACAGAATCAAACATCTGACTCAAGAACTGAACTGTAAGTTATGATAATTTCAGTGATGTCTGAAATTTTGTGTACTTTAGTGAGGCAGTTTATGTGCATTGTGCAATAATAACATTATATAGCCTAACGCTGAACAGTTCCCTAAAGTGAAAATGAAGCAGTCAGTCAAGTTAACATTATTTAGCAAATGGATTTTCACTGCAATCAAAAAGTATATAATAAACCTGATAAATGTAACAACTTAAAAGAGAAAAAATATAGCAAGGGCGCTGCCATCTTGCATTACTACAACCTGTGACATGGGGTTGGTTGTCTTGCCTGAGTTCAACAGATACAACGGTAGAGAGACAAGACAGACAGTGGAGGACAGACAGTGAAAGATAAAGACAGAGACAGTGAAAGATGGAAACTGAAAAGCCACAGGGCATCAGAAGACAAAAGGCAGGCCACTATTGCATTGCTCCTGGATGTAAAAGTTAGTTTAAGTTGTAAGTAGTTAGTTAGCTACACTTTTTTTCTTGCATGTCAAATTATTTTCGTCATTGTATAAGGTAGGTATGCACTTTGAATATTACACCTGGCATAAAACTATTACAGTATGCTGACCTATTTCAACCTCACATTAAACCTTAGACAGCAGTGCAAGCCAGGAAATAGCTAAAGAAATATCACACCTTGCCCTAGATACTCCAAGTTTAGGGGACTAGCTCATTCTGTTGATTTGTGGCTAATGGACCATGCAATTCACTGGCATTTCAAAGTGACGAGACTAGCCAGAAACATAAGTGACCTCCACAGGGGGTCACACGACTCAAATTTACCCGAAGTCACCTGGACTATGCACAGGCAGATCAAACGGCATGCTTTCAGTTAACAGAGACTTCTGTTAACCATTAGGGAGTTTCCTCTGCAGTAGGCGCGCAATGGGTGGATCAAGAGGCAGGTTCAATGAAACAAGCAAGGGGTTTGTGTGTGCTATAGGTAGACCGTGATTCATAATCTTTGGACTGCATGGGTGGAGTGACTCCTGAACTTTTAGATACAGTAGATCTAGCAGAGTATTTCCTAATGTAATAGGTCAGCATGCATTCAGCTTCCCTCAACTGTAAAAACGTGTGACTGACTCAATGGGTTGAAAAGTATGTGAATTCCAGCAATGCACAGAACAAGATAACAGATCTCTCTCACGGCAATACTTAAATATTTAGATATTCAACAAACATCTTCAGTGTGGCTGCAGTTTCACTTCTGTATTACAATTCACACCCTGTAGCATTAGATTTCTGTTTCCTCATTTAAAACATCCTTATATGGTCCACATTCAGGTTGGGAACTATTCCTGCTTTTTTACAGTGAGAGTATCAAATGGTACTTCCATTTCCTTTGCGTTAAACGCTGAACAAACACTTGACCCGACTCCCCCAAAAAAGTATATATAATGTGTCAGCAACATACCCTTGTTTTTCTTTTCTTTACTAAACCATGGCAAAAAAAAAAAAAAAAAGAATTGTTCTTTATATCAAACCCTTATTTTAATGCCGGCACGAACTGGAATTCCAATCATCTTTGCTTCCCTATTGTGACGATCTGAGTAACGATTCTCGAATGAGAAAAAAAAGTAAGACAGAACTTGATATTGTTTATCGGGAAGGAATTGATAGAATCATTTGCAAATCGCAGCTACTACCTCAAGTGAGTGACAGGTTGCTGGAAAGGAGGCTTTATTGCTCAGCCCTCATGCTGCTGCACACATTTAATCAGAGAAGAGATGTTGCTGTAACGGGAAGGGGAAGTTAACAAGATTACAAGGGGACATGAGTATTAAAAATATAATTATGTGCACAGAAAAATTATTTATAACAAACTTCAATATTCCATTAAAAATGATAATTGTGGGAATTACCAAAAAAAAATCTAGTTTACTAATTCTGCAACAGCGGAATAATTGATTGGTGAAGTCGACTAGTTTATCAAGATTTGTTCTTTTTTAGTTTTATTATTTTAAGTGCCAGTACTTTAATCAGCATGCTGCGCTTTAGCTAATGCTGTATCACAGCAACAAGAAATGCATTACTAATAATGAATATTGTAAACAAACAATGAAAAAGAATGCAAGACAAGACATCAAACTCTCTCACTCAGGATTTTATATCTGGCTTAGCATCAAGATCATCCCATTGGGTCACATTAGGGCTCTGCAATTATAAATTTTGGGTCATACAAGTTCATTTCAGGTCGAAGTGTCCCAGAGCACAGCAGTCAAACGTTTTTTTTTACTTGTGAGAGTGACGGGCTCACACATGTGTGCTGCAGAAAAATCTGAGACAAGTCCACACTGGCTGCTCCCTGCTCAAGCTGTGAGTCAAACTTCATCAGCTGCAGCTCCAACTGGCAGAACCTGAACGTCCACATATTAACACATCTCAGCAGAGCTATTAGGGACTGACCAACAAGATAATGCAGATCCAAACAATGCAGACTACAGTGTAGAGCTCACAAAGCAGACGTTTACCGTAACCCTATAAAGATTACTGCATCATATTTGATACATGAGTTTCTAAGGCCTCTAATTTACCAAAAACTTTTAGTACACACTCTACAACATGCCTTCTGCCCTCTGAATGACAATTCATATTTTTTTAGCAAGTAAAAGGCCTTTTAGCAAAATTGTAAAAACATCCACCTTCAGTGTTATTTGAAATCTGTAATGATTTTTTTTTTTATAAATGAAACGTAAGAATTACTTTAAAGCTCCAATATGTAGGGATTTTGTAATAAAATTTCCAAAAATAACTTGCACAGTGTGATATATTTCCTCCAGTTATGTACTTACAATATCTCAAAAGTCTCCAAAGATTTTTTATTTCAGAGAAATTCCGATTTTAAATAACTGGCCGTCCCGGAAAAGAAATGTCGCGCCTCAGTGACGCAATGTCCGCTCTCTCTATCCTACTTTCCGGTGTGGACCATGTGATAGGATATTCCACCACACCGGATTTTTTTTTTTTTTTTACAACTTTATTGAGGTTTTTTTCTTATCACAATAAACAATAAAGACATCTGACAAAGAATAAAAAAAGGAATAAAATAAAAAATATGACCCACATCACCGGAATATCGCATGGTAAAATGCGGAAGTGGTGGTTAAAGCGTTATAGCCATAGACTGTATGGTTATAGCTGTTATGGATCACGAACTCTTTGGCGAGTATTGAAGTGCCAACAAAACGAAAGCGTCCATATTCGGATACACGCGGAGTCACGGACTGTGTGACAAACGGAGGAATAAAACCCGGATAAATATCGGCAGGCGTTTTCGAGATGGAGAGAGCTGCGCGTCTGGACTTGTCAGAGACTCTCTCGCGAGTGTATTGAGACAGGTAAGACATGCAACTGTCAATAATAGCACTTATAAACAAAGTTATATTGCTCTTTGTACTTTGGTAAGGCTTTTTATCACGTGTGGTGACCGAGATTATGGCAGTACAATTACAATCGGAGATGATGTTAAAAAAAATATTTAGTCATTACTTGCAAATGTTCGTTCAAATTTACTTTTAGATATTGGTTTGAACACGTTAAACAACACGGCATTAACCATAAAAAACGTAAAACTGCACAACATTAACCAAACAAATCATTTGACAAATAGCTGTATGTTGTAACGGGATAATATAACATTTCACGTCCCTTGCAGTTCATTAATTATGATGACATAAAATAATACGATAAGACATACAGGTAATACAAAAACGAATAAATTACCTCATCCGTGATCATGATTCATCAATTCTATTTAGATACATCGCTAGATGGTGAAAACGCATTATAAACCACATCTCCCATCGTCACCTCCTTCATAGCGTCATCAAGCTTCGCCTTTGTTATTGTTGGAAACTGCGCCCTCTTGTGGTCAAATACCAAAGTCACATACTGGAGCTTTAATATTGTAATATTTCAAGATGAACATTTAAGACTGAAGCAACTTGATTATCCATACATATTTTTTTAGGAATAAAAAGCACTCTATAAATAAAGGTGACTTGACTTGAAAAATCATGTTAAAATTTAAAGGGACACTTCACCCATTTGCATTAAGCTTTGCATTGTTAGAAACCCAGTCATACTATTGAATGGTCGTGCAACACTCTCTCATTTTCCCCTGAGATGGGAGAAATCTGTTATTTACCTCTTACACTTCCTCCTACAATGACGCAAAAATCGTCATTTTGCGTCATTGTAGGAGGAAGTGTTAGAGGGGGGGATTTCTGTTAAGACTACAGACACTAGTTTCTCATCTTTCCCAGGGTGGGGCGCGCTCACGCTACAGACCTATTACAGATCAGTGGGTGGGACTTTACTCTCTGAAACTGAAAGCAATATCCTCCATCTTGTTTGAAGCTAAGCTAACAGGCGCTGTGGAGACAGATGTAAAGTTATGACAATAGCGGAGGAGAGTGCTCAATATGATATAGAAGAAGAGGATTTCGGAAGTCTGATGCTTGAATCAGGTGTTTGTGGCTACCTTTACAAGCCGCATTATAGCGAAGAGCAGCCGAGGCAGAAGACCTGCCTGCCGCAGACGAGGAGCCCGGACTGGCTCGAGTTAGGGCGGACTGGTGGCGCCGGTGATCTCACAATGCAGCTACGAACCGCTACGAACACAGAGATAGAGTCCGTCTGCGGCAAAGAATTTCAACGATGACAATTTCTCCTGGACGAAATCTCTGAATCAGACGAGGACACGGACGTTTGTGTTGAGAACTATCCTAGTTTCGCACCGCATATGTTCTGACTGAACATCCAGGTACCATGCAATAATTCACCTTTTCGAAAGAAATACAAACGAGGAGTAATGCACTATATGAGTTCGCCAACTAACTAGACATTTTGTGTGAATGTGAAATGAATTTCAAGCTCTGGTAGTAGCTAGCCTTGTAGACGGAAGAGTGATTTCTCTTATAGGCAGATATGCGCTTTCTGGATTAGTGGGAGTGGCTTGCGGAGCTGTGCAATGTGGTGCATTGTGGGAGTTGTTGTCTTTCATACAAATGCGTTCTGAAGTTATTTTTTGTCTTTTCTCGTTCACGAAGGCACCAAATTCAAAAATTATTTTACATTTCGACTACATATATGACCCACTTTAAATAAAAAACAATGTTCAAATGGGTGAAATGACCCTTTAAGCACTGTATCAAATATGATAAAATAGGATTTTAATTAATCATCACTTTACTGTATATGTGCCACTCTTTTCGGCCATATAAATCTTTACCAAATTGCATATTTTCGCTTAGCCTTACTATCATACTATATGGGTCATAAAAGCCTGATGTATCACATACGATACAAAAAAAATGCATATGAAAACTTTTTTTAACTGTTAATAAATAAACTGTTCCATTAAAAATAAAAGATTTTTCTGACTATCTTTCCATATGTCAGGGTTAATATTTTCATCTTGGACAGTCACTTAAATTCAGTTAGGCTCCCCATTTAGGATGTCATAACAGGCCCTCTCTCTAAAACGCCACTCTTCGAAGACATGCCAGCAAATCCAACGTCAGCAAACCCCAAAAGGCTAGTTGATTGACAGCTGGAGAATGTTTCTGATTACAAGGTGTAGTCCGCTACCCTGTGAACTTTTTCACTGTTTACGGAGCCTAGAGCTGTCACAGAGGCAGGTACACATATTCCTGTCATGTAAAGACATTTTATGTGTGGCGTTTCAAAAAAGCAAAACCTTAGTACTCTCAAATATCTTTAATGGGACATCCGACTTAAGTATTTATACAATGACAGAAAAACACAGCTCTGTTTTGAAGGATTAGTTCATCCGTTACTTAATTCACTTCTGTTGTTCCAAATCTGAGTGATTTTTTCCAAAGTAGAAAACATAAGGAGAGATTGTCTATAGAATGGCAGTCAAACTCCAAAAAGGTTTGACATCACTGACAGCAAACGCCACTGGTTCTCTTGTGTCACATGGATTGAAAATGAGATTTGAAAGCTACAGAGGATTGTATGATTATAAAGTCAGCACGAAACAAAAACTAACAATTCTTGTTTTAATGGAATATTGCAGTATTTTTTATAAATTATTAATCTTCTGTGCACATCTTTTTTTTTTTATTTGATGTGCCCTCGCTAACTTTATTTACAATAATTTCCCCTCCCTCTTGCAGCGACATCTCTTCTCTTCTCTGCTGACATGTTGAAGTCAATAGCAAACAACGATTCGATCAATTCCCGATGGACAAGATAAAGTCATGCCCTACCATTTTCTTCTCATTCCAGAAGCCATTTCGCTTGTGTATACGTCACAACAGAGACTATAAAAAGACTATCACAACTTTCGTTTCATGCCGACTATAAGCAAATAACACCTGAATTTCAATCTGTTTCTCTTTTTATTTGCTTAATCCAAAAATCACTCTATGCTTTTATTGAAAACACATACAAGTAAGTCATATGAGTGCAACAACATTAGGGTGAGCAAACGACAACAGGAGTTTCATTTCTGGGTGAACGCTTCCCTTATTGTGGTCACAGGAAACCACCAGCCACAAGATGACAACAGTGAGATAAAAAGGGGTCACAGGTGAACACCTCTTACCTCTCTGGCGATGCTGCTCAGAGCCTCATCCTCCGCTGAGAAACGGTCTTTAATCGGGGCCCGTTTTCGTCCTGATCCTGGCGTCCCCATGTCTGCAGCAACTCCACAGCTGAATAAAGATCAACTTGGCTCCCGGAATATTCTGCAGATGAAGACAATGATTGGCAGGTGTCATCATTTAAGAAAACACTGAATGAGATGTTTACAGTCTCATCTCTGAAAGGCTTTGTGTACAACATAACCTTAATGACCAATTTGTTGAGAAAATGAAGCAATCTAACTGCACGCAGCAAAGACAAACAGTAAAGAAAATTGCATTGGCAGTTTGCCGGTCTATTCCACTAAATTCAGCAAGCCATCTTAGTGTGTTATTTCGTATAACATTTCAAATGTATGTTAGATAAGCCTGGCCTCTCACACTATCTCACACACCCACAAATAGAGGCTTTAGTCATGTGTGTCTGGACTCAGAGCTGATTAACACCAGACACACAACACACACCTCATAATATAATGTAACGTTAACAAAGCAGAGAAATATCACAGCCACGGGAAGAGTAATGTGTTTGATTCCTTAAAAGCAGCTTCATTAGTTCTTATTTACTCTTTTGTTAGCCAATTAGTTTATACAATGACAGTAATTTAATAAGCACTTTATTTATCTAGACAAATAATACCTGAATATTAAATAGTTTAACCAAAGAATTGCGCGTAACGTTACGATATATCATGCTTGTCTGTATCATGTAACGTTATATAAACCAAACCCATGTTGAATGTGTCAGGATATTTTTATAACAGTTCAATAAAAATACATTTATAAATAAAAATCTATATTTGTATTGATATTTCTGCTGAGGTGCTAAATATAAACCAACACTCATTCAGATGCGTGACAGAATAACTTAAACCACTTTATTTTCCCGAAAACAAATAAATAACATATGCCCTTCAGCATTAAACACATGTAGTATTCCCCACACAAAGCTAAATGTATGTAAATATTTAAAATGATAAATATGATAAGTAAAATCCAATATTTGTATGACTCTAGTTAGCGGTTAGCCTGCTAGCTTGTCCTCAAAGGCATAAAGTGTGTAAATGTCACTCAAGTCTCGAGCCGTTCATTCGCACATTACATTTTAGTGACCCTGTCTGGACTTTCATGACAGTTGGTTCCGTAAGTGCCGGTTTCTTACCGTTTCTCTCCGTCACTGTTCCGCTCGAGACTAGGGTCGGTTCTGACTGACTGGGACCCGGGCGCGTTCCCGCTGACCAGGGTGAGCGAGTGCGCACGTGCGCGTGGCTGTTTGAGTGAGCGTGCGCGTGCCTGCGTGACAGCCACAAACTGACACTGTCCGTCACCTCAAACTTTCCCAAGAAAACGGCCCAAGTTAAGTCACAAAAGGCTTAAAAGCAGCCAACCACCGCTTGTATGAGTTTAATTTCAAAAAAGAAAAAGACAGTAGATGGCGAGAAAAACCGATACACTACCTTAATGGTCGTTCCTGAGAGTCTGAAGTGTTTTTTCCAGCTTTGCGCTGAAAGTCCCGGATGTTGGAAAAGAGGCGTGGCATTCGAACACGCCTAACTAACTCTAGTCCCCTAAACAGAAAACTATTCAGATTGAACATAATCTTGTGTCATGTCCTTGTGTAATATTGTTTATCCCTCCACTAGCCCTTAGCAAATGTTGTTGTTGTTGTTGTTTTTGTCAAAAACTTTGTAAGCTATACATGGTTATATTGTCCATATACTTCTTACTCGTTATAATAAAGATTTAGGTCCTACCCTAAATCTAACCAATTTCATAGAGAAATCTTAATTATAATTTCTAATTTCTTAATGTATTTATAACTCCACAGAATGCATTGTTCTATGTTACATTTCCAGTCCAATAGTGACCTCTAGCTGTTGATTACAGAATATTGTCAGAAAGTGATAACAGTAACAAACATGTGGGTATAAATGAATGAACAAATAAAGGTAAAAACACAGCAAATAATAAATAAAGAAAAAAATCTATTTATGGATCATTTAACGAGCATGAAACCCATTTGTTTAAACCATTTCCAGTAAAGATCTATAAAGCTTATTTGGATTTTACATAGTTATTTTTAAAATACAAAAAATAACACACTCAAACTAATCAATTAATCTGAACTTGGGTTTCCTTAGTAAACAAATCTTAGTATGTGAATAGTACAGATTACTAGATTTTTACAATTAAGTTAAGACATTAAGTAAAGTTAACTGAAAAGTGTTAGTTAGAATCACTGTTGGATTTTACAGTGTATTTAAATAATCAGTATGTTGAATAAAACAATAAACAAACAACATATCAAAGAGAGATGACACAGGAAACGGACTGAATTGCACAAGGCCGTTTTTATAATAACAATATAATAATAGCCTACCTTTTTAATGGCATTAGTGTAAAAAATTAACAATTTTTTGCAAATATAAAAGCCAAAATATGTTTGCAGTTACATGTTAACAAGGTCATACTCAGGTATATTTAGGCTAATAAAAAAACAAAACAAAAAACAAGAGTAACACAAAAAATATAGCTTTTATATTGTTGTGTTACTTTCGTCCCAACTGACAGGGTCGAAAGTAACATGAGCAGTCTTAAGTTCAAAGTGAAATTATACTGAAGTCCTTCTACATTTTTACAAAATACCACCTGGTATTGATAGACCACACTTGTGAGTGACTGACCACAGCAAAAATATATCTCTGTCTATCATCTTTTCAAATTATGTTTTTCTGAAAAATGGTACTTTCGTCCCTGCTCTCAATGGTACTAGTATCTTTTAAAAAAGGTAACGTTAGTCTGCTAGTTTCTAAATAGGCACTAGCCTAAAAGAATAAGCTCTAGTACTTAATGGAATAGATACTAGTATCTAAAGAAATAAGTGTGCCTACTAGTAGCATGAAAATGGATACTACTAGGTTTTAAGGATTAAATGTTAAAACAGCTTGCCATATTGGGATACTGTCGGTTTCTAATGCGGTGTCTCCTCCAACATTGCAGGGGACGCTAATGAGCTCAGTTCGCTGATACTGAAGAAACATCAGATGTCGCTTTCCTATGACGCAAAGCCGATGTGTGTGTGTGAGTGTGACATTGGTGTGAATGATCTGAGCAGGTAATAACGTTATTTATTCACACTATTTAATACCACTTTACAAGTACATTTTGACTAATGTTTAGATAGATGTTTGAGTTCATTTTCTTCCGTTGCATCCGTTCACCGATAACTGAAGCAAAATAGCACGAGGTGTCAAACGCCAGATGCTATTTATTAATACTCGTTAAGTTATATTATTGTTATTACAAATTTTGGATTGTTTTTATTGCCAGGTTAGGATGGCCCTGTCGTTGTCCGGGGTGATTTTGCCCAAATTGATGCAGCAGAGGACTTTCAGGTAAACAATTTCCTAATTTTTTAGTTTTGCAGGGTTCCCACAATCATGGGGGAAATATTAAGGAATTGTAATATTGCAATTATTATTTATATTACCACTTATAATCATTAATGACAGCAGAAGTTATAGAAATTCATTGGTCAGGGCACCCTGGGTTTGTTATCTTTGGATGGGGATTTATTAATATCACACATAATGGAAATTCAGATGTTTTGTCCTCAATATATGATCAGTGTTTCAGTTTCTCAGAAAAGTATATGCTACTTTTTAATGATGAATGATTTGTTTTAATCATTCAAATAAACCTGTTTTTGTTTTAATTTGTAGCCTTGTCATTAAGCTTTGAAATAATGATCTCACATGTTCTCAACAAATATATTATCAATCTCACCGCAGTGTCTCAGCAACTGTGGCCGCTATTCAGAAGTTAACACGCGTGAGGGTGGTCGACAACAGCGCTCTTGGAAATGCCCATCACCACCGCCCACCAAAAGTCATTCACGTTTACACCAAGAATGGAGTTGGTAAAGTGGGAGACAGAGTCTTACTGGCCATTAAAGGACAGAAGAAAAAAGCTCTCATAGTGGGTCATAAGATGCCTGGAGCGCGAATGACCCCACGCTTCGATTCAAATAATGTTGTTTTGATTGAAGAGAATGGAAACCCCACAGGAACGAGAATAAAAACTCCTTTACCAACACACCTGCGTAAAATGGAAGGGGAATATTCAAAACTGTTAGCCATCGCTCAGCGATTTGTTTAAATCAGCGTTTCTGTATTCTGGGAGGACAAATCCCAAAATATGCAACTACTTATCTTTGTAAATAAATATAAAAAAAGATGTTCGTTCCATTCAGGAAATTTGCTTTCATGGTTACTCGTGGAGAAATTTGTGATAAAATATGTGGATATAACTTATGTTGTTATAATTTTGTAGAGATTGTTACATTATCCATTGATTTAAAGCACATCATTTCTGTTTGTAGTATTCCCAAACATGCATGAATTAAATTTGACTGAAATCACCATTAAATGCTCCAATATGACACGCTTGTAAGAATGTTTCAGGCTTCTGGAAGACTTGTTTTTCAGAACATATGAAATGAAACAAGTTAAATTTTAACAACAGTGTTTATTCTAAAGCTCTGATCATAGGAAGTCAGTGACAATAGCTACACAATTTTTGCATTATGCATCTAAAGCTTTTTTAATAGGATGCATTAGTTCAGCTTTTAGGAGAACATGAAGTACACTATGGCACTGTCAGTACACAACCTTTTGGAAACGAAGGCAGGTCTTCTTTTAGGACAAATGCAAAACTTGATATTTATCCCATGCACATGATGTTTCTCAGCCATTCCATCAGTCCTAGAGAAGCGGTGAGTGGAGGTCCTCTTCTCTCGTGTTTCACACTAGAAGGGGGTTTCCTTTGTAGTGTAACTACAATATGTTATATTAATAAATCCTTTAAAAAACTAGCAGCACTTTATTCTAATGAGGTTATAGTGGAAATGAGATTGTTGCATGAGGAGTTCAGCATTGAGGCACTTTGCAGCAGGTTCTTGAGTTGGACATTAATGAAATGGTTTACCTCAACCACACATAGTCATAAAGAGCCACTAAACAAAAGGAAAGAGAAAGAATAAGTGTTTTGTAGATATTTGAACATTTGAATAATTAAGAAATCAAACCAAAGCACCTCGGATAAGTTCATCTCAGCCGTTCCTGTTCCATCAGCGTCCAACTGCTGGAAAGTTCCTACAAGGAAGTGCAAGACTATGAAGGCGCTAGCATAACGCGTTTCAGTGTAATTTTAAATAATTAAAAGGCACCATGTGATTCAAAGAGAAACACTTACTGAACATGCACTCGAGTTTGATCAAGCAGCAGACAAAGTTATCAAAATCGATGACATCATTCTCAGCGTATCTGGCAACAAGGATCTGGTTGAGTCTATTGTTGAGTTTAAAGCCTGTAAAGAAAGTGAATAGGATGGGCTTTCAGAGAAGATTATGGTAGCACTTTACAATAAGGACCAATTAGTTAATACTACTTAATGCATTAAAGGGATAGTTCACCCAAAAATGAAAATGCTGTCATCATTTACTCACCCTCATGTTATTCCAAACCGGTATGACTTTCTTTCTTCTGCTGAACACAAAAAAAGATATTTTGAAGAAAGTCGGTAACCAAACGACTGATGGACCCCATTGACTTCCATAGTAGGAAAAAAAAAATACTATGGAAGTCAATGGGGACCAGCAACTGTTTAATTACCAAACCTTCTTTAAAATATCTTCTTTTGTGTTCAGCAGAAGAAAGAAAGTCATACAGGTTTGGAATAACATGAGGGTGAGTAAATGATGACAGCATTTTCATTTTTGGGTGAACTATCCCTTTAACTAACAGTGAGCAATTCGTTTGTAACAGTATTTATTAATCTTTGTTAGTTATGCTAGTTAATAAAAACAGCTGTTTATTGTTAGTTAATTTCAGCTCAAGTCCATTAAATAATTTTAATAGATATATAAACTTTTGATATTAGTAATGTATTAGTAAATGTTGAAAGAAACATTAAGATTAATTAATGCTTTATAATTATTTTCACTGTAAATTCATGTAAACTAATGTAGTTTAGAGATATCAACAAATAGAACCTTATTGTGTTACCATTACCTATCATTCAAAAGTTTGGGGTTGGTAAGATTTTCTTTCCAATGTTTTTGATTCTGCATTTAAAATATATTCTCACAAAGGCTTAATTTTTCTATTTTTATACATTTTAAATGTGTTCCTGTGACGGCAAAGCTGAATTTTCAGCAGTCATTATATTTAATCATTTAGCAGATCCTTTTATCCAAAGCGACTTGCAAATGAGGAGAGCAATAGAAGCGATCAAAACAACAATAGGGCGACAATCTGCAAGTGCTGTGACTCATTAATGTACTGTTTTTTCAGTACTTCTTTGATGAATAGAAACTTCAAAAGAACAACATTTATTTGAAATAGAAATATTTTGTAATATTATAAATGTCTTGACTGTCAGTACTGTTACTGTACTGAATAAAAGTGTTAATTTCTTTAAAACAATTATGGCTGATAAATATTAATGGACAGCAAATTATCGTAATTCACCCTGACTGACAGGTGTTGCAAGTTTTTGGGCCCTGTTCGTGAGTTTGTGCCAATAATGAATGCCTCTTTACCTGCTGATTCTACAGCGAGACGCATCTCATAAGAGTTCATAGTCCCTGACTTATCAATATCAAACTCTCTGAAGATCCCCTGAGTGAAAAAAAAAATGCATGAATTATTTCTATTGAACAATCTATTGAATAATCATCTATAAACATTTCAGAATTTGTGGGAAACACAATGTAAGTTTTATTCAGTAGGCTAAGATGTAAAAAAAAAAAAAAAAAAAAAGGTCTCCACTCACCAGCATCTTCCTTATTTTGTTCCAGAGGATCTGAAACTCTACTAAACCCAAACGTGCACTACCATCTTTCTGATGAACAGAGTCAAGAACAAACACTGACGCAGGTTATCTGATCACAACTGACATGATGTCAATTACCACAGAAAATTATTTAGCAAAGCATTGTTCCAGAATAAATTACTTATATTATTCACATATACTGCTAACCTTTCTGTACAAATATATATCCAGTATTTCTGCTGTCATTGCCATTTAAAGCAAAAAAAAAAAACTTCTTGTTTCTGCTTTGTTAAATTTAGACTTCCACTGTATTTACATTAACGTAAACAGGAATATTGCCCGTTTACAAACTCAAAAATGATTTTCCGTAGTAGTCAACAGAATAACACAGATGATGTCAATAGAGCTTAACTTGTATCTAACCCAGAATACTCTTTTAAATAGTGAAGGATACATCCAAGAGGTTGACCATCGTTCTGCAGGACTCCATGCTGAAGCCATCTGTCTGTAGATCCTTGTCTGAGAGAGAAATGGTTCATTCGGTTCAGTTAAACAGGTTCATTTTGAGTCGACTCCAAGTGTGAGCAAACTGTTATGTGTTACTCACGTCTGGACACTACTCTGTTGAGAATAGTCCTGAGTTCACGGACAGATATCTCCATATCCTTAAACAAGACAAAAAATAATCAATCAATGCACAAATCTAACATTAGGACCATTTTTCTATATTCACTCACCTCTCCAGCCAGCTGCCCAAACATGGACTTGAAAGAGTCATCAATGTCATCCTCTGTAATTTCTGCCTATAAGAAAACCAAAGAAACCATATTTATTAAACAGTATGAACTTACACTCTAAAGCACTTGGCATCTATTTGGTCAGAAAGTTTATATGATAATGTAGATCCAAAATCTTACCTCATCCTCGAGGTCAGCTGAAATCTCATCATCCAACTCCCTTTGAAGAGAAAACAAATTTTATTGAAGATAATGGGTTAATAACCCTCATGTCATTCCAAACCCAATTTTCTTTTTTCCCATATAACACTTACGATTCTGGTCTCATTTCCACTGTCTTGCGCTAGAGGACTTTTATTTTGAATTTGTATTTGCTATTTCTATTGTTTCCAGTGTTCACTTCCCATGTTTAGTTCCCATTTTGCTTTGTTTCTATAGTAACCCTTGTTTGTTTCCATAGTGATTGATTTCCATCAACTGTTCCTAGTTAGTGTCTCGTTATCCGGTGTATTTATACCCCAGTGTTTCCCTAGTGTCTGGTGTTGTCCATTGTGAATGTCTCGCGTGTGTTGTCAGTTCTGTTTTTGCTTACCTTTCCCTGTTTTTTTGGATTTAAATCTCCCTCTGCCTGGATTTACTTTTGTTTTGTTTGTTTAAATAAAAGTTAATGTTGCAATTGGATCCTGCTCACCATCTCTCTCAGAGATGTACTATGCGTAAAAGTAATACAACAGGAAATATGACTATAGAAAATTACCATACAACAAAAATAGCACAACGGAAGTAGTTCAGTGTGACTAGTGCACTATATTATTATATGCAAATGTAGTTATACTAAAATATAAAATATATAAAAAAAAGAAAATTCTGAAAATTATCACAATTTTATTACTACAATTATTATAATTTTCTGTGCACTCTCTCTTTTTATATAAATGTGTGTGTGTGTGGCTTTTTGGTGCTATTTTTCTTTGTCCACTGTCCATGAAAAAAAAAAAAAGCTTGGATGTTGGAAAGAAACAACATGAGGGTGAGTAATCTGAAAAATGGCTGAAGTTCTCAAACACACACTCACTCTGTCTCTGACTGCTTCTCTGTGAAGACTCGTAGGACAAAATCAGCCTCTTGGCTGGGTTCGAAGGTGGAGGGGACGATGATGTATTCCCCAGGAGGGAGGCTGAGACGGGTGCTCACCTCGCGCAGGTTGATGAAGGTCTCGGAGCGGGCGCTCGATGAGTTTGTCAGGAAGAAGTCCTTTTTAAGGTGCACATTCTGACAGCCTGCGTACTGCAGACAGACGGAAATCATAAATTAAGTTTCTGTTATTCCACTGTGAATAATCTAGAGGAAAATTCAATCTTCAAACCTTCCGTTTGAAAAATAAATGACCTGTTTATGGAAGCACACAAGCCATAATGATGTAGTCAAACCTATTTAACAAAGAAATTGTTGACGTGATCATACCTCTTCAGGAATCTGCAAGGTGGAGAAAAAAAGAAATGGAAAGAAAAAATTATTTTGTAATGAATTTTTTTTTACTACTTCTATAATTAATAATTAGATACAAAAAGCACTGAGGAAATCTTTTACAATGTCAGAAAACAACTAACTTTGTAAACAAAGCCTTGTAAACACCTAGCTAAGAACTAGCTTAGTAAAACAATGAGCAAAAAGTTAACAAATCAATATTTGGTGGCCACCAGCTGCTTTCAGTCCTACAGTGCATCTCATCCTCATGAACAGAGCCAAATTTGCCAGTTCTTGCTTGAACACATGGATGGGATGGAAATGATGTCAGGAAGAAGTGCTTTTTAATTTGCTACCTGTTCTTGCAATATTCCAAAATGTGCATATAAATATGATTATTCGATTGCCAGCTTGTTCAGCATAACAAACATCTGAACATGTTGGAAAGGGACCTCTTCACCTCATAGAGCGCAAAACCAATGGTGTGCATGTCCTGGCCGTGGCGGCGGTGTCGTCTGCGGTCTTTCTGCATTAAAGCCACCAGTAAGCTGCAGGCCACTTCTTCATCCTCCGGGTCATCATCTTCCTCCAGCAGCGTGATCTTATACTGTGGATTGATCCAAAATGTGTCTGCAAATAGTACAGGAACACAATACAGTTATGGGGATCAAATCCCAGGTAAAGCTGGTAGATGAGTTTGATTCATGCATTAATAATTGTAAATGATATGATGCTATAATGTACTGTTCAAAAGTTTGTAGTCAGTAAGATTTCTTAAAAAAAAAAATATATATACTTTTATGCAGCAACAATGCATTAAATTGATTAAAAGTGACATTTATAGTGTTGCAAATTATTTTCTTTTGAAGTTTCTATTCTTCAAAGAGTCCTAGAAAAAAGACAAGATATTACGACAAAGATATTAAGCAGCAGAACGGTTTTCAACATTAATAATAATAAGAAATGTTTCTTGAGAAGTAAACCAGCATATAAGAATGATTTTTGAAGGATTGTGTGACACTGAAGACTTAGTAATGGCTACTGAACATAAAAAAAAAAAAAAAAAAAAAAATATATATATATATATATATATATATATATATATATATATATATATATATATATATATATATATATATATAAAAAACAGTTCATTTAAATTTTACAAATATTTCACAATATTACTTATTTTACTGTACTGTTGATCAAATAAATGCAGCCTCTGTGAGCATAAGAGACTGTATCTCCAATATGTAGTGTATATCCAAACATTTCCTCTTCCAGAATCTTTTTATCATGTTTTTCAAAACATATGGTCATTTGTAAAGCCTAGGAATGTAGTAGAGACTCCCACTATGACCACCAATACTGCCACACTGTGACCTCAACCGATAAAATTGCTGGACATGGGGTGTAACTCACTGGGATGATTTCGGCAGCCTCCTGCGGTACTTCCTCTCCGCCAGGCACCGTGAAACTTGATGGTGTTCCAGTGGCTCAGGTCATCATCACTCAGAGCATCAGGGGACAGATTACAAATCTCCAGCCTGGAGAACTGCCGCAAAAACTCACTGAATGACATCCTGGGGACAAAGGGAGCCGTTTCTTTATGCGGTGACTGTGAGAGTACACAATGCTTATTGGTCTACTGTTGTGTCATATTCAATTTGTATTGCTAATACAGCTCACCAGAACTCTCCATCCTCCATTTGTAAGTGCAAGTCATCTTTTTCAGATGGATCGATCTCGTCCCATTCAGGAGAGCTGAGGAGGGAACATACACGGTCTTCTTACTCAATGACTTGGGCTGAACTGAATGAGTATTTCTGTGTTATTTCTTACTTATCACTCCAGGCACCCGTCCATTCTACCTGACCCCACGGGTTACGGACACGGATAAGCCTCTCCGTATGGCCCCTAAATTCCACCTATCAAAGAGGAGAGAGATCTCACACACGAAAGCACACAAAATTGAACTCTAATATGTCGATTATCAACATACACTGGGAGTGTTACCTGTTTGAGAGCAGTCACTGAGTAAGCGTGGCCCTTAACCAGCTTCTTAAACGTCACCGATTCCATGTCAAAGGTACTGGTAATCTGGAAAACAATTATAAATAACAAATTAATATAAATCTAGAAATAGGTAAATAAATGCATGTGAATAAATGTTGAATACATTTATATATATATATATATATATATATATATATATATTACATACACACATACATTCAAAACTATGAATATAACAAAGAAAACAAAAAACTGGAGGGTAGTGTATGTGCTTGACAGCCCCAAAACCATCCCTATCATCTTACATTGTAAATTAACAGCAGATTGAACATTCTGATAAATATCTGCATTAAAAGTGGAAAAACAATCTTACTGGTTTTCAGCAACATGAGTTCAAGTTGGTAACAATTGTAATTTTTGAGTGAAGTATCCCTTAAGTGAATAAAGCTCTCACATCAATAGAGCAGCCCAGCAGGGAGCCTCTCTCCAGGGCTTTGCCGATGATTCGGTACAGGTCTCGCGGAGCTTTCCGGAGCTCGTACATCTCTGAGACCCCTCCGGTGAAATCCTCAAAACCCTCAGTGGTGGAGCCTCCAGAGAGAGCTTCATAGGAGCCATTTAACCTGGCACAAAACACACACACGCACGCACGCACGCACGCACGCACGCACGCACGCACGCACACACACACACACAGGTGAGGACCATGAAGAAAATCTTTCTTAAATAAGACAGAGACAGTATAAGTGCACTTTTGTAAATGATTCTTGTTTAGTAAGTACAAAATTTGCTGGTCTTTACCAAAATGTCTATCAGGACATACTTTGCATAGGCCTTTTCAACCAAGGCACTCCAGAACTCATTTCCTTCTGCTGAATGGACAAACATGAGCTCTCCGTCTTTGACTGGGAGTCGATCGTCAATCACAACGTCGACCCACTCGCCAAACTGCCAGAACTGCAGAACAGAAACAAGCAACTGTATGAAGAAAAAGCTGAGAGGATTCCAGATGAAACAGGTCCGTAGTGTCACAAGATCCTTCAGAAATAATTTGGTTCTTCTTATTCTTATTATTAATGTTGAAAACAGCTGTGCTGCTTAATATTTTGTGGAAACTATGGTCCATGTTTTTTTTTTTTAATGCTTTGATTAATATAGTTAAAAAATTACACAATATTTAGATTTTAGAGCATGCATAGTGTGTTTCAGAACCTGGAAGTGGAATATTCCAGCATAGTCATCCTGAAAGTTCTGGCCATGAGGTACAACCCTGTGGAGGAGTTTTTCATTCAGAGTCAGAGAAGCTATGGCAGCGAGGAGCCAGCAGTCGCCTGAGCAGGAAAAAGAAACAAGAAAACAATATATATATATATATAACAGATGAGGCAAGGAGAAATAATGGCACTTATTCGAAAATATATTTTTAAACTGTGATACTAAAATCCCATTCATATTTTGTCTTTTAATACAGCACAGCAGTTGAACTGTCAATTTACAACCAGCAGGGGGACACAAAGAAAGGGGTGGGGTTTATTTTCTCTGTGAGGCCTGTGTGTCCCCATTCCTGTTTACATCCCACTCAGATCTCCACCTCAGAGCGGAGGAATTTTCCACAGCTTTAAAAGCGTAACGGGCCGGCGGCAGGCCCAGCCTAAGCAAATCTAGGCTCAAATATATGAGAGATTTTGAATGGTTTAACACTTTTGATCACTTTATAATTTCCATTATTCCATTTATGTTATCTCCTAAGATTGATGAACTTTCTATTATTGTGAAAATACTAACAAAGTATGAGTATGTTTGTGCAGACTTTTCACCTGGTAGTGAATTTGAGAGTTTTAAAGCAGTTAATGTAATAGGAGCAAGCATACAGAGATATAGATAAGTTATCTCCTAGTTTTGATGACTTTTCTATTATTGTGAAACATGGAAAAAGCTAACAATAAAGAATAAGTAGGTGTGTGCAGGCTTGTAATGTATTTGCTTGTTTTACACTAGCTTAATAGAAAGCAGACATATGTAATATAAAAGGGCGGTAACTTATAAAAATGATCTGTCATGCACATTGATTTAAATAAGTTGGCACGATTACAAACATGCACTGACTCAAGGTCAGGAGGAAACGGATGATGAGTCACATGCAGGCACGCCTCAGGTCAGTTATATGAGCTGCTCTTTCTGTCGTGACTCATGCTTTAAGTTTGCTGGTACAGCCACAGAATCATTTAGAGGCGATTCCTGCAGAGCACCAACACTTAGAAACTATACTGGATGACTTTTGTACAGGCAGAACACTTACCCAGAGCTCCCTGACAGATGTCTGTCCGCGAAGCTCCTCCCACAATGAACTGAGGATCATCACAGAGCTCCTGCAGAAAACGAGGGATTAGAGGGACTGACGCTGGAATTTGGAAGCCTAAAAGTTTTTATTACTAGCAAGATTGAAGCAAGCAAGACTTTATAGGAATAGTTCAGCCAAAAATGAAAAAGCACCCTGATGTTATAACAACAAACCTGAATATTTTTTTGTATGGAACACAAAGGATTGTTTGTTGTTGTTACCTTTTAGATGAACTGCCGTTGAATGGAACGGTGTTATTTTATGACTGAGAGATAATGCATTGGTTTTTACTTTTGTATTTTCCATTTTCATTTGAAAGTTTAAGTAATTTTGTTGTTTTTGTCATTTTGTTGTTTTTGTCATTTTTATTCGTTTTTTTTTTTTTATTTATCTACCGTATATAGTTCTTTTAGAATGGAAGCTTGTTTAATAAGTCACAGAAGAAAAAAATAAGTTAATTGCGACTTTTTATTTCACAATTCTGACTTTTTATTGCGAGTAATAAAGTCTGAATTGCGAGATGTAAACTCGCTATTGTGAGAAAAAAAGTCAGAATTGTGAGCTGACTTTTTTCCTCAGAATTGTGAGATATAAACTTGCAGTTGTGAGAAAAATAAGACTTGTGAGATAGTCGTAGTAATATATATATATATATTTTAGTTGTAGTATATATATATTATTGGAAGTAAAAAAAAAAATTCGGCTTTAGTTTTTGGTTCATTATAATAACCCTGGTATGGAAAAGAACATATTTTTGTATATTATGGAAAAAAAATAACAGGCTTTGGAACGACATGAGCACAAGTACTGCTGCCACACCTATGTTGCCAGAAAAACATATTCATTTTCTTTAAAGAAATAACAATGGCCAGTCTGAATGAGGCCTTCATTCTTCCAGAGGAGGCATGTGTATTTTGACTAAGTGTGTCTACAGAAACGTTATAATCCATGTGTTGTGTATGCAACTTTATAATAGTGACAACAGCTGCAGTAGAGACTAGAGAGAAGGAGGAGTCATTCTGACTGCAGGGATGAGCGGGCCCACAATGAAGAGCATGTTGCTGTCTAGACTGCTATACAGTATATACACTACCGTTCAAAAGTATGGTGTCAGTAAGATTTTTTTAATTCATCAAAAGTGACAGTAAAGTAATCTCTAATGTTACAAAAAACATTTATTTTAAATAAATATTGTTCTTTCTATTTATCAAAGATTTATTATTGATATTATTTATCTCAGTTTCCACACAAATATTAAGCAGCAGAACTGTTTAAAACATTAATAATAATAAGAAATGTTTCATATTAGAATGATTTCTGAAGGATCATGTGACACTGAAGGCTGGAGTAATGAAGCTGAATGTAGCTTTGCATCACAGGAATAAATTACATTATAAAATATGTACAAATGGAAAAGGCGTGATTTTAAATTGTATTACTATTTCACAATATTACTATTTTGATCAAATGAATGCAGCCTTGGTGAGCATAAGAGACTAAGAGGTAGTGAATATATAAGACAATGAAAGTCAGCGTGGTCCAATATTGTCATGGAATTTCATTGCATGGACAAATACAGTTTTTCATAATTAAATTTTTTGTGTTCCACCAAAATAAAAAAGTCAGGTTTGGAATGACATGAGGGTGAGTAACCTAACCCTAACCGTTTTAGACAACAACATCTAATAATGGAGCTTTTTTCCTTACCGTAGGGCGCATCCACTCCACATCCCGGGTTTTGGAGGAATGTGGGGCGAGTTCTTTGAAGCCGAGCGAGGGTGGTTCTGCTGGAAAGCAGGGGTCTTCAAACAGGTAGCCCCCTTCCAAACATTCCTGTTTGAGGGCCTCAAAATCCTGGTTCTGGAAGTGTAAAGCCTGCTCAAAAGAGCCCACGCCATCTGCCTTTAGCCTGTTAGCACTGATCTGTGCTGAGATCCCTCCATATGTGAACATGCTGGAGCGGTGAGATGCAGACCGGGTATAAATAGCTTAACTGATACCAAGATTCACACCCACTCCACATTTAAAACTCACTCCATATCACTCTAGCATCATTTTTGTGCCTTTGTCTGGACATTACATTTTGCCATAATAAAAAAACAGACAAATAAAAAATGGACATCAAAAGACAGGCTTTCAAAAGACTAACACTGGTGCTGAGATCCCCATAAACCTTCAATTACAGTATGTAAATGATAATACAATGGACATACTGTTCAAAATGAAGACAAACAGTATCTTGACACTTTTTGGTTGTTAAACATTATAGCAATAAGTTAATGTGATACCATGTTAATGTGGAACATGGTAGCCTAATTGCACAAAAGGCCAGAGAACAATAACTCTTTACAGTCATAATCTGTTTCTCAATGTCCAGTCTTAAATATTTGCATGCCAAATACTTTTATGCTCATAATGCCACACCATTGGCATCTTATCTCGATATAAATGATTGATCAAATACAAAGTGAGAGCCTCCCATTCATTTCAACACAGGAATCACACTCAGTGTAATATCACAGCCTGCACTGTAGGCTATATAAAAAAACAAATGTACGAAATATACTGAAACGTCGAGAAATCAACACCAGGACTGTTTTAAACCTCTATAAGTATATGTAACACTTTAAAAACACTTTTAGCGGCGATTTATTTGGTGTCTTGTTCTGTAGGCTACATTTCTTTTCTAAAATGTAAAGAATGCCAAACATTTGTCTTGGTGTTGTCTTACTCCATTAAACCTTCGCAAATCACTGCGGTTCACTTGATTATTAACTTCAACTTAACAGCAATTTTTTTAAGCGATACTAGGCTACGATACCTAGACGTCTCTAAGCTTCAATATGCGCAAAAGATTCATATATGACACTGAATAAAGTGTCCAATGCGACAAACTAACAGCAGGCCGACGGAGACCAACAACACGGACAGAATAAAGCTAAATAAATCTCGACGTGTTTCACTGAGGGTAGAAATACAAGAACCGATAAACTTGCCTTGAAACTGCGGTCCGGTCTGTCTCTTCTGTGATGGGAATGTGTGAAATATACAGACCTATTCGTCCGAAAGATAAGCGACACACGCTTGTATTAGAGCTTCAGTGTGTGTGTGTGTGTGTGTGTGTGGGATAGTCCAGAGAGGAGGCGGAGCGATACAAGAGCACCTGTCACAACATAACGGACAAGTGCTATACAAATTCCTGATCTGAACAATTATTAGTGGATTTGAAAGGGTCTGACCCATTTAGCTGAGCCTTGAGCATTCCCAACGAAAGTAAAAACAATAACTAAATATAATTTTTTTTACATTACTTATTTCATACAGTACACTTTCATCAGAGATTTCACATATTACAGTAACAAGAAGTTTTAAGTTGTGCAGAAGGTGCTAACATTATTGACAGAAATTCTTCTTAAAAGTCGAACCCCTTGAAAGTAATTGAATAATTTGAACACTGGCAAGAGCATGTTATAATAAAAGATAGCTTTATTTGTTTATCTAAAGCAAGGCTTTGTATTGTACATTTTTAAATTCCAAATGGTACACAAGGAAATACCAATGCTTGCAAGACAGTACTAAAAAAAAGAGTAAATTTGGCTTCGGACAAATCTTGAATTTCATTCCAAGTATAAAGTTCACAAACATTTTTATCTTAGCACTATAAATTATCTACAAACTAAAGTTTGAATAGAATCTGTGCATTAAAAACCACATAAATCAAAATGATAGTTTTGTGGCTATTAACACCTGAATTGATTATCAATAGCAAATCATGGTTCGCAAATCTTTGTCGTGATTTTTTTTTTTTTTTTTTTATATGGACAATCCCCAAGATATGTCCTATTCAAATTTCAATAGGAATTACAATAAAAAAATAAAAAAAAAATCCTGTTTGTCAAGTGATTTCATCAGGTCTGTAATTGGTTGGTTTTAACATTTTCTTACAAAAATGTGAGCAGTGCTTGCTCACACAAACAAGATGCTAGGGTGTTGGGCTAGGGGGCCCCTATATATGGCTTGGATCCCTCTTGGGATTTCATTCAACAGTTGTATCGTAGATCAGGTGAAAATCATCTGTCTGATAACTTAAAATAATTGCAGAATTCTCCTCAGCAACCCACACAATTTGGTCTACCAATCACATCAGCAGCAAAAAAGAAAAAAAGAAAAACAGTGATGCCTTGCAAGCACCACAATAAGAGAAAAGTCCATTACAAATAAAACAACAGCCAACTATACTTGTATCTCTGAAGCAAAGTACAATGGACACATTTACAAATTCCAGGTGGCCCACTATACTACTTAAGCATTTATCCATATGATTGTTATCTGTGTAAGGTAACTAGTACAATGAAAATGTAATTCATAATAATCCTCTGGCCCTTTAAATCATAGCAAATGACAGCCACTGAAAGAAAGAAAAAGAACCATATAAAACGCAAACACAAAATGTAGGAACATTAAGATATACTACTAGATTGCAAGACATTGCGTACCTGGAAGAAGTCCAACTCAATGAACCCACTGTCGTGTGCATCCATCCTCTTGAACACTTCTACAAAAAGTTAAACAAAAATGTTTTTTTTTTTGTCAATTTGCTGTTGAAGTTTAATTTATAAAAACAGAAAGGAATATAATTGCATTACATAGTATGAAAGAAATATTCTCCTATGGACTACTGAATTATTGTAAACATGCTGCACATACAAGGTGGTAATGACACAGAAAGAAGTTTTTCAGGTCATTTGTATACAGAACTATTTTAAAGTGCCCCTATTATGATATTGTTCCTAGTTTTGTTTTCGAGGTCTCCTACAATAGGTTTACATGCATCAAATGTAAAAAAACACTTTAATTTTCTCAATATACATTGCAGCATCACCTTTTTTTTCACAGAAACGCTTCGATAAAGGATACAGTCTCTCTAAGCCCTTCTCAGAGCCTACTCTGCTCTGATTGGTCAGACGGCCCAGTCTGTTGTGATTGGTCTACCTTTTACAGCACATGTCCCAATCGGCATAGATATCATATAAAGGCTAGATGTCTCGTCCGCGCTGCTGGCCAATGGAGGTCGACGTCCGCACACGGCGGCCATCTTACGACAGGGTGCTCGCTCACTCGTAACATGGTGCATGTACTTTTAAATAACCATAACTTGCTCAATTTTCTACCGATTTTCAAACGGTTTGGTTTGTTATAAACGTCAGAGATGTAGCTATGAAACTGCATACATATGAAAAATTATACAAATGGACTTCCATATGAAAGAATTATAGCCACGGTAATGACGTTTGTAAGAAACCAAACCGTTTGTAAATCCGTCAAGATTTCACCGAGATAAGAGGATTTGTGTGCATGCTGATCACTCACCTTAATTCACAGAGCCCTGTGGTAAAATGGCCGCCGGTGCTGCCGGAAGTGACTCCGCCTTAAGACATCTAGCCTTTATATGATATCTATGCCAATCGGGGGTGCGTTTCCCTAAAGCATCGTTGGCCAACTATGGTCGCAAGTTCATCGCAATGTCCATTGAACTCTATTGGTAACGACGGAACTTGCGACCATAGTTGACCAACGATGCTTTCGGGAAACGCACCCCAGAACGGCTATTACCGTATCTGAATTTAAGTTCCAGAGGCTTCCTCAGCACTTGTACACACAGTGATACAAACAGTTTTTCGATTTTAACGGCGTCTTCTCAACATTTAAACAATATGAACTCTTCTAGGCCTCAGCTACAACTACAGGGCTTGAGGGCGGGTCAAAGTAGATGTTGTTTGTGGGCAGCAAATGAAGAACATAGACTGGCATTATTCAAATTTGTGCAAACCCACATAGGTTCATGCAGCGAAGTAAGACTGGGATTACTGCCAGCTTGATTCAGAATTGGTTCTTTCTTTTAGGAGACAATAACTTTATTTGTTGTGCACTTTGAAACTTAAAAAATCTGCAGACCTTTTACATTGATAAACAGCTATCTTACACACTGCATAAAAGGTAATATTCGAAAAAGCATATTAGGGGCACTATAAAGTTTTACTTACAATCTTTTATTTTCAAGTTAAAAGCGTAACTTGAGACAATTCAGAAAGTATGTACAGTAGTAAAGTGATATACAACTGTTATGCGGTCAACAAACCTGAAGTACTTTATAGCCATACAACAACAAAATAAAGAACCGATCTCAACCAATCAGAATTAAGAAATAACTGCTCTTACTGAACATCATCTCCAGGCGCATCACACAGGACACAAAGTTATCAAAGTCGATGGTCATGTCTGCGTCTCCATAGCGTGCAGCCAGACTCTGATGAATGCAGTCATTCAGAGAGAATCCTGTGAAATGATTACCAGAAAAATCAAGTTACTTTGATAAACTCAAAGTTTGATTTGCTGCTTGCAAATAACTGCGGCTCATATTGTGACTTTCAGGAATATACTGAGTTGCCATGTATCAGAATTCATTTAAACCTTCTTTAAAAACTCATTTTAAAATTAAAAGTTGAATGAAGGTCAATGGTAAGCGTACCTGCTTCTTTCAAAGCCATTCGCATCTCTGGTGTACTCATACAGCCGGACCCATCCATGTCATTCTTCTTATAAATGCCCTAAAAAAAGGGATGATGAGGATGTTACCCCAAGAGAACTCATGAGAAGCAAAAGTTTCTATGCAAAATTTGAGACAAACTGACCAGATACTTTTGAATTTTCTTCCAAAGAGTGGCAAACTCAGATAACCCCAGTTTACCATTGCCACTTTCCTGCACTAGAGTTAAGTCAAACTGATTGAGACACTCATGATTTAACAACAACTGCCTGTTGGACTATTTGTAAAAGGATACATCCATGAGGTTCACCATGACTCTACAAGTATCCAAACTGAAACCATCTGTCTTTATATCCGTTCCTGTACAGACAAGACAAATTGTTTACTAAATATCTGTATAAATATGTTTTTATTTTATTTTTTATAATAATGTACAAAGAGAATACTTACTTTTGGCGACTATTTTGTTTAAAATTGTTCGCAGCTCAGTGGCAGAGATCTCCATGTCCTTAGATAAGAGCAAAAATGATTATTTTTACATGTTTATCAAGTAAAGTAATCCATGAGCATAAAGGCCCGTTCACACCAAGGATAATAACTATAATGATAAAGATAAAAAGTATTTCTAAAAATCATTCTACATATAAAAGAATAGCAGGATCCACGCCACAACTATAACGATAACGGCACAGAGGGACAATATTGTTTGAATCACCTGACAGCCAATCATAAAGCATTCTGCTTTAAAAAGCTTGAGCATTTAAACTGCAGCGTGCGCTTAGAATAAACAGAACGATATTGTGCGCTGGTGCGGATGCTATTAATAGTTATTGTTATAGTTATTGTTCTTGGTGTGAACAGGCCTTTATGTGGGGTCTAAAATAACTCACATCTCCAGCAAGTTTAGTAAACAGCCCTCTAAAGCCAGCATCAACCTCATCTTCAGACACTGTGTCCTGAGGAGACAGAAAAGAGGGTTATTGATGATATTCACAGTAATAAATGCCATTATTATCCACATTTTTCCTGAAGAGCCTACTTCGTTTTGAATCATGGGAGACACTTCCGGTTTGGGGAGCTTTCACTCAAAAAGACTGAAACAAATCATTTCATATTATAAGGTTGCCCTCATGTGATTTGACCATTTAGACAACACTGACATCTGTGCGTGAAAAACACAAAGGAAAAATGTTTCCGTTTTTAGTACATCGTCGTGTAAACGTACCCATAGTCCTCATTTTCAGTTGTTTTTATTCAGTTCTAGCTGTTTCTGTGGTTGTTCTGTTTACCCTGTTTTTGTTTATTCTGATTAATATATCCATTAAAAAGATCCAGCTCTTTTATTTCCATCATTGTTTGCAACCCAATGCTGACAGTGGTCTGCTTTACTTTATGATATATCCCATGAATACCGGTAATTCACTGGAATTCACAAAAAAAATCACTAAGATTCTCCCCACATCCTCACGTCTCTTTCAGGTTTATCAAACGGATGCTTTAAAATGTCTCCCCTTTTCACTTCTATTCCCTATTAGCAGTTCTGGAATGTTTCTAAAGCAGACAAATCTGTCAAAATGACAGTGAGCACTTTTGAAACATCACTCAATGCTAAAGTTAATGAACATTTTTGATTAAGATAATGCATGTTACATAATACAGACATATTACTACAGTGATATTTAACATGTCCATAATATTGCTGCGGAAAGAATCAAGCTTTTGTTGTAATTCATGGTCCGTTGAAAGTAATTTGTTCATTCTTTAACACTTTTAAGTTTCCTTTTAACGTACAATGGCCAAAGGGTGAGTAGAATAATGTCAGTTCATTGTACCCAGTTGTTGCTGTTTTGTTTAAGCTTATTGTGTTTATAGAGAGGATTGTTTACAGTTTAACAGAAGTTACTCCCATAATTCGCACAGAGGAAAATGTGTAATGGGAAACAAAGGAAAATGGGACTTACATCTTCTATGTTTGCCTCTACAGGGTCATCACATTGTCTGGAGGAAATAAGAGAGACAGGGATAGTGGATAAACTCCCCCCCTTCAAAAAATCGAATGACAGTATAATAAAAATTATAGGGATGCACCGAAATGGCATTTTCACTTTTTGTCCGAAAGAGAAAAAAGGCTGAAAATATGCCGCCTCGATCTTCCGTGTTCAGAGATCAGTTTCACTCTGGTGCAGCATGTCTGCTTGTAACTTTGAGAGCGGCTCCGCTCCCGAAGATACACAAGTTTGAACTCGAAACGACTGTTGTGTGTGCGCTGTGCTCACTGTTCCGTCAGTGTTGCCAACTCTCGCGAGACAAATAAGCAACCACAGCTTCAAAAACAAGCCTAATATGATTATATTATTTCTTATCATCAATTTTATTTCTCATCATTAAATGAGCCTGCAACATATTAAACTGAAACCACTCTGAGTTTGGAAAGCAAAAACAGATGTCATTTTACAGGAAAAGTTTGGAGATAACCGGTGGCCTCCAGATGGTCTACCTGTTACATTATTGTAAGTTTAGTTAGTGATTAATTTACAGAAAAATAAAAGATAAAATCTATGCTTTCATGTCCGAAAACATTAGTTTTGTCTTACGTTTCATAATAAGCTCAGTGCCGACTTAGTGAGTTTATTTTCGTGAATTGGAATGTGTGCATAGGATTGTGGGTGATTTAAGCCCGTGAAGGATACATCCAATGCATCCTTCAAAACAGGCCGAATGAAGGATGTGAAACGAACGCTGCCTTCCAAGGATCCTACAAATTGAGATGGTCTTTATCAAAGATTGATGACGTGGAGCCTTCGTAGGATTCAGTTTTCCGTTTGAGAAACACCTCATTTATCTTATAATAATACAAATATACAAAAAACGAATTTAAAATAAGAAATGAATTATATATATTTATATAAAAAACAGAAACCGGAAAAATTACATATATATATATATATATATATATATATATATATATATATATATATATATACAGTAGGCCTATATATATATATATATATATATATATATATATATATATAAAGAGTCATTTTTGGTTTCTGTTTTCGGCCAACTGCATTAAAAATTTTCAGTTTTGGCCCCAATTTTCATTTCGGTGCATCCCTAATAATTTATACACACATAAATAAAACATATAATGTGAATAATACAATATACAATATAGGTTTCATTTTCTTAAATGGCTTAAAGGGTTAGTTTACACAAAAAAGAAAATTCTCATTAATTACTCACCCTTTTTGCGCAAACAAAGCACTCGGGTCGCTTCATAAAATTTAGGTTAATGGCATCACATGGATTATTTTAATGATGTCTTTCCTACATTTCTGGTGCTTGAAAGTGTCAGTTGCGTAGACTGTCAATGGAGGGACAGAAATCGCTCAGATTTCATCAAAAAGATCTTTATTTGTGTTCTGAAGTGTGAGTAATTAATAAGGGAAATTTTCATTTTTGGGTGAACTATCCCTTTAAGACCGTTGAATTATTGAGAAAAAAGGTCACTTGTAAAGTAATACAGTTTTTGTTTGATCACATGTTGAAGACACTACAAGAACATGATCTTATTAAGAGCTTATCAATCATTTTTGATTCAATAAAACAAGACAGTCCTTACTGCATCTCAGACTGTTTCTCGGAGAACACACGCACACAGAAGTCTCCGTTCTTGTGCGGTTCGAATGTGGAAGGGACGATGAGATATTCTCCAGGAGGAAGTTTAAAGCGCGTGCTGACCTCTCTCAGGTTAATAAACGTCTCAGATCGAGCTTTCTGAGCGTGGCTCAGGAAATAATTCTTATCCAGATGAACTTCCTTTTGCCCATGGAACTGCAATGAGGCGATCAAGAAGCAGAGGAAGATTAAACTAGATGCATTTTCTGAAGAAAATGTGTGTAGGTTTTGCCTGAAAAAGTCAATGCTATATTGCTGCTAAGGCATTACTATGTGGTTGCTTGGGAATTTTGAGTGAAAAGTGTATTTGAAATATGTTTACTGTTTCTACTATTTATGTTAATGCTCCACATTTTCATCCTTTTGAAGTTTTTCCATTGTGCTCACCTGTGAAGGCACCTAGAAAGAAAGCATAAAGAATAGGTATATAAATAGCGCCCTTCACAGATTGTCATAAACATTACAATAACAAACACATAAACCATTTGTATCTTAGCAACCCCACCTCATAGATGGCATAGCCAATAGTGTGCATGTCCTCTCCAGACTTCCTCATTTTGCGCCGGTTCTTCTGAATCAAGCCAATCACCAGACTGCAGCCTACTTCATTATCATCAGGATCATCATCTTCCTCCTCTAGTTTGATCTTAAACTGAGGATTCATCCAGAAGGTGTCTTTGGAAGAAATAATTAAGATGTCAATTAAAGCAACTGATATACATACAGTACAAACTGTGCTTCTAGACATTCTCTAATCTGCCACTGACAGATAGTCCCTCCCCGAACTCACGGCATTGGTAGAGCCGATGTTGTTATGCCACGCCCACTAAAACAGATTGCAATTCCATTTAGTGCAAGTAGTGGTCAGGAAATTACACTTCCCCTTTAAGGTCAAAGAAATATAAACATGCTTACATGGATGGTTCCTGCATCCACCAGCTGTAGAGCCTCTTCTCCAGGTGCCATCGAATTTACATGCACTCCAGTGTTTGACAGAGTCCGAGGACAGCGTGTCTGGTGTCAGAGTGCAGACCTCTAAGCGGGTATAGTGCCTCACAAAATCTGAGAATGACATCCTGCACAAATGCAAACAGGAAGTGAAGAACTGTTTCAAGAAAAGCTTTGGTGATGTGGTTATATGGTTTAAAACTGAATTTGATTTTACCAGAACTCTCCATCTTCTGCCTTCACAATCTCACGTTCAGATGGATCGACAGCGCTCCACTCAGAAGAGCTAAAATACAGGGTGAATAGATTTAATTACGTAATAAGGTTAAGCAATATTGTGAATATTCTACTGTGTAATGCTATAAATGGTCAATTTCATGCATCATTATAATATAGATTTTAATAAATTAAGTTATTTTTAATCTTGTATTAAATTGTTGGGTCTAACTTGTCACTCCAGGCCCCCGTCCATTCCACCTGACCCCAAGGATTACGAACTCTGACCAGCTTCTCCTTTCGGCCTCGATAATTAACCTGACAAAATTGTACATAGATTATACATATAAAAGTTTACTTTTAGTGTATGTCTTCTTTCACTAAGCCAATGCACAGGGAAATGTCTAAATTTAGTGAATTTTCTAAAAAAGAAAGACACTCAGATAATAAATAACCTCAATTGCCCCAGTAAGAGAGTAAGCATGTCCTTTCACAAGCTTCTGATTAGTAACAGCCTCAGAGTCTGCTGCACTGGTGATCTGTCGGAACAAAGAACTGGTAATATAAGCACTGCATCTTTTTTTAACAGGATTTTCATTTTTGGGTGAACTATTCCTTTAACATCTTTAGGTGTGCTGAAGACCTCATACATCTATGGAGCATCCCAACAGAGCTCCAGAGTCCAGGGCCTTCCTGATGATTTGGAACATGTTGGATGGCGCGCTTTTCAACTCGTACATTTCTGCAATCCCACCGGTGAAATCCTCAAAACCTTCAGTTGTGGAACCTCCAGACAGAGCTTCATAACACCCATTCACTCTGAATGAGAGAACACAGTGTCACTCTGAGGGAAAGTGTGCAAAAAGAGTGATATAGACTACAATAATTGTTTACCTTCTGTTGGTATTGATAAAAATGTTAATGAGAATGCCCAAAAATGTGTTTGGATGATATTTGGGTGCTATATGTGCATGATTTACTAGAACACTTTGCAAAACTGTAACCACATATTTAAGATTGCATACAAACAAACAAATAAATCTATATTCTATACACAATTTTTTTATGTGCATGAATTCAGAACAGATTTCATTAGTAGTATTACATTTTTGTTTTATTCATCAAAGAATCTTTAAAAAATGTATTACGGTTTCCACAAAAAATATGAAGCAGTACAAGCATTTTCAACATTGTGAAATAATAAGAAATGTTTCTTGAGCAGCAAATCAGCATATTAGAATGATTTCTGAAGGATCATGAGAGACTGAAGACTGGAGTAATGATGCTGTAAATTCAGCTTTGCATCACAGGAATAAATTACACAAATTACCAAAAAAAAAAAAAAAATAATAAAATAAAATACATATATATGTATATATATACACACACACACACACACACACACACACACACACACACACACACACACACACACACACACACACACACACACACACATATATATATATATAATGTTTTACTGTATCAAGTACTTTGATTTTGATCAAATAAATGCTTTGGTGAGCATAAGACACTAAGAAAACTGAAAAGCTAGACTGCAATTGTGATTGTTATGACACAAGCGAAACATCCCAAACCCAACAAAAGATTATATGACTCACTTTGCATAGGCCTTCTCCAGCAGGGCGCTCCAGAACTCGGAGCCTGTGGCGGAGTGAACAAACAGCAGTTCTCCATCTCTAGTGGGCAATCGATCATCCACCACCACATCCACCCATTCCCCATACTGCCACAACTGCAACCATCAAAACAAATGTACTTAAATTATGGAGGAATCACAACAGATGACAATTAAAATACAACCTCATTACACAGAATCAAGAGCCAAAGCACAGTCTCAAAGTCCTGTGAATTATCTCTGGCATCACTTACAGTTATAAACTGGGAATGATTTAAAAAAATACTTAAACTCAGTGTCATGGCAAAAAGTAGAATTTAAAAATATAGCAAGCCTGAGCACACAGAGGAACTGAGCATGCACTTCCTCTGGGATCAGTGCTGTCCGTCTATTATGAGTCAGTTTGACTTCCTGTCCTGACAAAACCTTTCCACCATTCCAACCCATAAAACCGTGCCAAAATGAGTCTCTGTTAAAGAGACATCATTATTTATTAGACATCTATCTGTCTAATACCTGCCTAGCAACCAGCTAGAACCAAGCATGCCACACATGCCCTGAAAAGTGAAGCCAAAACGTCTCGATCGCCCCCCGGTGACTGGTCCTAGTATAGGTCATAAGCCCCGCCTCCCCGTGTTATTCAACGGGACGTGAGACCAAATAAACAATTGAATTACACTTCAAATATCTTTTTTCCAAAGGTGGTTTCTTTCATTTGCTGTTGTTTTTATCACGCTGATGTAAGTTCAAGTGTCTGTTTCAAAAATAAGTTGGTTTTTAGTTAGTTACGTGATGCGGTGGTGTAACGTCATGATTGACAGCTGTGATTGACAGGTTCTCTGAGCGAAGTAGTCACTGAAGCACCAACGGACATTTTTTTTGTGATCTTCGGATTGTATTTACTTTATTTTAACAAGCCTCTTGTCGTACTGCAATCAATTTTTAAAAAAGTGTGCAGAATGCACTCTCCCTGAGTGCATTCTGCGAGACTGAGGGCGGAGCGCCGATTTCACGGCTTTACTTCCTGCTCACTACTGCGCAGGTCTGGTCCCGAGATCGCTACTGCGCAGACTCAAGTTCCAAGATGTCAGCGCCATATCAGGACACTGGCGGCTTCAGTTCTCATCAATGGAAGAGAGCGAAGGGGCGTCGTCCATCTTTTTTTGCAGCCCAAGCAACCTCCCAGAACACCATAGCAACCACTCAACATCTTATCAACATCCTAGCAAGGCTTGATTCTTTAAAACTTCATCGGCTCTTCTAAGTATTCAACATATTTCTCTTTAAGTTTAACTTTAACATGCTTTCAAATTTACTTTGTTTACCTGAAAGTGGAAAATTCCTGCATAGTCTTGCCCAAAGCCCTGGTTGGATGGGACGACACGAGCCAAAACATCTTCATTGAGGGTTAGTGATGCAATGGCCGCTAAGAGCCAGCAATCACCTGCAGAAAGAAAACATAGTTGTAGTTTTGGAGGTTTTACGAACTTTACCAAAATTAACAGCTGCAAAGGTATTATGAATGTTGAAGGGATAGTTCACCCAAAAATTAAAATTCTGTTTTAATTTACTCACCCTCAAGTTGTTCCAAACCTCTATGAATTTGAATTATGATATTTTGAAGAATGTTAATGGGCCACATTGAATTCCATAGAATTTTTTTTTTTTTTATACTATGGAAGTCAATGGAAGTCATCAACTGTTTGGTTACCCATAGTCTTCAAAATATCTTCTTTTGTGTTCAGCAGAAGACAGAAATTCATACAGGTTTGGAACAACTTGAGGTTGAATAAAGAATTGGTTGATGACAGAATTTTAATTTTTGGGTGAACTTTCCCTTTAACACTCATAAGGAAAATTGACATTTTACCAAAGCAGAGACGTATATAAAGTAAAGTCATGAGTAAAAGCAGTTCAAAACATTAAGACTTCAAGTCCAAATTCTACATAAATTAAAGTTTCTCCTTTTATGTTGCATTGATGAAAGAAAACCACAGGGTTTTGAATGGCACGAGGGTGAGTAAATGATGACAGTTTTCATGTTTGTGGTGTACTATCCCTTTAAGACTTTACTTCCCACATGCTCAACTGCAAGCGCTGAGATTCTATCCTCCAGCAGTTTGTTGTAGGCCTACACAGTTTGTCCTGCCCAAATATGTTTTGCATTCCGCAATCTTCACAAAGACGACTCAGTTAAGCTAGCTGACTCTGAAATGAATAGCCTTTCAGATTCTTCCCTAACGTGTCAGCTGATTAGGCTTCTAACTGACTTTAACTAACAGGGCTGAAACAACGGTTTCCTGGGTATGAATCATCTTTCATACAGCTATGACATTATGTTCCTAGTGATACTACTATGTACAACAACACTGAAAGTGTTACTGTAGTAACGGTTACACTATTAGTCTTAATGGGGGGGGGGGGGTTCCTCAACCAGTGTCGAAACTATTTTAGCACTATTTCCCATTCTAAAAGAATGAAACCAGTGCATTTGTAAAAATATGAAATCAAAAATGTGGTGCACCAACTACTAGCACAAACGCAGATTCAGATGTAATATAATAGGGAGCCTTGTGAGGCAGATTTTACATGACTCGTTCCCTGTGTTATGCAATGGTGCATATCACACCCCGCTTTATGAACAGAATTCTCCATAAGGCTCAACAGACTAATTGCAAGTAAAACACAAACAAAAAGAGGAGCTAAAAACAGCAATGGCTGGGATTTCATCCAAAAGTGCACAACACTTCTCTGATGTCTGAGTAACTTTACTGGGTCTTATCAGACAGGGGTCTCACTTATTAGACAGCAGTGCAATATTAAAGTGGAACAGAATACTCAATGACAGTGGGTGTGCTTCTTAAAACGTTTCAACATGCTTAGAGGGCAGTTCCTAAAAATGTAATCGGAATAAGGCAATTCCAAGATAGCTTCATAAGCTCCGTTCCTCATAATGAACAAATTTTGGACTGTTATATTGCACATAGCAGTGGCGTTTACTTACCTAAACCTCCTTGGCAAATATCTGTTCTTGTAGCTCCTCCAACAATAAACTCAGGGCTGGAGGTGAGTTCCTGCAGGAATAGTGAAAAAGAATTGACATGAAGTTTTCCAAAAAAAAACCACCTAGTACTTAAAATGTTAGAATTTTTTATTCAAATACTCATGAGATGAGTCATGTGTTGGCAGACAATGCTTTTTAAGAAAAGTACATTACAAAGCGTTTATGCTTCATGCCACAATGCCAATATAGATAGATAGATAGATAGATAGATAGATAGATAGATAGATAGATAGATAGATAGATAATTTTACCTTGGTATATGATGAATTTCTATGGTAAAACTACATGTTGATTTGACAGGAACTCACCCCAGGTCTTTTCCACACAACACCTCTGGTTTTTGACGATCGTGGACCGAGTTCGTTGAAGCCCAGAGTTTCGGGAGCGGCTGGGAATGTTGTATCACAGAACAGCTCCCCGCGGCTCAAACATTCACTTCTCAGACTCTCAAAGTTCTGGTTCAGGTACTTCACGGCATTGGTGTTCGTCCCAAAGCCAGCCGCCAGGGCTCTCTTCTTGGCGAGTGTTGATGCCACGCCGGACATTTTCTAAACTTTTCCCCTGTGCTTCTCTACAGCTGTAAAGTGCGACAGTGAAATAGTTCTACTCGTACGCTTTCACCCACTCCTCCTTCTAGCACAGGCGTGGTCCTAAGCCTTTAATTTTAGGGGCCGTTCACACACGCACAGGATTTGTGCGTATTTTGCGTTTAAAAACAGCTGGACGCAGCACAGCTTAAAAGGAGAAGAATGCAGGACGTCTCATGGCGGCTTTACAAAGCTGAGGTCTTGACTACACGCAATTATAGAGGAAGTGGTCTTGCATTTCGTCTGCACTTTTTTTGGTTTATACCTCAGACCGTCTTGCTGGGGGAATAAAACAAACCTTTTCTGGTCTCCCACCCAGGTCAAGACGGTCTGTTGGCTGGTTTTGTACAGGGGTTTTTGGTCACTTTTTAGCTGGTCAGACTGCTAGTCTTTTCAGCAGGGTTGGTTTCTGAGAAATCAGCCTTTTAATGGTGCCAGGTAGTCTACTTGATTCTAATTGGACAATTATTTGCCGTCCTTCAGGTCATTTATTTCTTTATTATTATGTATTATTTAAAATGTTTGCAGGCTTGGTTCTCCATACATCCATGGTAATTATCGCTGTATTTATATTTTTTATTTTGGGTTAACATAACAGCGCACTGATCAGCGCGCTACTTTTGCGGACTTGCTCGCTTTTATTTGATACAATCGCAACTGTCGCCATCTCGCATGAGTTATCGAATATAGAGAAAAAGGCTTTCAGAGAACTTTAGTAATTATTAGGCTATCCTACTGCAATACTAGTGCGTTCGTCTAGCATATGCCGATTATTTTGTATCGGTAACAAGGGGCAAGATGAGTCATTTTGTGGTAAAATTGTTTTCACTGTTTATATTATTACTAAAATATGCTAATAATTGCCAAAATATGGGCAATTCATATTTTACATTTTGTGCTAACAACTAAATAAGCAAATGTTTCTATTTATTTTCTTTAACACATATTAGCTGATGCATCATCATCCTGCACATGCTAGATATTTTTTGCATCATCGTTTACATATTTGACCCCACAATGCTGCTATTGACCGATCTGAATCAAGTATTCCAGAGTGCTCAGTGATACTGCATATTTTAATTGTAGGCTATCACAGTTCTCTTTAACTCTTCTGCTCCAAATGATCACAGGGCTGCAGATCTGCATTCTCACGATGAACTGATGCTGCCCTCTTGTGTTCTTTACACAGCAATGTACACTACAAACAACCATTTCATCAGTTTATAACTCAAATTGTTCATTAAAACAAGAGCATAGGTTCAATTCTTGATCCAAACATAACAAATTTAAACTTCCATGCACTGTAAAATTAAACTGTGTTAAATGTCATATATTTATGCATTTAATAATAGATGAATCAGTCTGACGTTCTGGCCAACATTCTATAATAGCTAAGTTGTATAGCAGTGGTAGGCTACATAGGAAATTATAATAATTATTATATGTCTGCCAGAGGAAAATAATAGGCTAGTTCTGTAAGCAGCAAGCATTCAGAATATTGAACTCATGTCAAATAAACATTTTAATGCCGTCTGATGTTTCTCTATTTTGAATACAAATCTTTGATCTAAAATTACATCACACAGCCTAGGCTACTTGCTAGTCTTTTTTTTTTTTGCTCGCCCAAGTACTAGGCCATCATTTCCTCCTTCTTTCCATTAATTTAAAAGCATGTCCAGCAGAGGGAAGTACAGTGTCAAGCAAACACACCGAGGCAGTTTAGTCATTTAACATATCTGAGGCAACCCGTCTTGTTCTGTGTGGTTCCAAAGCCGCTTTAATAATACCATCTAATAATTACTCTTCACTTCATAAATCACTCTTCTGAGGTTTGATTTTTTAGCCTTTAGATTGGTGTTGCAAATCATTGACCAGCGGATGCAATAATATGTTAATATATTTAAAAACACAGTAAAATATAATAAAATATAGGTCTACTATATGCTATAGGCTATTAAATGTAGTCTGTAACCAAATTGCGTAAGAATAAACCCAAATTAATTAATTTTATGAGAATTTGTACTATTTTTGAACCTGCAGCGTCGCGAACGGTCACATGACACATGAGAACCAATAGGTTGAGAAGGTTTGGTTTCAATATGAAGCAAACAAAAAGGCGCCATTTTTAATTGACGGCAACCTGCCAGAGGATGAAGAACAAAAGCTAGTTTAACTGAACAATGCGAACAAATATGCAAAATCGTTTTAATTTAGATTTGTGCCCTCACACATTGCAGATTGCTTTTTGTGGTGACTTTTTCATAGCTTGGTAGTATAAATCATCCACTTTTATGCTAAATTGAAATAAGGGTGAGTAACTGTTAAATGATAAAACTTCCTAGTAATGTGATGAAATCCACATGATAGCAGCATAGAAATAGAAAGCAGGCATCCGAAAGTCCCTTGAATTTACACATTCAATCGATTTTAAACCATTCCAATGCAAGGAGATGAAAAAGAAGAATCAATTTGCTACTACAGAAAGGCGCTTTTCAGACAGCCTGCAAACAACGAATTGTTTCCTTTCCAATCTCTTTGCGCTTGAACGGACACAAACACACAAAACAAGTAAGTGAAAATACCTGTCTTGGCAGGAATTCTCATAAACACAGTAGGTTCTGTCTTAATTGAATGGATTTCTATCATTATATTGGATACGTGCCTTAGGTCTTAAAGTGACAGCAGCCTATAAATACCTGCCGCTGTCTATGTCATAAATGTTCATGAAACAACAAAATATAGCTTACAAAAGAATATTTAATACAGTGAGCACTATAGTTAGCCTAATTATTATATTTCTGTACCTGAATACTATTTAGACCTTACTTTATTTGCAACTTTGATATATTGTATTTATTTTTATATTATTTTTTTCTTGCTGATCCGAAAAATGATCAAAAACCTGTGACTCAAAAACCGTAATATGACCCAAACTGTGAGTTTTATGATCTGTTGAATTACTTTAATATATAATATACATCTATAATATAATATAGTAAAATATATTATAATATAATATAATATAATATAATATAATATAATATAATGACAGAAAGGTGCCCATCTGCCGTTACAAGCAGAGTGTGAATTATCGAGGGGTTTGGAGGAGTTTTGCCACTCAGCGCTTTCCATTATCAGCATTGGACTGTATATAAAACATAATACTATCATTGTTTATTACTTCATTATAATTTTGAACATCACAAATACATGAATTTACATGTATCACAATAAATAGTGTTTTGGTGAATCGTCTTTGATACAATTCACAGTTAGATAGGCTACTGGCGGTAATTTCTTTTATAACTTATCAGTCATCCCCTCTGGAAAGTCATTGAATAATTCTCGTCCTGGTTATAATATAATATAATATAATATAATATAATATAATATAATATAATATAATATAATATAATATAATATAATATAATATAGCCTGATATAATATAGCCTAATATAATATAGCCTAATATAATATAATATCAAGATGTACACAAACTTTTCTTTTTAGAAAGCAGCATTGGATTATATTATATCATTACATTTAATCAATTATATTACCTTATTATTATCATATAATATATATTATATATTGATATAATTGTATTATTATTATTGTTATAATAAACTTATATTATATTGTTATATAATAGCCTATATATTATATTACATAGCCTATTCTATGATTATATTATATATTCAATTTGTTTAATCAAGAAATAAAACAAAAACACTTGGATTGATGCAATTTATATGATAAGAGATGGATGATTATTTTACTGTTAAAATGCAGTGATATGCAAAATGACATTTCTTTCAAGCTTCATTTATAGATGACAAATGACACTCGATGATGATGCTCAGTCATGCGGCATTCAACTTGTTTTAAACTTGAAACCGCAACATGATGATGCGAGAGAGAGAGAGAGAGAGAGAGAGAGAGAGAGAGAGAGAGAGAGAGAGAGAGAGAGAGAGAGAGAGAGAGAGAGAGCGAGCGCAGGAAGGGTGAGCGCGCGGAGCATCAGCACTCTCTCAGCATCAGGATCAGCGGTCGGTCGGTCGGTTGTCGAGAGCGCACGGGCCGGACTGATCAGGAGGAAGCAGGTAAGAGCGCTGACTCTCTGACTTACTCTGGAAAACTGCTGACAAGTCTGTAGGCTACAACCGCTACTTTTACTTCAGTATCACCTATGTTAGAAAATTAGACAACAATGAGGCAACCAATGCTTTCAGTTGGCCATTCAATTTCTATATGTTGTATACTTGTGTTCTATAATATTTCAGTGTTTAATTATCTTTAAAGTTTTTTTTTAAACCTTTGAATGTTTATTATTTTTTTGCATAAGTGTTGCGCGTATCGGGTAGCGGTGCACGCGCTTGCTGCGCGTGTCGTTATTTATTCATATGTCATGCGAGCACATGAGTGTGAACTAGCGGGTTGCCATGAGCGCAAGAGAAGCTCGTGAGGGTCTCACCCCCGGAAACTTATTGAAGAACCAAATAAATCAGCGTGTCAAGTCAACTGATAAGAATTAATATGACTGATGGTGACACTGATGAAAGATGATTGGCTGGCATAGCATTAGTGACATTAAGAGTTTATAATGCTGTGTGGTGGCAGGAGGGAATTTGTGATGTTACATAGGCTGTATTATCAGCATGCATATAGACTTCCAGCTGGACAGCTGATCTGATCACCTGTGCATGCATAAGCGCTATAGAGTGATCCAATCTAAATCCCCCCCCCCCCCCCACCCCCCACCCCCTTTTGGTTTGGGTGAACTCAGTTGACTTAATGATTACAAGGACTTATTGATTATTGATTAGTTCTCCAGTTCTTCAGTTTTAGGACTTGCCTCTCAACTGTTGATCAGTTTGGGAACATTGGAACATCTTTCATATATAATACTTTTCATGTAAATCTGTGTGTGAAAAAAAATTGTTTATTAAATGAAAAATTGAATATTTTACCTAATATTTGTACGTGCTATATATTTTTTATGGTTAATAAAATATTGTGTCATTGGCTTGGCAACGTGCTATTAGTGCTAACTCAATTTTTGAAAATGAAATCAACTTTAAGCATGTGAGTAATGCTATTTGTATGACTGTTGTTGCTTCAAATTGTCTATTCCAGTTCATATGCTGTTAGAAGGCAGCTGCCTATGTAGGGAGTAGACAGCAAGACAGCTCAGCTTTTGAAACAGAGCCATATACCTTTTTATATTTTATGGCTACAAAGCAATGGAGAATTTTGCCTAAAATGATTTGGATTGAAGTGTTATGAAGGTATTATGGCTGGTCTGAATTCTTGATGAGTTTGTGAGGAGAGAATGTCAGTTTATACATCAGAGTGACATCATCAGGACTTTGGTCGCATTAGCTTTGTTAGAATAACAAAAAATGATGAATGCTTGGCGGAGGTATGTTTGTGTGCGTGCACAAGTGTTTCTGTTTGATACAGAATCTTCTGGCTCCTCTGCCGCGCTTTCTCACTCGGCATGTCTGTCACTCCTTTCAAATCCACTCTGAAAATGAGCACAAAGAAAGAGAGAGGGAGAGAGGGATGATCATTTGAAATGAAGGCTTGTGATGGGACAGGTATTTTGAGTGACATCAGGCCGAAATGAATGGCTGTAACAGAGAAGGAGAGGGGAATGAATTGCAGATACAGTGACGAACAGGTGAAGAAAATAAAAGATGAATCTGAGGGATAAAATGGGAGAATTCTGATCTGAAAGCAGCAATGAATCCCACTCCGCTGATTTTAGCTTTTGGCTCCCATTCGCTTTCTCGCTTCTCTTTCTCACCCATTCTATTTGAGTGTCCCGTCTGTGCGAGGTCATTAAATCAGGAGGGTCAGTCAGGCAGAACGTAGAGAGGTCACAGGGACAGAATAAAGAAGATGAGGGGTGTAGAAGGAGAGGAGAGTGAATTTTGGACAGGACCCTCCCATCAAGCAATATGCATATTCTGTATTCAGAATTGAATAGCATACTGCACACGCACAGTAGGGATAAACTGATATTTTGGCCAGGCCGATAAATGTTCACAGTATACGTATACGTGCACAGAGTTATATAGTAGTAAGATTGCATCCTTCTTGATATTTTTGACCTCACTGATCATTTCCAAATTCAGTTTTGGAGCTGAACACCTTTTGCCATTATGAGTGATTGCGATTTTAATTGAGCAGTGCACAGATGTGACTGTGACGGGATGCTCTTAAGAACAAGCTGTTTGTTCGGTCAGAGAGGGTGAGCTAATGGTTGCTCGTGTGCTTTATGATGTAACAGACTCCAGATCTGGGTTCAGTCCACCCAACAATGATAAATCTGTCATTATTTACTCATGCTTATGTTGTTCCAGACCAGTGTATTCTGTGTAACATAAAAATGAATTTATGAAGAATATTTTGAGCACTTTTTCAATATAATTGTAAATAAAGACAAGGGTTGTATCATAAAAATGATCCATATGACTTGAGCACTGTTACAAGTCTTCTGAATAGTTTTGTGTGAGAAATAAACCAAAGTTTTAGTAAAAATCTTAATATCCACCCTAGTTCGCCCTGATTCATGAACGAATTGTTCTATTAAACAAGATTTTTTCCCCCAATTAATCAGTTAATCCAATTCGCAAACCTAATATTAAGCACATTACATTCTCATTGACTCAAGGCAATGCATTTTTTAAAAAGGCATTACATACAGTTTGTGACATTGAGAAAATTTTTTTTTTGGAGAACCAGCTCTTCAGTATTTTGTGAATATTATATTTTTTTGAATTGTGCCTTTCTATTCTCAAAGTTCTTACAAGGTGTGTAACTAAATAAAGGCCTTTGGCTCATTCAGAATGAACCCATCACTCCGGGCCTCTTGGTAAATTCAACATGCGGATCAATTGTTATAGCCTACACCTAGCGAAACATGCGTTCCCTTATTTTCTTTTTTTATTTACCCTGAATGATTAAAATGATTCAGTACTGTATAATGGCAATTAATCCCCTCCTCTGAGGTGTTACATATCAGATTTTGTGTCATGTATTTTGTTGTACTGTGCAAATAAGCAGGTATGAATCTGTAAAGTTTGTGAAGAGCGTGGGAGAGAGAGAGGAGCATATGGAGTACACTTGCGAACGCCCTCTCCTGTTCATCCATAACTCAAAGCTGTAGGATTTGCAGTGTTCAATTACAGCCCCTCTCATAAATAATCTGACGGAGGCCGGTCATAATACCCCATTCAGTGTTAGCTTTACAGCGTGACAAATCCTTGTTGTTGGTATTTATGTACAGAATGCAGCCTTGGGAATGTTTGTCTGCGTGTGTGTGTACACAAACAACAGTAAACTCATTTTTTTTTAGATCTTTTACTCAAATTCCACTGTTTATAATCCTCTAATAAAGAAAAAAAGCTCATTCAGGTCACATTTAAATAAAGTAGGCTATATACTGAATATTTTATGAAATTAATATGTTTTTTTCCATAACATTATATTCATGATATTTTAGCACTTTTTGTAATTTACATTATTCTCATTGGTGATTCTCATTAAATTCTCATTACTGTAATACAGTGGTATTTATTTAAATCAGAATAAATGAAAGTCTGTTAAACAAATAATACCATGATGTTTATTACTTAACAGTTTACAGTAAGTAATATATCAGTGGAAGTTTTTTTTGCATTACAGTAATGAGAATAGAGTGTGCTTAATATTAGTTTGGCCTGTATTATTGTTGATTATTGTTACGTGTCAAATAACTAATATGCACACTGGTGACAGTGTTTTAATTGTTTTATTTCAGATTTTTGAGGAGAAAAAACTGCTGACTCATTATACTGCAACAATAAAACAATAGGCATTATGAATATTTTTATAATAACAGCAACAAAAAATAATAATATTAGTTATTATTTTGAAGTCTAAATACAGTATATAATCAGTAGAACAGACATTAAAGACACAGTTATTGGTCTGCGTCAATTTTATTGTTGTAAAAATGTCATACAAAACTAAAAGCAGACTGCAAAACACAATTGTGTTGAAATGCAATGTTTGTTTAAATCGTTCACAAATGTTCCAGTTTGTTCAAGTCCTTCAGACTTGAGGGGCATATTTGTTCGCTTTCAAATTATTGATCTGTCTTAATCAATTGTGTGAGATTTGGGCGGGATCATCCGTTTGACTCGCCAATAGCAGACGACACTGCATTCCCCTACAGAACATTTACTTCTGATAAACAACAGAGCATGTGATGCTGAAAGTAAAGATGTTTTATTCTTCATCTTTGTATTGTTTCACATGTATGCTGTCAGAAAAGCTGCAAGTTTCCCCGTCTGATGGGTTTATTGTAGTAGTGGACCTCTCCACAACATAACAGCTGCCCTCTCTTTCTCTCTATCTCTCTGAGAATTCTGACAGTTTGTTTTGCAATGCAATAATAGAGGAAGCCTACAACAAACTCTCTGCGGAGAGAGGGATGAGGCAGAAAAGAAAGGATAGAGGCAGAGGGAGCAAGAGAGAGAATATCAGTCCTTCTCCAGCTCTCCTCTCCTCTGACAGGTTATTGATTTAGACATTTTGTCGGCGCAGTGAGCTTGTCTCACCTGCCTCGAAGTTTTGCTGCACATAAAGTCAAAGTCAGCGCACAGCACTGATACATGTTGAACATAATAGTCTGCACAAACCATTTAATACTCAAAACTCAATGTTCTCTGACCCCACAAATCTCTCATTTCTCTCTCTTTGTTGAGCATGTTTGATCTGTTGCATTTCAGACTGGCACGCATCTTTTAAGTCAGGTTTTTTTTGTTTGTTTTTTACACATGAACCATTAGGTTTCTGAATGTGCTGGTTTTTAAATTGTGGGTACCACTTTTATTAAAAAAGTCAAAATTTCATATAGGATTTTTTTTTTTTTTTTTATTGAACTATAAGATCGATAATCGGAATCTCACTGATGAAGGCAATGTGAATGATTCTCCTTGTTCATGATGCAGTTCAGTGGGGAGAACAAAAATCTTACCAAGGCTGCATTTATTTGATACAGTAATAACAGAAATGGTGTGAAATATTTCATTTAAAAAAACAGTTTTCAAACTTTTGAATGGTGGTGTATATATATATATAAAAAAGTAATAAAAAAAGCTAAAATAAGACATCAACGTCCCCCAGTTTGTACCAAAGAATCGAAAATATATTACAGAAGTGTAGCAGGCAATCATACAAGAAAGGTTTTAAAATCAAAATGAAATCATAATTTACTTTCTATACCTTTGTGGTCATGATTAGTCAGTCATGTTATTCTGAAGAAAAAAAATTGGTCTTGATAATTTTAATCAAAATCTACTCTGTTTTGGCTAAGATTACCAGTCCCTCTTATTTCTCAACCCCTCACCTCTAACTTCTTTTCACAAATTCAAAGTTTAAAGTGGCTGTAAAGTCATATTTTCTTGGTATTTTTCAAGGATGGATCGCTGTGAAGTGATGCCACTCACACTTAGCAGATCAGCGGTGGATTTCAGCTTGGTTTCACGCTAGCTTGCTCCACTCTCTCACAGGAGACTAATTCATTTAGTTCTGCAGTTAGAGAAAGAGAAATAAAAAAAAGCTGTAAGAACAAAAAGAGTGCGGAGATAGGAATGGAGAGACCTCACACAGTTGTGGCTGGAGGAGAAGACGTGCCTGAGCGATAGTGACAGGATGAACTGCAGCACAGCGTCTCGCTAGAGCCCCATCCTGTCGCAGTAATTACCGTCTCCACAGGTCGCCAAATACACACACATACACAAACACATTATTCACCAAACAAAACAAGAAGACGCTTACACACACATGTAGTCATGCTCAGCTAGTGATGCCACTGTTTCAGACTTTGTTTCGAGGCTGCAGGTGAGAAAGGTGTGTGTGTGTTTGTCTTGCAGTCTCCTGCTGCTTTTACTGCATTGAAAGTTGACAGTATGCCTGTTTAGTTCAGACACACACACACACACAATCGAACACCTAAATGCAGCACATTCACACATTCATTTACACACTTGCTGGCTGCGTTTACATCTAATGAGATTAAGTTTGAGCTCATGTACACTGAAAACTGTGATTATGTTAATGTGATTAGGCTCATAATTACAGTAATCACAGTCTAATATGTGGAGTTTAATCGCATGTATACGGTTTAATCGTATTTTTTCCACTCTGACACAGGTGTGCATGTGCTGCATGGAGGAGGTTTAGCGCTCATGATCGGTTTTGAAAGCAAGGGGGAACAGAAGTCCATGTTTCTGAGCGCCAATAAAACGCATTATGTCTATGTCATATAAAGCTATAAGCATAATCTTTGTTTCCTGAGCTTTCCAGAAGGGTTGCTTCTATAAAACAAGACCAACAAACTGGTCTGTATATGCTGGATTAACTGCAAGGCTTCCTATTTTAAAGCATAAAATCACAACTCCTAGTGGATAATGAAATAATGCATCTAAACTAGTGTTGCACGGTGTACCGATACCTGAAAAGTATCGCGATACTCGGAAATTAAAAACGTCACGATACCTAAATTTATCAGTATCGATACTTAAAAAAAAAAAAAAAAAAAAAAAAAAAAACGCCTCCCTATGGACGTCTGTGTTTTTTTCCTGATGCACGCAGCAAAGAACCTGCCGCTGTCAGTGTCATGTGACAAAACACTACAGCGAGATGGCTGCATGTGCGAGCACAAGTGGTCCACGTCTCCACGACTCGTTGAAAAAGATGATGCGAGGAGTGACATACGGAAGTACGTTGCCTAACTTGCTCTGTTGCACGGTGCACCGATACTTCAAAAGTAAATCGGAAATTAAAAACGTCACGATTCCTTAATTTATTAGTATCGATACTTCTAAGAATGACCACGTTCCAGATTTGTAAGGCCGGTGACACACTGGCTGCGTGTCGTGTCCGTTTTTATTTCGGCTCCCATGTAAACTGCCTGCGTGACACACGCGCCTGGGCGCAGCTCGAGAGCGCGGAAAACGCGTGCATGTTAAAAATAGAACCGACGCCTATTTTTCACGACACGCAAGTGTGTTGGAAGTTTCCAGGCAAAATAGAATAGGAAAAGATGTTTCTATGTCATTTTGACACGAATACATATTAATAAATGACATTTTGATGTTTGGTTCAAACAAGAACGAATTGTTCTGTAGCCTATTTTACCGTGAACACTGCCGACGTTGTCTTTGCTGCTATATGTTTAACATGAAGTATAGGCCTTCCACAACTCTCTCCCCACATGTCAAATATATCACCAATGAGGCTTATCATATGTTACCAATATTAAACATTGTTTAATATAATCGCTGTTCATATTTTTATTCAAAGTTCAGAATCAAGATAAAGCTCTTATGTTTCTTATGATAAATGAGATAATGCTGCTAAATTTATAAAAAAAAAAAATTACCTTGAATGGCATTGCTCTAATTTATTTTTTATATTTTGATATTTCATATTTTGTTCAAATGTTTAATATATCTGCTGTTCATATGTTCATTTATTAGTGTGTTATAGGATTAGAATGTTGTCCCGGATTTAAAATAAAGCACAGCAATGATATTTGAGAGTGTTTCTCCCTTTTCAGGAAAAGTATCGAAAAAGTATCGAAATCGCAATACTTGACTTGGTATCGGTATCGAAACAATAATTTTGGTATCGTGACAACACTAATCTAAACAGGATTGAAAGGATTTATGCATGTCATATAAATTCCTTATTCTGATTATTGATTGTAATCAAACTATTGGTGAACATCTTGGTGAATCCCATTTACATGTTACTTGCTAATATTTCAAATTATTCGCTAGGAAATGTGCTTTTACCATAACCCACAACACAAATGTTCAGTTGCAAATGTAACAGATCTCTTTGCTGTTGTAGTTTTTATTTGCCTGTTTAAAATGTTTACCAAATGGCTGTAACCTCAAATAGTGTCCCATTTAAGGTTATAGGGGGTGATTTCGGACACAGCCCTGTTATCTTCGCGATCAGACAGCTCTCCGATCAATGAAAACGCATGAAGTGATCAAGTGTAAACAGATCTTTTGATGAATAGATAGTAAAAAAACAGCATTTATTTGAAATAGACATTTTTAATAAATGTTTTAATGTCACTTTTGATCAATTTAATGCATCTTTGCTGAATAAAATTATTAATTTCTTTAAAAGAGAAATCTTTCTGACCACAAACTTTTGAATGGTAGTGTTCATAAAATATGTGAATTTTGAGGTGGTTAAAATAAACTGGAGCAAAAAAATTGCCTTTGTAACAATTTTCACTCAGAAATTGCTAGAAATTTCACAAATGATTACAAAGAAATGACAAGTAGCACATTGAATAGTAGAAAGACTGAAATAGTCTAATATAAACACTGAAAAAAAATTGGAGTAGGATTTACATGAAAAAAGCTAGGAAACTTTTTTTCACTCAGAAAATGCTAGGAAATTTACAAAGGTTTGCCAAGTAAAAACCTAAACATACTCATCAGTAGCTTTAATTAGAAATCTTTAAGTTAGATTTACTTGATATATGGAATTAAGTAAACTTTACTTAACCTAGTAAAGTGAAAGTAACACAGAAAATAAGTAATTTTAACTTGGCTAGTAAAAGGTTGATTAATATCGATTTAGTTGAAATTTCCTTTGCATTACATTTCACTCAAACAATAATATTGATTTATACCAGTCATTTATAGTATGTGTTTACTTACATTATCTAAGCAATTTATATTACAGCATGTCAGATGAATGCAAAGACCTCAATACTTGGTAGACAATACACAATGACGGTAACATTTGATGGATTGTTTTTGTGTTTGAATGTGTCATTTTAAGCAGAAAATTTACTCGAAATGTCACAAAATGGCAAGTTACTAAACCTGACAACAAAAGCAATGATAAAAAAGTGTAAATACAGCTGGAAACCAGTAAAAAATTAACCTAATTAATTATTCAAGGTCCAGTGCATGATGGGAGCCCCAGTATTAGAAAAGAGTAATTTTTACTTCATTTTATTGAGTTGATATTTACACTTTCATTTCTACTCGCTTGAATTAAGTACTGATATGGAATTTACTTCGTTTTTTTAATTCTTGCCTGAACTAACTTTTTCATGTAAATTACATTGTTTTTTTTCAGTAGTATTTACTTCACCAAAAAATCATTTTTTACAGTGTACAGTGTAAAACGCACAATGTCACATAAAGCTTAAGCATGAGTAAGAGTTTGTAAAATGTGTCCTTTTCTATTCCACCATATTTACAAATGAGCGTCACACGTCATCGGTCTGCCATGATGTGAACAGAAAGAAGTGCGAATGTATACAAGACCATACAGTACAGTTAAAATGGCAGTACTCCACACTGCGATTGTTAATTGAGCACAATCACATTAACATAATCACAGTATTTCGCCTGACCTCCAACCTAATCACTGATCTGGCTTAATGGCATTACAAAAGTGCATGTTAGCATAACCAATATTTTTAGAGATAGACTTTTCTAAGCAAGCATACGGATGCCGTATTGTTTATAAAACAGGTTAGTCAATATTAACTTCTTGTTTATAGAACTGTTGTATAAAAGCAATATTTCAAATGCAGTCGAGCGATACTGAATGCAAGGCTGTGATTATCTACAGCACTTAATTCAACCATCTGATACTGATCATTAGAAGTGAATGAGAAGAAATATCCCATTATACAGTGGAAAAAGGACACAAAAAATAATTAGCCTGTGCAGACAGCAGGATAATAAGATCATGAGAGGTTGGTCACTTATGTGGAACCAGCGACTCAATGATGACTCAAGCTCACAAAGATCTTAGCGATGGGGCAGAGCAGAACATAGTGAAGTGTTGTACTCTCTGAGGTTAAGTCCTGTCACACATAATCTCACTGAAATCCATTGTGAGGAAAGGATACGGTGGATGCATTTTATCTCACCCGCTCTCCCGGCTTTGAGAGAACTCATCATAACGTCCTATACCTTTACCGCAAACAGCCGTCATCCGGCATCATCAAGAATTATAACCCATTGTACTTTGATAGTGTTGTTTACTCTGTTAATTGATGTAGTAGTCGTATTACAGTCAGCAGATGGCTTTGTTGGGTTATCAAGGTTTTTATTGTACCTTTAATTGTGAATAATGACTGATTAAACTCCTATTATGTGCCAATAATCCAAATGGTGCTGTGGAAAGTCAAATATCCTGCAAAGATACAGGTCAGAATAATTCATACAGTCACTTTTTGATTGTTATGAAATGCAAATGCTAAAGAAAGTTAATTAAGATGTCACATTCATCTTTAGTTTCGCTTTCATGGACTTTCAGTTTGTTTTCATTCATCACATGTGTTCCTTTGTTTGATTTTCCCGCCACTCATCACCTGTTCGTCATCTCCTCATTATCACTGTGTATTTCAGTTCCTCACCTTCACTCTGTGCTTGTTGGTTGTTGTTTATGTGTGCATGTTACACACACACACACACACTGATACTGTCTCTTCATTGCTGTGGATTACCTGAGTTTGTTTTCATTAAAGAACCATTTTGTTTATAGAAACCTTTTTGAACCCTCCTTCGTCTTCATCTTCATCTTCATCTTCATCCTTGTGACAATGTTAGTGGTTGCTTTGGAAATCTGGCATTTTATAATGTGAGGATTGTTTTTTTTTTAAAGCACTTGCATGAATATTTCAGTAAAATCCTGTTTATTATTCAAGCTAAAACATCCTTTTGAGATTATTTTTGGCATAAAAAACACAGGATTTGACAGGAATAAATTGCTTTTTAAAATCTATTAAAATAGAAAATGGTTATTTTAAATTGTAATATTTTTTTCCACACTAATAATGTATTTTTGATCAAATAAATGCAGCCTTGCTGAGCATAAGAGTCTTCTTTCTAAAACATAAAAAAATGTTACCGACCCCAAACTTTTGAATAGTAGTGTATATTATGTTGAAGTCTTTTAAAGCCTTGTAAAGTATCAAGATTTACGTTGTAAATAATTTGTCACAATTCTGAGATACTCAGGCAAATTTACTTAACAGTTGCACCATACTTCAATGCAAAAACCTGCATCTTTTAATCATAAACGCTTTCAATCTTAATGATACTTATTATAGAATGTGCTGGGTTCCTAAACATAAGGACCCCTAACTTGTTTGAGTGCATTTTGTAGTGATCATGGGCATGGCAGCAGTAAATGTAGCCAGATCGATTGTGTGTGTGGTGTGAGACAGGTAACAACAAAGTCTATTGACCCGGCAAATTATGATCAGATTGCACAAACAGTCCCAATGCTGTGGCCATGTTTGCCCCATTATCTGATTTGCATAATTCATTTTGAATTGGGCGCTAAAACAACTCAAAGCACATGCATATAAACGACACTATCAGCGGGGACAATTACTGTAATTCTTAGTGAACTTCCCCTTCAGTCTAAGTCAAGTGGCATGTAGTGTGCAACCCACTTTGAGTCCATTGAGATCAGTGTCAAATGCAAGCTGATGACACTCACATGACATTACAGGGCTGATGCGGCAAACTCCCATAATTCCATCAGCACATTTGGGCTCATTTACTCTGTTTGTTTACTGAAGTGCAAGTTGTGTTTCATGTTACAGGTACACATTAGGATGTGCACAGCATCACAACTAGTTTGCAGCGTGACAAATAGATTGTCAAATCTTATAGTTATCTTTGCATATTAAGCTGAGATAGAAGAAAGTGTTTTATTATCAAAGAAATGGCATACGCTGTGTTCCTTTAGTCCTTATAATGGTGTGTGGCGAGTTAAGAAAGACAGTGGGTGTTGTGTGTATATTATATATTGTCACTGTCAGGCGGAAACCTTGTATCTCCAAAAACGATACTTTTCAGGAAATAAAAAATAAAAAACAGCATTTTCTAAATAATTGAAGATTGTGCTGTACAAGTTTATATTGTGGCTTTATATATTGTCACTGTCAGACACTTGCTTGTGTCATTAAATTATTGACATTTTAACAAAATCAAGCTCAAATGGAGTTATGAGGTTTCTGAAATTTTATTTTGCAACTAGTGTAGTCTAGCAACTCTCCGTTGGCTTGCGAGCTGGAAAAAACAAACTCTATTCAGGCCAATCACATCGTGTATAGAGTCGGTGGGCGGGCTTAACATAATGACGGCAGAGTTGTGACGGTTCCGCGTATATTCCCTGCTACTTGAAAACAAAGAAGATGGCGGCTGCTGCTGGCGAACAGCGGTCTTTCGAATCGGCTTTGGACTCTGGAAGACTTGGAGTTAAGCTTTTCTTTGAGAGAATTCTTAAAAAAGGAAGATGTGTTTGTGTTTTGCCGACCGGATACGGCAAAAGTTTAATCTATCAACTATATCCGCTGGTGGGAAAACGCTCTGGTTGGTTGTAGCGCTGTCCTATTGCGTGCAGAGGGAATTTGAAAGACAACCGTTGATCCCGCCCCTCGGATTGAGCCCTGCCAATGGTGTGTTCCCAGACCCAACATCTTGATGTCAGGCTAGAACTAAGGCTTAATCCTGGCTTAATCTAAACCCCGTCTGTGAAACCTGATCATAAAGTTTACTGTAGCTATGTGGGCACTCAGTTTTTTTTTCCAAAATCTCATGTTATTGAAGATGAAGTGCTTCATACAGGCTATTTAAGACAGAACTGGCTATGACTTGACAACAAATGTTAGACCAGACACTCTTCTCCACTCCTCAAATAAATAAAACATTAACCTTTATATATAGTGTTTCTTGAGTAAATAAAACGCTGTACTTATTCAAAGAACCAGTTCTTTATAACCCTTGCATTGCAAACAAGCAGAGACGGTCCAAATCGCGTGCGGCACTTTGTTCACGATAGAGGTGGGTGGAGTTACAAGGTCTGACTGACAGTTTTAGGATCCAATGGCGATCTGAGGTTTAGTCACAAGCTCTTTTTAATTGGTTAAATTTAGCTAAACCCACAGAGAGATGTAAAGGTTGACTAAAAGTAATGATTTATGAAAACAATTAAATAAAAAGGACAACAGTGGCAATATCAAATAAGAATCAAAATGGGAATATAAAGTGTCTCTGGGCTGGAGCAGTTTAGTTTAGGATGTGATGATGGGCGTTCGCTCCATCAAGAGTGCCACATTCTGTGAACTGTGGACACAGGGCCCAGTAGGTTTCTCATTAGTAAAATTACAGGAAGTTTGAATAATAATGCAAACATTTTTTGCTGAGTTGGATTATTCAAGCCACCCCTGTGGGCAAGTAACCTTTTTATTTATTGGTAGTTCTTTTCAAGTTTCCCTTGATACTTTAAAACAAGCCTCTCAAACTATAATCAACCAATTTACTGCTTGAAAGCATCTTGAAAATGAATTACATTCCTTTTTTTCAATTTCCTTTGCCAGACATGAGTGGTTTTACAACAAAAAAAGTAGAAAACTATTTTTGGCCTAGAGGTTGTTGCTTTTGTTACATTTCTTTAATCTTTTTGTCTCATATTAGAACAGAGTGTGTGGTTATGTTTTTATTAGGGTCTGCTTAGTGTCTGCATCAAATTCATAATTTTGTTTATTCATAAATGTTGTTAGGGTTTTGAGGGATTGAAGATTTGTGTGTAAGAGGTCAGAGAGAGTTTTATTTTTTAAGTGTGCAAAACATGCTGTGATGATGTAACCAGCAAACACATTCATATACGTTATTAATGACAGAGTGTTAGTGGGAGTTATTAAAGAGTGAAGATTTAGCTCTAGGTCAATATAACCTTTATTTGAGTCACACTGCTAACTGGATATATGTTTTAATACTAGCATACTGACATACTACTCTTCCTATTTCTGCACTGTATGAGCTAAAAACAATGTAGCTCTGAATCTTTTCTGTTGTTTTACATGCACAAATGTAAATATATTGACTTTTACTTTATTATTTATGGGTCATAGGCAGGCTACAATGCAAAATGAAAAAATTTGTTGACAATATAAATCTTTTACAGCCCTAAACAGTAATACTGCTCAATATTCATAACATTTCATCACAATCACTAAGTCAGAACTAGCTACTTTCATGTAAAGACATGTAAACTCACATTTATAGTCTTAATATTGAGTGTTATAATAACATGTAATAATAACACCTCTTAAGTGTTTTTTTTCTCTTTATTTAAAAAGTTTAAATGATTGTAATTATCTACTCTTGTAGTCTGTTAATTTACTTCCCATGTTTAGTGTGAATACACTGGAATTCATTTTGTTTAATATGTATTCTAGCTCATTATTTGAGTCAACTACCAAAAGTCTAATCAAAATGCAAAATATTTACAAGTTGCTAAAAACAGCATTATGTTAAGAAATTATTGGAATAAATAGTAGTTTAGTATATTTAATAGTTACATTTAAAATGTTTGGAAGTAATTCAGATAAGCTAGTATTTCATTACAAAGGCATTTTTTCTTTGAGCTTTGCACCCACATCCTACTAGCATGTTTTATTGAATATTAGTATGTTTGAGATGTATTGCATCCATTAAACATTCATTACTTACTTTACATTGTTCTGAAACCATATGCCTATTCAGAGAAAGCATAAGCATCATATAGTATATTGTGTGGATTTCCCTGCAGCAGAAGCAGTTGTATTGGGCCCATGTGACAGTGGCAGAATGCTCTGCTACACAATGGACAGAGAAGGTTTGTGCTGCTATATGACGTCTGGGAACTCTTTTATTATATCACCCAGGAAACTGCAAGATGCCAAATGAAAACAAATGCGACTATTTCGCCTTCCCTCGCTCTCTCTTTCTCTTCCTCTTTTTCGTGTCTCTTCCGTTTCTCTCGAAATGCAATTCACTGCCAAGGTTGTTGCTCAAATTCCACACCAGGGATTGCCATGCTAACCAAAACATTATAATATGCAGCTTGCTCATTTCATTTTGTTGCAATGTTCATGTATTTTTGTTGACAATATGCCCTGCTACTGAGTCTACAGGGACACACAGAAGACGTGTGATTTTCCAGTTTGACTGTAATGTACTTAGTTGAGAACAAACACTTTTTTTTATTTTAGACTCAAGCTGTGAGGATTGAGGTTTTACAAACACCTCTTTGGAAGATAGATAGATAGATAGATAGATAGATAGATAGATAGATAGATAGATAGATAGATAGATAGATAGATAGATAGATAGATAGATAGATAGATAGATAGATAGATAGATAGATAGATAGATAGACAGACAGACAGACAGACAGACAGACAGACAGACAGACAGACATACCATGGGTGAGGTAGATCCTCTGAATAATGAATCCATCATGGACACTGAGAAGGTAGATCAAGTTCTGCCAACAGACACACACACACACACAAATACCTTCTGACTTAACCATTTATTATGCAACTATTGTGAACACAATGCGTGAGGGTGTTTTTGAGGCCAAATTTGGTCCTTTTCTTTTACTTGACACAAAATCTTAAAAATGTGACGCTCATGTGGTGAGAGATGTCTAGTTAATGATTTACTTGTCTAATACAACACTGTAATGTCTTTGAATTATCTTTGATTGGATGTTTTTCTCACACATATTGATGTATGTCATTAATGTTGACACCAGTGCAAAATGTACAAATCACTCCACCAGGAGATCCTAGATGGGGTTCTTGTTTGAGGCTTTTCTCATTTTGGAATTAAATCCTAAGACTTCCATTTGATTGGTTTCCTAGAATTTTGAGAGAATTAGATTGTATCTTTTCTCCATCCCTGCGGACACCTTTGACGCTGCAGCATTAACAGCAAATACCAGCAAAACAAACAAGCTCAGCCAATCCCAGCTCGGTAATTAGCCTAATTAAACTGAGGGTGAACGCGACGTGATTATACATCATTAATTTCGACCTTACAGTTGCTGTAATTAAGTCGCTCATCACATAAGCTCCCTTGTAAATATCATTTTCACTCCTCTCACTCAGACACTTATTTATTTCATTTATTTATTTTCGAGCGAGAGAGAGATGCTGATGAGATGATTAGCAGCACACGATTAGCTCAAGTGTGTGTGAGTACTTCACTCTGTGGGAATTCCTTGTTGAGTGAACCCTCCTCCTCACTTGAGCAAGTGTAAAACTATTCTTCATTTTAATGCATAAATTATATGCCTATTAATCATTAATACTGTCAATATAATACCCCTCTCCTCAAGCAGTATTGTCTATTCAGTGACTTCCCGTACATCTGAAAGTGCTTTTAGTTTGCAAAATATTTGGGAGAAAGTCTTCTAAGAGGAAGACTGCATATAATGTTTGATATGATTAAATGTGGGTCTGCACAGTTTGGTAAAAAAAAAGAATTATGTTAAGATTATGTTGACAGATTTCGAATGCGGTACAAATACGTAAACATCACATACTGCTATACTGCTTGTATATCAAAGCTAAAAGAATCAAAGACGTAAAATCATTTCAAACTGCAGCTTTCATGTTCAACAGGGTGTGAAACACTACGAGCTAGCAAATGATGCCTTTTATCTTCAAATTAAGTTATTTAGCTCATGCTCTGCTGTCAGCAAAAGAGTTACTCTTAAGGGTGTTCACCTGGGTACGAAATTAACTTTTTGCCCTCCAGCTATGAGGATATATATATATATATATATATATATATATATATATATATATATATATATATATAATGTAACACCAGCATGGGGTAAAAGGCACACATTATTGATACAAATACTTTAGCCAAAAATAACGTTTTTAACCCATTTAATCCCGAATTTTTCTCAGAAACAAAAATATCCAAATCATGTGTCATTAGTATCCCTTTGAAACAATCAATCATAATTTTTTTTAATTTTCATGGAAAAGTGTGTGAAAAAGTGTGTTTTATGATCGGTCACAATTGTGACCGGTGGGATACTGTGTTGTATCAACCATTGGACAGACTGAATATAGGTCTATTTGACCTGTGCAGTGTGTTTGTGTGTGTGTGTGTGTTTTTGTGTGTGTGTGTGTGTGTGTGTTTTTGTGTGTGTGTGTGTGTTTGTGTGTGTGTGTGTGTGTGTGTGTGTGTGCGTGCATGCGTGCATAAGAGTGTATAAAATCCTTAAGATACTATCTTGAGGCCACAAGATACTATCTTGAGGCCACGGGATAGTATCTTGAGGCCACGGGATGGTATCTTGAGGTCACGAGATGGTATCTTGAGGCCACGGGATACTATCTTGAGGCCACGGGATAGTATCTAGAGGCCACGGGATAGTATCTCGAGGCCACGGGATAGTATCTCGAGGCCACGGGATAGTATCTCGAGGCCACGGGATAGTGTCTCGAGGCCACGGGATAGTGTCTGGAGGCCAGGGGATAGTGTCTGGAGGCCACGGGATAGTGTCTGGAGGCCACGGGATAGTGTCTCGAGGCCACGGGAAACTGTCTGGAGGCCACGGGATAGTGTCACGAGGCCACGGGATAGTATCTCGAGGCCACGGGATAGTATCTCGAGGCCACGGGATAATGTCTGGAGGCCACGGGATAGTGTCTGGAGGCCACGGGATAGTGTCTGGAGGCCTCGGGATAGTGTCTCGAGGCCACGGGATAGTATCTCGAGGCCACGGGATAGTATCTCGAGGCCACGGGATAATGTCTGGAGGCCACGGGATAGTGTCTGGAGGCCACGGGATAGTGTCTGGAGGCCACGGGATAGTGTCTGGAGGCCACGGGATAGTGTCTGGAGGCCTCGGGATAGTATCTTGAGGTCACGGGATAGTATCTGGAGGCAAAGGGATACCATCTCGAGGCCACGGGATAGTGTCTGGAGGCCAAGGGATAGTGTCTCGAGGCCACGGGATAGTGTCTGGAGGCCTCGGTATAGTATCTCGAGGTCACGGGATAGTATCTGGAGGCCACGGGATAGTATCTCGAGGTCACGGGATAATGTCTGGAGGCCACGGGATAGTGTCTGGAGGCCACGGGATAGTGTCTGGAGGCCACGGGATAGTGTCTAGAGGCCACGGGATAGTGTCTGGAGGCCTCGGGATAGTATCTTGAGGCCACGGGATACCATCTCGAGGCCACGGGATAGTGTCTGGAGGCCACGGGATAGTATCTCGAGGCCACGGGATAGTGTCTGGAGGCCTCGGGATAGTGTCTGGAGGCCACGGGATAGTGTCTGGAGGCCTCGGGATAGTGTCTGGAGGTCACGGGATAGTATCTGGAGGCCACGGGATACCATCTGGAGGCCACGGGATAGTATCTCGAGGCCACGGGATAGTGTCTGGAGGCCACGGGATAGTGTCTGGAGGCCACGGGATAGTATCTGGAGGCCACGGGATAGTATCTGGAGGCCACGGGATAATGTCTGGAGGCCACGGGATAGTGTCTGGAGGCCACGGGATAGTGTCTCGAGGCCACGGGATAGTGTCTGGAGGCCACGGGATAGTGTCTCGAGGCCACGGGATAGTGTCTGGAGGCCTCGGGATAGTGTCTTGAGGTCACGGGATAGTATCTGGAGGCCACGGGATACCATCTCGAGGCCACGGGATAGTATCTCGAGGCCACGGGATAGTGTCTGGAGGCCACGGGATAGTGGCTGGAGGCCTCGGGATAGTGTCTGGAGGCCTCGGGATAGTGTCTGGAGACCACGGGATAGTGTCTGGAGACCACGGGATAGTGTCTGGAGACCACGGGATAGTGGCTGGAGGCCTCGGGATAGTGTCTGGAGGCCTCGGGATAGTGTCTGGAGGCCACGGGATAGTGTCTGGAGACCACGGGATAGTGTCTGGAGGCCACGGGATAGTGTCTCGAGGCCTCGGGATAGTGTCTGGAGGCCACGGGATAGTGTCTCGAGGCCAAGGGATAGTATCTTGGCCATTCAGGACATTTTGATGGTTTTTTTTTTTCAGCTTTTCTTCCTAGACCACTTGTGCGTGTGTGTGTGTGTGTGTGTGTGTGTGTGTGTGTGTGTGTGTGTGTAAAGTTAGGTAGAATTAGTTAGCTAGCTAGTGTGTGTGTGTGTGTTTGTGTGGAAAGTTGCAGTAGGTAGGAAGTTAGGTAGCAGCAGAATTAGCTAGCAGAATTAGCTAGCAGAATTAGCTAGCAGAATTAGCTAGCTAGCTAGTCTTCCTTGGGTCCATGTGTGTGTGTGTGTGTGTGTTTCTGTGTGTGTGTCTGTGTGTAAAATTAGGTAGAAAGTAAGGTAGCAGCAGAAAGTAAGGTAGAACAGTTAGCCTATGTGTATTACATGTAGATACAATGGGTTATCCCACCGGTCACTATTGTTGCCGTTGACATGTTTGTGAGTTCTATGACCACATTAAATAAAGTTGAGTAATTGCAAATGCATATATCAATACTAGACACCTTAAACATGATGTGTACCAAAAATCTATGTCCTATCTTTATTTTAACATACTTTAATAACCTTTTCTTTGGGAGCTTTCTTGCTGCCATCCTCTTCTCTTGGCGCAAACAGGAAGTAAACAGCTCTGGTCATGTGACAATTTACAGTAAACATGCGACACTGCACATATTTCATTGAGACCCTTTATTATTTCAATATCTGCTGGAAATGCATTGATAGATCATTCAGTAACATTTTTATAGCCTTAGAAATGAAACATTTTTTTACGGTCACTATTGTGACCGGTGGGATTAAATGGGTTAATAATGTCAAAGTTAATACTTGTTCATAACAATCAGCTGACAACCAAATTAATATATGATATTTACCATCTGAATCTAACCATGTCTTGTCAACAAATTTAAAAGTCAGCCATATTTATTATTAACTACAGTGCCTTTTGCCCCAACAGCAGTGGCGCATTTTACCCCAAATACTATACTTTTACGTATTCTTCCGTTATTGAAAAACTGTCGTTTCAATCACCTTGAACAAATCTGAAAATCATTAAGAAGACCTTTGTCTCAAAATATATTCAATAACTTTTCACTGCTACTCTCGATCACGTCGAGGATCTGTCACATGCCTGTCCTGTCTTGTGCTGCACATGGGTGTTTTGTTATTTTGGGCCATGTGCTCGTGTCTATTGTCTAGCCCCTCCCATCTTGTTATCTGATCATTGGTTAATTTGTTCCACCTGTTCCCTCTTGATTTGTTCCCTTTATAAGTCCCCTCTTGTTTGCAGTCTGTGTTGGTTCGTTGTCTTATGTTTCCTGTTCCCTTTGATTCCCTAGTAAGTTCATGTTCTGTTTTCGGTTGTAATATTTGTTAGTTGTGTTTTCCCCCTCGTGGGTTTTGTTTTGTGTTTAGCCTTTCTTTTATTAATAAATTCTTATTCTCTGCACTTGAGTCCTCGCACCTTTTGTATTTCCCCATTCCGTGACAGAACGAACCAACCCATTGAGGACTCAGCAGAAGAGCTCACTCATCCAGCAGCATGTCCGACAGTGTCTCTTCCCCAGCCACCGAGCGGGAGAGAGGACAGTCTTTTTTGGGAACCCGGTTGGTCATATTTCGCGGGACCCGTGGAGGCCGCAGTAGAGGAGGTGGTCGAGAGGAGTCCCGACACCACTCTCCACTCTGGCCCCTCTTCGACCCTGGGTTGGTGATGTCCAGCCCAGGGTCCCATTCGCCACTGGTTCCGTTCAGCCCAGAGCCCCATTCGCCGCTGATTCCGCCTAGCTCAGAACCTGCACATTGCCATCGGAGACAGAGGAGGAGAAGGAAGACCTCCTCCGTGTCTGTTCCGGTGGTCCCAGTGCCGGTGGTCCCAGTGCCGGTGGTCCCAGTGCCGGTGATCCAGAGTCCGGTAGCTCCAAAACACAGGAGGAGGAGAAAGGCTCCCTCCGTAACTGTTCACGTCACGTCTGCCCAGCCAGAGACTGTTCATGTCACGTCTGCACAGCCAGAGCCTGTTCACGTCACGTTTGCCGAGCCTGTGTCACCGGACAAGATGGCCGCCGCAGAGCCTGTGTCCCCTGACAAGACGCCTGCTGAAACGTTGTTGGATTATTTTTCGACGCTAGTCAAGATCCTAGATATTCCCAGGAATGTTCACGTCACGTCTGCCGAGCCTGTGTCTTCCGTCAAGATGGCCGCAGCTGAGCCTGTTCATGTCACGCCTGCCGAGCCTGTGTCTTCGGACAAGATGGCTGCCGCCGAGACTGTTCACGTCACGTCTGCCGAGCCTGTGTCTTCGGACAAGATGGTCACCGCCGAGTCTGTGTTTTCGGACAGAATGGCCGCCGCCGAGCCTGTTCACGTCACGCCTGCCGAGCCTGTGTCTTCGGACAAGATGGCCGTCGCCGAGCCTGTTCACGTCACACCTGCCGAGCCTGTGTCTTCGGACAAGATGGCCACCACCGAGCCTGTTCACGTCACGCCTGCTGAGCCTGTGTCTTCGGACAAGAGGGCCGCCGCCGAGAGTGTTCAGGTCACGTTTGCCGAGCCTGTGTCCCCTGACAAGATGGCCGCTGTCGAGCCTGTGTCTGTTCCTGAGCCGGTGGTGCCTGTTCCTGAGCCGGTGGTGTCTGTTCCTGTTCCTGAGCCGGAGCCAGTGGTGTCTGTTCCTGAGCCGGTGGTGTCTGTTCCTGTTCCTGAGCCGGAGCCAGTGGTGTCTGTTCCTGAGCCGGTGGTGTCTGTTCCTGTTCCTGAGCCGGAGCCAGTGGTGTCTGTTCCTGAGCCAGCGTCTGTTCCTGAGCCGGAGCCAGCGTCTGTTCCTGAGCCGGAGCCAGCGTCTGTTCCTGAGCCGGAGCCAGCGTCTGTTCCTGAGCCGGAGCCAGCGTCTGTTCCTGAGCCGGAGCCAGCGTCTGTTCCTGAGCCGGAGCCAGCGTCTGTTCCTGAGCCGGAGCCAGCGTCTGTTCCTGAGCCGGAGCCAGCGTCTGTTCCTGAGCCGGAGCCAGCGTCTGTTCCTGAGCCGGAGCCAGCGTCTGTTCCTGAGCCGGTGTCTGTTCCTGAGCCGGAGCCTGTTCCTGAGCCGGAGCCAATGATTGTTCCTGTGTCTGTTCCTGAGCCTGTGTCTGTTCCTGAGCCTGTGTCTGTTCCTGAGCCTGTGTCTGTTCCTGAGCCTGTGTCGGTGTCTGTTCCTGAGCCTGTGTCGGTGTCTGTTCCTGAGCCTGTGTCGGTGTCTGTTCCTGAGCCTGTGTCGGTGTCTGTTCCTGAGCCGGAGCCGGTGTCTGTTCCTGAGCCGGAGCCAGTGTCTGTTCCTGAGCCGGAGCCAGTGTCTGTTCCTGAACCTGAGCCGGTGGTGTCTGTTCCTGAACCTGAGCCCGTGGTGTCTGTTCCTGAACCTGAGCCCGTGGTGTCTGTTCCTGAACCTGAGCCGGTGGTGTCTGTTCCTGAGCCCGTGGTGTCTGAGCCGGTGGTGTCTGTTCCTGAACCTGAGCCCGTGGTGTCTGTTCCTGAACCTGAGCCGGTGGTGTCTGTTCCTGAGCCCGTGGTGTCTGAGCCGGTGGTGTCTGTTCCTGAGCTGGTGGGGTCTGTTCCAGTTCCTGAGCCGGTAGTGTCGGTTCCAGTTCCTGAGCTGGGGTCTGTTCCAGTTCCTGAGCCGGTGTCTGTTCCAGTGCCATGGCCGCCCGAGGGGTCGTCTCCACCGTGGCCGCCCGAGGGGTCGTCTCCGCCGTGGCCGCCCGAGGGAAAGTCTCCACCCTGGCCGCCCGATGAACTGCCCGCTCCGTCCTGGCCGCCTGAGGGAGAGTCTCCGTCCTGGCCACCCGATAAACTGTCATCTCCGTTCTGGCCGCCAGATAGACTGTCTGCTCCGCCCTGGCCGCCCGGTGGACTGTCTCCACCCTGGTCTGTCCCTCCCGTCCCTCCCTGGTCTGTCCCTCCCGTCCCTCCCTGGTCTGTCCCTCCCGTCCCTCCCTGGTCTGTCCCTCCCGTCCCGCCCTGGTCTGTCCCTCCCGTCCCGTCCCGCCCTGGTCTGTCCCTCCCGTCCCGCCCTGGTCTGATGGAGCGTCTGGTAGCCGCTCCGTAGGGAGGGGGTAATGTCACATGCCTGTCCTGTCTTGTGCTGCACATGGGTGTTTTGTTATTTTGGGCCATGTGCTCGTGTCTATTGTCTAGCCCCTCCCATCTTGTTATCTGATCATTGGTTAATTTGTTCCACCTGTTCCCTCTTGATTTGTTCCCTTTATAAGTCCCCTCTTGTTTGCAGTCTGTGTTGGTTCGTTGTCTTATGTTTCCTGTTCCCTTTGATTCCCTAGTAAGTTCATGTTCTGTTTTCGGTTGTAATATTTGTTAGTTGTGTTTTCCCCCTCGTGGGTTTTGTTTTGTGTTTAGCCTTTCTTTTATTAATAAATTCTTATTCTCTGCACTTGAGTCCTCGCACCTTTTGTATTTCCCCATTCCGTGACAGGATCAGCCAAATTTCCATGTGCATCTTGAAAAGCAGATGTTTTGGAAAGTGCTGTGGCAAGTTTTTGTGCAATTTAATGATTTAGAGGAAAATAAAATCAAATGTGCCTTATCCCCGAGACGCATTTACCCCCGTTGTACCCTTTATATTAAGTGTGTGTGTTTATGTGTGTATGTTTATATATGTATGATTGAATGTATGTATAATGAATAACATTTTTGCAAACTTTGGCCACGTTCACACAGCAGCAGAATACGGTTGTCAGTCCTGTATTTCAGAACTTATTGTTAACGTTCACACAGCACTGTTATTTAAAGGAGTGACACCCGCATTATATAACCAAACTCACACCCGTATATTTTCAAGACTCATAACCGTATTCTCGGAAAACCCACCCTGTGTGAACAGAAACGGACTGGATAACTAGTTGTCTGTCACATGACACGTCATAAAAGCTGCTGTCGGATACTGAAGATTTCATGGGTGAACTTGATTGGACTCTTGTCGTTTCAAAAGTGATAAGACTTTTCAGTTTTATGGACAACTCCATCTTTGATATTACTTTGGTCTCTGTCACTATGGTTACTGGTAAGAGAATAAGGGCTTGACTCCAGTTGCACGTTCATGCAGACAGTATCCGAGACGCTACTGTAAGTTGCTTTTTGAACCGGAGATTTCGAGACTCATTTCTGTAAATAAATGCGGTTGTCAGTCCCCAAAAACTGACAGTGTCAAAGAAAAGAAAACTCTTCTCAGGATAGAGAATGCATTTGTTGTAGCTGCATATATAAGATTCTGGGCTTCATATTGACATACTGAGATGTTATACTCAAGGCCGTAACCAGGGTTTGAAAATTAGTGAGGTCCGGGGTGAGGTGTTAAGAATTGTGCTATAACAACACCCACAAATGCAACTCATTATAGAGGCTACACTACATATAGCCTAAACTTTAAAATAGACAGACATTCTTTTGTCATTCTTTTTGTCTTTTTGACATCTCATTTGTCTCCTTCTGATCTTTATCCTCTTCCTCTCTTAGACCATTGGACCCACATTTTCCCATGGACATGAAGCTGCGACCCTTTTTTTTTTTTTAGATAGGAATTTGACCTTGGGCCATTCTACAGAATTGGTGCAAACTGCTGTCCCATAACCAAAAAACACATTTAAAAAGCATTTAAGTAGGCCTTTTCAAATCTTAGATGTTTACAAAGATAATTCTATTATCTATTGAATCCCACAATAATACATTAATATTAATACAATCAGTAAGCTTATTATATATCAAATCATCATTTATTGGGTACCTTCATTTGGCAGGTGGCTTTCCCGAACAGTCATGACCGCAACATGTCAATATTTTTTTTGTAGTGACAACACATATTCATTTATTTGGGGGGAAATAAACACAATTTTTGTACAGTTATGCAAATCATTAGTATCTTAGTATGCTTTACTACTGTTTTAGTTACAGTTTATGTTGCCAGATATTGCTATGAAACACAAGAAAAAAACTTTTCTTATTCCGAAATAAGTTCAAAGCTTGTGTTTTGGAAATAAGATGAATATATCACTAACCCTAACATGCAACTTCCCACTTTATTAACTTTCTAAAGTGTCACAATAAATGCGAAAAACGAGTCCAAAAAGACGTATAATAGGCGGATCTGGCAACACGGAGGCTGCACCCGCGCCCTCACTCACAACACGCTCTCAAGCCCCGTTCATTGTTCTAGCTTCTCGCAGCGACATGAATTGCAAACAGTCATATGAAGTTGTTTAAACGGCTAGTTAATCATTCAGAGAGCTTGAAATTTTATTTTTGAATATAAAAAAAATTACAGAGGTCCGGACCTCGGTGACCTCATAGCTGGCTACGGCCATGGTTATACTGACCTAAAATTAAATGTCTAACCCCTGAAAACTGATGCAAACTGAACAACCACTGAATTTTCAGAAAGCATTTGGATTTTTATTTGGACATTTTAAAGTCCATTTCTGTAGCCACCAATGTGCAAACTGTGAGATTTCTTTCTTCACTGAGATTCATGCAGCTTGTTACAGTTTATCAGGAACCAGACAATGATGGTATTTGCATATCACATGTTTACATCAGGTGCAATGAACTTGTAATGAGGTTCACCTGGAGACATCGCAACTCTCAACATGAACATTATTTATTTAGAGAGATGGATTTCACCTCACAGATGTCGATTACCAGCTGTGCTTTGTTTCTACTAATGTCATAGAATTTTAAATATGTTTTAATCATGAAGGCTTTAATGTACAATACCAGTGCACAAAAGTGCAGTGTGTTATTTCTGAAACACTAGTAGCACCAAACAGTTGTGACTGTTTTTCATGATGCCACTCTGAATGCATTGGTGATTGTGCTCTTACTGTGTGTTTGTGTTTCAGGTTGGAGATGTCGTGGTGTGAAGGTTCTGGAGGCAAGATGACTTTGGTTAAATTGCTCCTCTCCTTATTGCTGCTACACACATTTTCTGAAGGTAAGGATGACACTCACACACAAAAACTTGTTTTTATATCTTTACATAGATTTTTCATAGTCGTAATGGTTTTTACACTTTACAAACTGTATAAACTATCCCCTTAAACCATTACAGAAAAGTTTCTGCATTTTAACATTTTCAAAAAAACATCACTTGGTATGATTTACAAGTTGTTTTACTTGTGGGGCCCGGCCAAATGGCCCCACAATGTTAAAATTCACATTTTACTATCTTTATTGGGACATTTGGTCCTACAATGTAAGTAAAACAAGAACACACACACACACACACACACACACGTTGAGTTTTAATGTATTATGGGGACATTCCATAGACACAATGATTTTTATATTGTACAAACTATATATTCTATCCCCTTACACTAACCCTACCCCTAAACCATCAGAGAAAACATTTTCAAAAAAACATCAATTAGTATGATTTATAAGCTGTTTTCTTCATGGGGACTAAAAAATGTTCCCACAAGGATTCAGATATTGCCATCTTTGTGGAGAAATTTTTTTATATAATGCAGTCTCTATTCCTCAAACAGGCCTTATCAGAAAGAGAACTGGCTGAAACATTTTACTCTATTTGTCCTCACTCCGATGATCTAAAACTTAAACTGGTCCTCACAGAGATAACTTTACAAGTATGAAAAATACTTTTTTTTTTACTGTATTTCTCATCAAATTCCTGTTCTAGCATTCTGCCTGCGCAGTTTTTTAAAGTTTTTGTCAGATGTCTTGGAACATAATCACTGCATTTAAGACACCGTGTAAAAAAACCTGGATCTTGGGATTCTTGCGTTCATTTCTGTTCCATACCGTTGCACTCCATCTTGCTGTCTTTGAACTCGGGAACACATCCATGTCCTGCTAAATTGTTGATGAGTTCATTTTTTTTTTTCATTAGTAATTATACCGAATGAATGTGTTAAATTGACATTCTTTATTAAAACTGAATGTAAAATTATCTGAGGAAGCATTCTTCAGTGTGAGAAGAAGAATAGGACTTGTTTATATAAACGATGAATATTAATGTGGTAACAACATCAGCAGTGACTAATTAATATTCATGAGCCCAGTGGCATCATACCCGCACCCATCTTCAATCCCCCACTAACTTGTTGCTCACAGGTTAAATGTGTCTCTCAGACTTTCAGATTAAAGCTGTGATTGTGCTGACAACGGCAGGGGCGTAGCAGCCATTATAAAAGTGGGGGGGACAAAAGCTGTATGTGACCATAGGACGTGACCCAAAGGTGATGTTCATTTTCCTGGCTCAAAACGAGGCGGAGGTGGTAAAATCCTAATAATGTTTAATAATAAGATAATTAAATGTGTAATTTTTTTGTAGATCATCATACCCTAATGTGTTTCCCACATTATTTTTGTTGGTGGAGCTTGTAACCTCTAGGGGGGTCCGGGGGGCATGCCCCCCCGGAAGAAAATTTTGTACATTTTAAAGATAAATTCATTAATCTGGTGCACTTTGAGTCACCTGAATCCACTGTTAAAAATAAATAATCCACCCACAAACCGCCCGATGATATTCTCTGATTTAGATATCTGCATCTGATCATCACATTACAATTATTCAAATTCTGGTATCAAATTATTCAAATTATGGTAACATATCACACTGAAGTAGGCTGATTTAAAATGAACATTTATTTAAAATAAAAGTTCTTCTTTTGGCAAAATTATTTCCTTATAGCCTTAACAGAGGCTTTACTCCCTTCAAACTTAAATTGTCAATGTTTCATTACATCACTGTTTGAAAACACAATTTTTTTTGTACCTTTTATAAAGGCATTTCCCCCCTAATTTTATGCTCCATCTTTCATTTTAAATTCTTAAATTTGATCAATATATTCAATTAAAATAATAAGACACTAGGCTGTTACCAATCAAATTAAATATTTTACATTGAAAAATTATAACTGTATTAAATTAGATTATTTTAAATATTTTTGAATATACAAATAAGGAATGTTGAAAAGAATGATACTTTATGAAACTAAACCGCCAGTAGGAGGCGGCAGGCAACCGTCTTAATGAGCGAGTCATTGAGTCATTCATTCAAACGATTCGTTCAAACGGCTGATTTATTCAGAATGAGGCAGTTTATGAATGGGTAATTGAATCTTTGACTCAACCGATTTGTTCAAAACGCTGAATCATTCAGTAATGCAACGAGTGTTGCTGTGAGATGCGCGTTCTGCTGTGATCTTTGTTTGGGACTATTTTCGCTGATGAAACAGAGCAAAAACAGTCATTGCGACTAAAATGTAAGTGAGTACATTTTTGAGTACATCAAGTAAAATTAATGTAAGTTAATTTTAACTGTTTGTTTATTGAACTGTTATGAAACCAGTCACGGTTTCAATCTTGATGGCATTCAGGAAAACAGCTGGTCGTGTGTAGCCTTAGGCTATATATTGTTTCTTAACTAGGCTATATTGTTTCTAAAATGTTATAACTTCACGAGCCTCGACAGCGCACATTAGGCCTATATTATTATCAACTATAGGCTATCAATCGCCACCAGGCCCGGATTGGGTAATCGGGAGAATCGGGAGAATTCCCGGTGGGCCGCTTCACTTTTGGGCCGGTCGAGGAATTTTTTTTTTTTTTTTTTTTTTTTTTCCACATTTCAATGTCACGTTAGTAACATTACACGTTCCGCCTTCCACTGCAGCGCGCTGCCTCTGCATGGGTTGTACCATGTGAGGGAGTTCTCCCCTCCCCTACTATAGAGTTGGTTGGGTCCACAGCCAGTCTTTTCCAAAACGTTTAAGGTAGGCTACTGCGGCCGCGGGTCCGCGGCATCGCCGGCGCCTACCGCGCCTGGCCGGCCCTACCGTAACGGTACGCGTCAGGGAGGATGGCTGGGAGGAAGAGGCCAGGAGGTATGGAAGCTTGTTTGCGTCACAGAATAAAACGTTTTAAAAGATAATTGCGACTTTTTATCTCACACTTGCGAGTTTACATTTCGGAATACATCAGAATTGCGTGAAATAAAGTCTCAATTGCGTGTTATAAAGTCAGAATTGCCTGAAATAAAGTCTCAATTGCGTGTTATAAAGTCAGAATTGCCTGAAATAAAGTTGCAATTGCGTGTTAAGTCAGCATTGCGAGATGGTCAGAATTGCGTGATATTAAGTCTCAATTGTCAGAATTGCGAGATATAACTGTCAGAATTGCCTGAAATAAAGTTGCAATTGCGTGTTATAAAGTCAGCATTGCGAGATGGTCAAAATTGTGAGATATAAAGTCGCAATTGCGTGTTATAAAGTCAGTATTGTGTGAATTAAAGTCGATTGCTTCTTATAGTCAGAAATTGCAAGATATAAAGTCAGAACTGCGTGAAATAAAGTTGCAATTGCTTCTTTTTAAAGTCAGAAATACAGAATTGCGAGATATAGTCTGAATTGTGTGATATAAAATCGCAATTGCTTCTTATAAAGTCTAAGTGAATTATTATTTAACCTTTACATTATTTGTTGAACTATGGTATTAATACCAGCAACTACACAATAGTAACAACTGAACTGTTGCTTCATTTATCCAAATTGGAAAAAGTGCTAATTTGGAATTCCACCGTGGAAAAAGTGGGCCGGTCTTGGGCATGAACTCCAGGGCTGAAAAGTGGCCCCACTCCGGCCCTGATCGCCACTTACATCAAATGAAATAAAACAGAATCATCCATTCCTCACGTTTTCGGTGATTGCCTGGTTATTTTTTATTTTTATATAAAAAATTGTTTTAATCAGGGCATTTGTCCGAAAAAAAAAAATGCGGGGGACAGAATCACCGGTTTCTAAAAGTGAGGGGGACGTGTCCCCCCCGTCCCCCCCGGTTGCTACGCCCCTGGACAACGGTCCCTCTTCTGTGTCACTCTCATCTGTTTCTCTCATTTTTCAGCCTGCACTCATTACCTTCCTGTTGTCCTTCTATCAGCCCACATGTCCTGTCTTTTCTCAGACATCTCACTCCATCACTGTTCTCTCACAGCTGTCTATCATTCCTCACTGTTCGTGTGTGTGTGTTGGGCACCGGCACTCTGCAGCGGCCCGTTTAACAAGACCGTGTCTCTGCCACTTAACATCAGTCCAGAGGAGTTTATAATTCACTGCCCTCTTCTTCCTCTTCCTGTCTGTGTCCTTTCCTATTGCTGAACCTCTCTCAATCATTTACACACTCCATCTTTCTTCATTAATCTGCCTCACTCCTCTCTGTCTCTCATAGGCCCTGTGGGAGCTGTTCTCTCATGGTTATTAGCTCACTGTGATTGGTTCAAGGGTTTTGAGGGTTAAATGAAATGGAGGTAAATTAGGGAGGGAGTTTGAGCCCTGAACCCCAGAACAACTCAGGACTGAATGTTAAACACTCCTCGCCCAAAAGAGAGAGAGAGAGAGAGAGAGAGTTTAAAAGAATAGTTTGCAAAAAAGAAAATTCTGTCATTAGCCAAACTTTTTCACAGTGACCGTGACTGTCAAGCTTCCACAAGGACAAAAAACATCATAAAAGTATCGTAAAAAGAAATTCATACTTGTGCGCTATATTCCAAGTCTTCTGAAGCCATATGATAGCTTTGTGTGACAAAAAATGTGTGACTGAAATTTGACATCATTTGCTTTATTCACCTTTTCCAACAGACTCTTGGCACTTCATTACTATTTTACGTTTTGTTAATGCATGATTTCCAGTGAATAACAACCTACATTTTAATTACTGTATGGCTTCAGAAGACTTTTAATTAGTGCTGTCAATCAATTAATCATACATTTTCTGTAATTAATTGCACCTAACATTACAATTTTTAATACATTTTTATATTGTAATACATAATTTCACACTGAAACTAGTGTAGAAACAACATAAAGATAGTATATTTTAAATATTTTGTTTAATGGCATCTTTTTACTAAGTACTATGAATGAAGGCCAGTATCACCGATACCAATACTGCTACTGATGTCTCTATTTAACGCCCCCCCCCAGCCCCCCCACACACACCCTCAATTTCTGGGGATGAAATTAGTAATTATAGCCATTTAACATCACAGTATAATTGAAAGTCATAATCTTTAACATTTAATAGGCTTTAAAAAGTAACAATTTTAATAATTTAAAACAATTTTAATTTCACATAAACCCTTTATAATAAATGCCATTATTATAAAGTGCCTTTGTATTCAGTTGTTTGCATTATTATGTTATATTCAGTGTAGCAATATATTGATTTTTCTGTCTCTGTCAATATCAGCTCTCTATTTGAATGGGAGCTTCATTCTTTCTCCCACTAAATTTATTTTGTGCATTAATTTTCACTATAAGTAATAAAATTACATGTTAAAACATTTGGTATCAATATTTTTATGTGAGGATCGATCCTCTTAATACAACGTCAGTAATTACACAAACTGTATTGACACTGTGGTATTGTTTTTGATAGTGTTTTTTCAGTCACAACCCAGACAATCAATCAAGTGCCCAAAAAGAACCCCAAAAGTACATTTAAACTAGTTCATAGGACTTGCACGCCATACTTGAAGTCTTTTGAAGCCATTCAAAACTTTTTATGAGAAACAGACAGAAATGTACAGTAAGTGGTTTTTCACTGAAAATCTTTTTTTTTTGCCCAATTTGCCCAAAGTCAGAAGGCTTTGAATATAGAGCAAGAGTCATAAAAAGTACTTTTTCTGCTCTTTTGGACTGTGAACGGCCTTTATGTTCTGCTAAATAACTCCTTTTGTGTTCCTTGGAAAAAAAGGGTAAATTTAAGAGGAGTAAAAGATTTTCTTTTAATTTTTTTTGGTGAACTCTCACTTAAAGGTAAAGTGGAAGAGAGGTGAGCTGTCTTCATAAAAAATGATGATGTCTGTGAAGAGATCTGATTTGACGTGAGTTTCTGTCCGAACTGTTCACTCAAAAGACTCTCAATCAATGTCACAATGGTAAAACATCAGCGACAAAGTTTGTATCACACATCCTGTGTCTGCAGCAGTGTAAGCAGCATAACTACAGCTGGAGGAATTTGTGGAGGGCTTATAGTTTTTGCTTGATAATGGCCGTAATTATAAAATTGTCTAGAGCAGGCCATTGTGAACTATAACAAAACCCCAAAGTAAAGTTAAACTGCTTCATTAAAGCCTAATTTAAAGAATGTGTTGATAAATTGGTTTAAAGGCGAATTATGTAAGATTTTTTTAAAAATACATTCTCTTAACCAAGTTTACTGTTCATTTACTTCTGTTAGTAAGCCGTTCATTGGTTTATCTCCCCTAAAAGTTCAAAAATTGAGCCTCCAAGGCACTATCTAAACATTGAGAGTGAAGATCTGTCAATCTCTATCCAGTTAGCTGCTGTAGGACCATGACTGTTACACGTATTACACGTGTTACATGGGAAAAAACATTTAGCTTTGATTACAGAAGTGTCCGGATACATTTGAAAACAGCGTTTTCGTTTAAAAACGCTCTCCGTCCACACTAGCGTTTTCAGGTGTTTTCCGACGTTTCAGTGTGGATGAGAAACTTTTACTGTTTACTGTTTACTGTTCATTTACTTCTGTTAGTAAGCCGTTCATTGGTTTATCTCCCCGAAAAGTTCAAAAATTGAGCCTCCAAGGCACTATCTAAACATTGAGAGTGAAGATCTGTCAATCTCTATCCAGTTAGCTGCTGTAAGACCATGACTGTTACACGTATTACACGTGTTACATGGGAAAAAACATTTAGCTTTGATTACAGAAGTGTCCGGATACATTTGAAAACAGCGTTTTCGTTTAAAAACGCTCTCCGTCCACACTAGCGTTTTCAGGTGTTTTCCGACGTTTCAGTGTGGATGAGAAACTTTTAGAAAACGCCTGAAAACGAAATATGCGTCACATGACTAAACTTACGTCATCGTTTTTAAATACCTCCGGTTTGACAGTCCACACTACAACGCGAAAACGGTGTTTTCAAAAAGCTTCGTTTTCATTAATAAAAACGCCATCTCAGTGTGGACGGAAGGCCAAAACGGAGAGAAAAAGATGAGTTTTCAAACGAAAATGTATTAGTGTGGACAAGGCCTCAGTGGGGGTTATGCGCAACAAACTTCCGTATTCTGAAAAACAGGCTGCATCGCTTCCGGTCTGTATGTGCTTTGTTAAATATAAAGCTGTTTTAGTCAAGATGCCTTCAAATGAGCAAGCAAAGATGAGCATAACTGATGTTCTTTACAAATGCAGATTGATATCTAAAAGTTTTTTTTTCTTCTTTTCACTAACATTTGGATATTAAAACCAACTATAAATGCCAACAATAAAAATAACTAGCTAGGCAAGATGATTACCTTAAAATTCCATAGATATCACAGTCAGTTTGTACTGCTGTTAACACTTTCTCTGACAAGCGGATACAATGAGACCTGTTTTCCTGTTTGTTAAAGGGTTAGTTCACCCAAAAATGAAAATTCTGTCAGTAATTACTCACCCTCATGTTGTTCCAACCGCGTAAGACCTTCGTTCATCTTCGGAACACAAATTAAGATATTTTTGATGAAATCTGAGCCATGTCTGAATCCTCCATAGGCTGCTATGTGACCGAAACTTGCTGGCCCAGAAAAGTTATTAAAGAGATCGTTAATATAGTCCAAGTGACTCCAGTGGCTCAATCTTAAGTATATCAAGCGACGAGAATACTTTTTGTGCGCAAAAACAAACAAAAATAACGACTTTATTCCACTATTCATTTCCTTCTCTCTGGGCCTCGTAGTGTTTTTGCGCTGCGCGTCTGTGTTGCACGTCATCACGCATCACACACATGACCGGCGTCGGCCAATAGTGAGCCTACGTGGTGACGTGTAACACAGACGCGCTGCGCAAAAACACTACGCGAACCAACTAGAGGTCCAGAGAGAAGGAAATGAATAGTGGAATAAAGTCGTTATTTTTGTTTGTTTTTGCGCACAAAAAGTATTCTCGTCGCTTTATAAACTTAAGATTGAGCCACTGGAGTCACTTGGACTATATTAACGATCTCTTTAATAACTTTTCTGGGCCAGCAAGTTTCGGTCACATAGCAGCCTATGGAGGAGTGAGACATGGCTCAGATTTCATCAAAAATATCTTAATTTGTGTTCCGAAGATGAACGAAGGTCTTACGCGGTTGGAACAACATGAGGGTGAGTAATTACTGACAGAATTTTCATTTTTGGGTGAACTAACCCTTTAATGTGACATTCGACATAAAGCCTGTCACTTACTTATGACACACAGCAACACAGCTAAAAGTATTCCTAATATGTCAGACCTTTTATTGAAAGTAGCCTGCATTTCCCTGTTGCTGATATTCCTTCACAAGTACCTGTAAGAAATATATTTGTGATGTTTGAATTGGGGGAGGTGCGACGCATGGAAATTGCTTTATTTTTGTAATTCCACTAGGTGCCATTAGCGACGCAGAAACTACATACTTCACCTTTAAAGGGGACCTATTATGCCTACATTTTTACAAGATGTAGTTTAAGTCTCAGGTGTCCCCTGATTCGTGCATGTATCTTTAATTGCAAATGAGCTGCTGCTCCCCACCCTGCTTTCCAGAAGAGGGCGGAGCCTGTGCAGCTCGTGCCTCTGACTGGATAGTCTGCCAAAAACGAATAAAACATCTGTTTGGTTTTGATTATTATCTCTATCGCAGCCACACTCTACGTCATCATGAAAGTTTTTTTATTTGCATGCATTTTAAAGCCATATCTGTTTAAAATTCTGTCATGTGGTTTTCTGAGCGCACACATCCGAAGCACGCGCACAGAAAGCTGGATGTCAGATGGTACGTCCCACCAGTATTAAATTATTTCTCTTTCATGTCTTATTGTACTTACACTCTCAAATACACACAAGGTTATGTCAAAAACAAAGTTCACAAACACAGTCCACAAAATAAAAGAAATTTTGCACACAGCCATAGACGCTGAAATAAATACACATCGTTAAATCACATTAAATTCAGTATTCATTACAGTTTAATTTCAGTGCATGGGGCTCAAAGAAAATTTCATTAAGCAACAATAATGATATAACTATTAATTTTATCATTACAGTATAAAGATCTGGAGCTGAAACCAGGACAGATGTGGCAGTTTTTTTTTGCTTTTGGCATGAACTCTCATTAAATCTCTGATTCACTTTGTCACACACCTAAAACTCGTTTTCAATCTGCTGCCATTCTGTAATGGTCCAGTAATTAACACAGGCTGATGTGTTACTCTAGATTGATTCTAGTTAGTGTGTATTGGCAGATGCACAGTCGATGGCTCTCGTTTCTTGCTCGGCATCTCTCCATCTCTCTCTTTGGGTTTGTTCTTGCCACGTTCAAAGCGGAGTCAAAGAGTTATTCACCCTATCAGACACCAGCACTTCAAACACACACGCACAAGCCCTTTCTAGTGTGTGTTGTCTCTGTGGCCCACTACCCATGCATGCGATCAAAGCTCTCCTGATCTTCCTGACAAAACAGCTTGTCTCCTGCTACCCCTGGAAAGAGAGAACACACACACACACACACACACACACACACACACACACACGCGTGTATGCACTAGGGAAACATGTCTCGCACATAAAACAACGATATCATATATTTACTTTTCAGGTTGGTTACATATAGTCCAGTACTAACCAACTCTTGAACCCTATACACTGGCTAATGGCCCTTGTAGAAACTTTAATTTTACACACTTGAGAGTAAAGGTTCTTTATTGGTATCTACAGGTCCATGAAGAACCTTTAACATGTATGGAGATTTTCCATTGTACAAAAGGTTCTTTATAGTGGAAAAATGTTCTTTTGATTATTAAAATGTTCTTCAGACTAAAGAAAAAGGTTATTTTAAGAACTGATCACTGGAAGGTTATTTTGGGGAACCCAATACAATTCTATGAGATGTTGTGAAAACCCTTTTTAAGTGTGCTGTAGAAGTGGCTGATTTTCACTGTCAAGTCACACATACACATGCACACACATACACTTGGCCCTTATATTGATTGGAGAAGCTCCACATTGAGAGTATTCATTTGATGCACATCATTGTCATTTTCTGTTTGCCATCTAATGTAACTGTATGTGTTTTCTGTTAAGACCCATGTCTCTGTCTCTCTGTCCTCCAGCCTCTAATCAGCCACCTCGTTTCCAGAATTACTTCTTCCAGTCGTACCTGCTCATCTATGAGAACACACCAGTGGGTGAGTGTCTCTCGCAATCACACACATAGACAGAGTGTTCTCAGTCTGTACACACACAGATGGATCTTTCTACACACTGTCTGAACTTCTTTTTCAGTTTTCTTGATTTCAGTCCATAAATGCTGGATGGACCATGTTTGGCTTGAGTTTCACTTTGTTCAGTTGCTTTCGTGTGTAAGCTAAGCAAAAGACCCATAGTTTGAAGAGTTATTCCTGTGTACGTATAGATGTGTGCGTTATGATTTCAAGTGTTGGAGTATATAGTATGAAAAAGTTTTTTTTGCTAGGAATTCAACAATTTGTATTTATTTATTTTCGCATGAAATAACCATGTGGTAATTGCTTCTTTTTTTATTTATTTAGATAATCCAGTGAATTAAATATTTGAAAGGTACCTTATCTCAAATTCTGCTTGGATGAAAATGATAAAATCATGATATACTGTACATATACACCTGTGACTGAAATCAGTAAATTATTTGCTTAGTCATCCAACAACCAACTAGTCGACTAGTTTATCTCAAATATTTTCTTTTTAAATATATATACATATATATTTTGCAGTAATGTTAAACAGTTTGCATGGCAAAACCCTCACTAGCACTACAGCAATAAACATTTATACGTTAACACGTACATACACTTTTTTGGCAAACATTTTCATTTTATAAAGGGCGTTAATCCCTCCTCACAGTCTTTACTTCCCATCTCTCCTCTTATTCTCCTCTTCATCCCTTATTCATAGTTTTCCTGTCTTTAATGCCTCTTTCACCTCTCCCAGTTTTTAGGTCAAAGAGCATGCATGTTTTTTAACTTTGTGACCTCTTGTTATCATAAGCTGCTTTTGTGGTCTTATCTGACCCTCAGTCTGCGGTTTGCCTCACTGTTCCTTATTTGCTTCAGTTTTTAAACTCTCTGTTGTTATGGACTGAATAATAAACATTTATGTATAATTCAAGCATATTTGCTAAAGGAAAGCACTTGGGCTGTTTAATCCTAGATAAATGGCTTCTTCCATAAAAAACTCATGTGAAAACAAATACATTGTCTTTGTTTTTGCTTGTTTTGACTTGCACTTTTTGTGCATTTGGTAGATAATACAAGAAATATAGCATTGAATGTTAGTTCACAAAGTTGCATTTTATGTTATTTTATACTTTCTACGATTGATTTCAGCAGAGTTTGTTGTTAGCATGTTGCTAAGCTAACTGTTTAATACTTGAATTCAGATTAAATACGTAGCACTGACAAATATTGAGTTAAAAAGTATTTTTTTTTATAGATTGAATGGCAGTTTCTCTCAGTTTTCCCCTCCATTTGGCATAAAACACTGTTTGTGTGGTCATCTAGTTTGAAATGTTTTTCAGATTTTCTGTTGCAGCATTTTCTCCATATTTACAAATCTTTACAGCCTTTAGCCGTTGCCAACAACGCTCTGGATCCTTCACTGGAAACTGAAAGTAACTCATTCCCGCTAAACATTTACTCTTTAAATTCTTGCGCCCGGGAACAATACAAGTCCACACCATTATGACTAAAAGTTTGCTAAGAAGTATTTCTTACTAAAGCAAGGCGGTATTTGACTCTGGTAAGCATATCCATAGTAGACTGGTGGGAGTGGCCTTGGAACGCAACATGCCAAGTGCATTATGGGTATTGAAGTTTTCCTACCTATTTGGCTCGGTTTTCTCTAGTCAGGTAGCAACGATTTAAAAAATGTTCACCTTTCTACTGCATAGGCAGCCAAGCTTTATTGAAAGCCAATTTTGGCAACAGTGAAGTACCCCTTTCATTATAATTATTATTTTTGGTGTCACTTGGGAAAAAAAAAAATCACCATAAGAAAACATTTTATCATAGAAAGAAATACACACTTACTGTAAGCTTTAAATATTTCCCTCAAAGCCACAGAAAGAACAGGACAGTGTCAGCTAACCACTGCCAGCTTTGATATTACAGTATAGATAGACAGAGAAGAAAGAACAAATTAGGAATAAACTTTTGTGTGTTGTATAGTTGGTTTAGATTTAACTGTGTTTGGTCTCAAGCAGTGCTTTACTCTAACAGTCTCTGTCTTTAAGTTTCTGTCTGTGCCTGTATGTATTTCAGCATTTTTAGGGACCCCGATGATTGACAGGGCAATTTGAGAGTGTCAGGGTTTTCATCACCTTGCCGCGTGTTGTCGTGAGTTGGTTTTAAAATAGATCTATCGGGCCTCTTCGCTGATAGCAGGCTCTCTGAACCGCAAATACACTTACACCACACTTATCCATAAAATCTCTGAATTCTGCCATCCAGCCCATTTTACCTGATCCGTCTGTGTGCGGTGTGTGTGTATGTTTAGATGTGTGTTTCATATAAGCTCACAATTGTGCTTCTAATATATGACAATTTATTGTTTCTTAAACTATGGGCACTTTAGGCAGTGTGGACTTCCAGAAAATATAATCTTTTAAAACGTACTTTTCACACTCTCACTAGTTTATTTAATTTGTCTACTAACAATGTCCAAAAGTGTAGAAGCTTACACTACCGTTAAAATGTCTGGGGTCAGTATGATTTTTTAAATACTTTTATTCAAGATCGCATTCAATGTGATCAAAATTGTTCAAATAACTGTTGTTCTTTTGAACTTTCTATTAATCAAAAATCCTGAAAAAATATATATCATGGTTTCTACAAAATTATTAGGTAGCACAACTTTTTTAATAATAATCAGAAATGTTTCTTGAGCAGTAGATCAGATCAGCAGATAATTAGAATGATTGTAAAGCATCATGTGACACTGGAGTAATGATAATACTGGAGCAATGATGCTGAAAATTCAGCTTTGCCTTCACAGGAATAAATTACATTTTGTAAAAATTATATTCAAATAGAAAGCCTTTATTTTTTGATTAAATAAATGCAGCCTTGGAGACTGTAAGAGACTCAAATACATTAAGGAGTCTTACCTATCCCAAACTCTTGAGCTTTTTTGTTGTTGGTAGTATGCATATTTTGCATTATAAATTATAATGTAATAAGTTACATTATATAATAGCATTCTGTGATGGAAATGATGGTGGTGGAATAAAATGGCTGATACCTTTGTTGTGCTAAGGCTCGATAGGTATGCATACAATTAAATATTATTTTTACACTGCAATTTGACACAATTATATTAATTTGACAATTATAGCTTGATTGGAAATGACCAATACATAAAAATCAAGTGCCCGAAGTTGAAGATCTTCCATTGACTGATAGAATGTTCATCGAGAGCATGTTCAGCATTCAAAATGTAACAGACAGCGATGACATCATTGTTATACTTGTATGCTGAATTCCAATTGGATTCTTTCTTACCTCTATGTCATAGTGAATTGTGATTCATCTTTAATTTCTTGTATCTATTTAGATGCAAATACTACATATTTGGACGTTCTATATTCAAGTTGTTTGGATATGTGGACTCAGGGCTAGTTTAAGCTTTATCTTCATGACATATTCATTCATGATTTCATTTCCCATGACATCATCAATATATTATCATCTGCATACACTATATTGTCCTCAGTTGATTAAAATTTAGTACAAGTTTGAATGTTTTTTTTTATTGCATTGATCCTGTATCCATTGCTCCCTGCCTCCCTCTTTAATTTTCTTATTCTATGTATTCATTTAGAGAGCCAAAATTCCTGTAAAATACCCACCCTGAAACTGATCAGATGTCATAAGCAACATGAAACTTTGACAATGCATGCAATCTTGAACAGCAAAGATGCTGATGCTGATGCTGCCAATGTATGGTGAGCCATTTACAAAAGGTCACGACTAGTTTAATACTTTTTGTATGACCAGTTGACTAGTAAAAAAGTATCGTCGTGCAGACCCTTATTAGTTGATTTCTGTTTATTGAGATTAATTAGGATGTGGCAAGCTGTTCCCAGACCAGCATTGGTTCAGTCAGGGTTCATTTCCACCCGCAGCAGTGTCAGCGTGCCCTGTGTGTCCTCTGTGCCCTGCCTGACTCTGATTGGTGGTCGGAGCCATCAGCCATGTCTGATTGGATGACTCTGATGGCTTATTCATGGAGAGGGCGGATGATTGGACAGTGCCAATTTGTCAGAGTTATAGTTTATTAGTAGCGCAGATGTCCTCGTACTGGAGGACTTCCAAATGACACACACGCACTGGCACACCCCAACACAAACACACACACACTTACACGAATAAACACATGCAAACCAACACGTTCACACTCATGACTTGATGGAGACGCAGACTTTTCACTGGGGTGTGTGTATATGCATAGTATAATGACACGAACAGTATCTGTGTTTATACAGGATCAAGTCAGTTTGTGCATCATATTGCTTGATGCATTTTTGTGAGTGCATTGGTGAGCTTGTGCTTATTTATAGGGGACAAATGTAACAGTGGAAACTGTAACGCTCTAAGGAGCCGTTTACTCGTCAACGTTTTCAACTAAAAACTGAAAACTTTTATTACGGTTTGGCCTTTCATATAGGCAAGGCGGTTTGGGGGTTTGAAAATGCCAACTTTTGAAAACTGGTGAAAGTAAGTTTTTGAAAATGATACCGTTATTGTTCATTTATGAAAACGGTTATGTTGCGTGCATGTGTATTATGTGTTCAGTCTATAGGTGCGTAGTTTTTCTTTACAAAGTGACATCGCCAACTACTGGCCTTGCTGCAGAATACAGAGTTTTTAATCGCTTTCATGGATCCGTGTGAACGGGGACCATTTTGACAATGTTGTCGACTGTACGCGAAAACTCAAAGGAAAAATGTTTCCGTTTTAGTTCATCATTGTCGTGTAAACATACCCTAAATATACAATAGTGTTCAAAAGTTTGAGGTCGGTCAAATTTTTCTTATTCTCACCGTGACTGCATTTATTTGATCAAAAATACAGTAAGACAGTAATATTGTGAAATATTGGTACAAATTAAAGGAGCTATTTTCTATTAGAATATATTTTAAAATTATATTTATTCTTGTGATAGTAAAGCTGAATTTTCAGCATCATTACTCCAGTCTTCAGTGTCACATGATCCTTTAGAAATGCTGATTTTCTGCTCAAGAAACATTTCTTATTATCATCAATGTTGAAAACAAAAGTGCTGTTTAATATTTTGGTACTATATTCTGAATTCATTAATTTTTTATTTTATTTATTTGAGTAAATGTTTTCTTACTTCATGATTTCCATTGATGCAAAGTCATCACAAAATGGTAAAGTTATGCTGATTCCAAAATTTTGCCTAGGACAATTCCAAATATACTATGTGTGTTTATTTATTTATTATATATATATATATTTTTGAAAATAACACCTTGTTATTGGGGTCTGAGAGTTTACTGCCAAAGGACTTTGGTCCTTTTTTATTATTTATTATTATTAGGTATTCTGCAATGGTCTTTGGGTTTGCATTTTTTCAAGTAAAAGTGTTTTAAGGGTGCTGTAGGCACTTTGCTTCCCCTTGTGCCTGTAAGAATGCTCCTTACCTGTGGTAAATTGCTGTAACGCACAACCTCTTGTGGCGTATTGTTTTATGACTTTCTTAGTGTTAATATTGGTACTGTTGCTGTTGTCACTTGTCTGTGACTTATGAAGCAAACTGTTAGTAAATTGTACCATTACCCTCAGTGTCTAAAGGGCTACTGTTTGTATGTGTCTTAAGCTGGTGTCTCACTGCAGTAGTTTATCAGCCAGCCAATTTATGACTCTCTCCTTCCCTCTAAAATTCCACTGAGACGCCTCTGTTTGCGTACTTCCAAATTGGCAAGTGGCTTAATTAGACTAATTAGTCAATTAGCTAACTGTATAGCATGTGCATTCATCTGTTTAAATGACAGAATACTTCAGGCCTGTTTGGCTTTGAATAAAGGGCATACTGCAGATAATTATAATGTTAGTTTAACAGCAGTCTGCTGCCACCACTGAGAGTAGTGTGAAGACTTCGTTAAGAAATGCACAGCTTAGTTGAACCGGAGGTTGAAATATAAACACTCAAAACTCAAATATTTTTTCTGGAAATGGGTCTTTGGTCTCAGACATCCCACCATATTTTTCAACATGGGAAAATGTTGTCCGTTGAAAATGTGTCTGATTCATCAGTCACTAAATATCTAGAAGAAAGGAAAAGTGCAGTAAAAGGTAAAACTATTTGCACTAAAAACCAGTGTTTTTATGATTCTGTCTGCATCTCAATCAACTCCCTAGGTTGTGAATCAGTATACTGATGATGACATGACAACATCCTCATTGTAAAACATCACTACTGGTATTTATGATCAACAGCAGAACTGATATGTTATTTAAAGTACTTTATGATAAATATTTTGATTGTTACACATACCTGCAACATTGGCAAGTCACAGACGTCATTCCTTCTCTCAGCTCCTTAGTGGTTTTGGATTGTTTTTATTGTGCCGCTACAGTGAGGATCAATGCTCCCTGGTTTTCATGGTGCATTGTGGGACCTTTAGGGAACAAAAGTTTCAGTGCACTGGAAGGATTATGCGATTGAGACAGCCCTTTAAATGGCCGACTCCCTGATCATTGCCCAGACTACTGAACCATGGAGCTGATTCAGACCCTCGGATAATAATTTAAGATAAAATGATAACAAATGCAGCATGATGAGCTGTGGTGGTATAGCTAAAATAACTGGTAGTGGCTGACATCACAAGCTTTGCACGTTCAAGTTACAAATGTCAGTGCCCGCTTTTACGTAGTGTCTACTTCATGGATACTGCAGTTTGGCATAGTATCTTCACCAATACAGAGAGAAAATGTTGTCGTTAGTCAAACGAAAGTAGCTCTCTGTATTCAGTTGATTCAAATGGACGGCCTGGTTGTTGTAGATCTGGGGGTTGTATTTCGGTTTGGATCTGAACCTGAAGCTGTCTTGTTCTGGGTTATAGAGAGTCTCTTCTTGACTCCAACTAGAGCTTAGACACTTACAGGTTATTATAGAATAAGATACATGTGATGTGTCTGTGTTGTGTCCTGACCTGACCTCCACAGCTCAGTGGTGTTTAGACACACTTAAAAAGAAATGTTTTACAGAATGGTCTGGTTAGGTTTTTGATTTGTAGGGTTCTTGAGTTTGCTTTTGATTATAATTTATAGATTTTTCAGACCAGCATATTGGTTTCTGGGCTCTTTAAAGGACATGTAGATGGTTTTCTAAAGTACTACAGCCTAAAGTTACTTGTTACTTGTGGAAATAAATAATGTTCTACAACATTGTAGCGTCAGGCTGTAAAACCCATTTTGTTTGTAACTGTAACCTTTATCATTTTTAATAGTAAGGATACTTTGATCGGTTAGATCGGTATGTGTCTAAACTGGATGTGGATATTCAATCCTCAGTGGTCAGATTTCCATGACTTCTGATTGGTGGGATCAGGTTCCTTCACTGTCCAGCTGAGTCACTGTGATCTAATGCTTTACTAAAGTGTTTGTATATAGTGATTTTATGCTGTTTTATGTCCATAGAAGTGTGCAGGAATGATGGGTAAAGCTTTGTCATGTTTATTTATTATGAGTGAGAGATAAGTGTATTTTTGTTCCCTCCGGCACATTCGCTAGACTACTATAACAGAGCCCTTCATTTATACAAACATTAGAAATCACACTAAAAAGAAAGCAGATGTGGCATACATTTGAGTTAAATAAATAACATTCAGATTCAAAACCAAGAAATAGAATTTTTCAGATTTGAATAAAAAAAAAAAAAGAGTAGCATGTTGTTGTCAGATTCCCTAAACAGATGGCCTCTGATGAACCCTTTAACACAAGTATATACTTAAAACCAATGCACTTTTTGCAAGATTGTCTGAGATCCCACATGGAGAAATCTCTCAAATCAATTAGTACACATGAAATGTTTCACACACCACGCCACCTTAACATAAACACCAGCTGAATAATGGACATCTAAGAAATCACACACTTTTCTCCTTGGTGTGTGCTCTCTGTTTGTGTGTTTGTGGTAATTTAGAGAGGAAGTTTAGTGTGTATCTAACTGAAGCGCAGCATGTAGCAAACCCCTTTAATCTGATAATCCACTTTATTTTGATCCACTCGTTCACTCAGACTCCGTTTCAACACGGCAATTAAACTTCACATTTTCTCTCTTTCACGCACGTGCTCCCTTGTGCTGAGATGAAATTAATCATATGCATTTGTATTAATGCACATATGCATGTGTCCGTATGGGCCAAATTTTGCATGTTAAAATCTTCTTTTTAATGTGCTTCTTGACCTTTCTAATTGAATAATATAGGATCAGGAAGTGACCGCAGGGTGAATATTATCAAAGTTTTCATCAAGCATGCTGATAATGTCGAACAGATCCCTGCCCCTGTTTAGATTGACTAAAGGTTATGCTTTTATACTTCTCCTGATTTATTTGAAATCATACTATACTGTTCAAAAGTTTTTAAAGAAATATTTATTTATACAGCAAGAATGTATTAATCTGATCAAAAGTGACAGTAAAGACATATATAATATTTCAAATGAATGCCTTTCTTTTCTTTCTTTCCGCAGCACAACTGTTTTCAACACTGATAATTATAAGAAATGTTTCTCGAGCACCAAATCAGCATATTAGAATGATTTCTGAAGGATCATGTGACACTGAAGACTGGAGTAATGATACTGAAAATTCAACTTTGATCACAGGAATAAATAACCATTTTCTATTTTAATATCTTTTAAAATGTCATTTTAAATTGCAATAATATTTCACAATATTACTATTTTTATTTACTATACTCTACTATTTTTTATTTAAATCTTCCAGACCTCAATATTTTGAACAGTAGTATGTATTGTATGAATAGATGTTTTTTTTATATTGCAATTTGCCAAGTTCCAAAAAAAGACAAAAAGCACCATAAAATAGTCAATTTGACCAGTTCAGTTTATTTCAAGTCCCCTGAAGCCATACAATATATTTGTATCACAAACAGGCTCACAAAAATGGCTCTCACAAGTCAGAAGAACAAGTTTTATGAACTTTTTTTTTTTTTATTTGATAATATAAATCACCATTCACTCTTTATGGAAGATGACAATTTCTGTTTTTGTGTGAACATTTATGGAACATTTAGCCTCTGGATTTATCTGGTTTTTAAACTTTAATTGCACTCAAGAATTAATTCACTGAATTCAGATTGATAATTTAGAAGGTCTATAGAGAAATGAATGAAAGTTCTGGCTAATATACAATACAGTTTTCAAAGCTTGATGTAATTTTGTTCTCAAAGAGTGAATTCTAAAAGAGAAAATTCATACCTGTTGGAGACGCAATCACTATAAAGCTCTGAGTTGATTTCCTCAGGAATAGCTCTCCTTTGAGCAGTCCTGCTCTCTCAGATGTAAATGACTCTGTGATTGACAGCTAAATGAGTGGCCTTGTTAAACAGTTTATTTTTTAGAGCTTAGAGCAATTATTTCAGTGGTTATGGCCTCAGGTTCTGTTTGGCATTGTGTGTTCTCATCTCATTTAAAAGCTAGTTTAAACAGTGCCGTGTGTTTTGTAGCCTTAGCTTAGAGGAACTGTTGATTATGAAGGAAGTGATTTATTTGACTGCTGAATGATATGATGGCTCAAGACACACTGATGGCTTAAAGGGTCTTAATGGAATAGTTTACCCCAAAATGATATTTTTGTTATTTATGCACCTTATATCCAAACCTTATATAATTTAATTCCTTTCGTGGACATATTTTTTATTTTATTTTGGCTGATAACTGAAAAATTGCCAGTATTAAAATTGTATACTAATTTTGTCTAAATTAATAAAAAAACAAAACACTGAAATAAGTTGTTTTAAAGTGAATTTATGCATCAAAATGTTGGCAATGGTTATTAATTTTAATATTTGCAAAAGATTACATCTGTACATCTGATTACAAGATAGCTATCTGTAGCTTGGCTGGATGTTGGTAGTTACTTTACTGAAGGTGGCTGGTTCAACTCTGGCTGTAAGAAGGCTGGTTTTCAATAAATAAAGATAGCCCTAAAGAAAAAGGAGTGCTGTAAAGATCTGGGCTTGTGAGTTTGAACCCTGCAAGAAGCGACCCTTGAGCGATCGCTGTTGTGTACTTGAACCACACGCTTAACCTCAGGTTGCTCTACTTCCAGTAACTCAAAATGGTGACTATTTTCACGCTCCCTCCCTCTCACTCTCGTTCCAGGAGATAATCCTATACGCATGAATGGTGTCTGTAAACACACCATCCATCAGACCTGTGCTGTTTAGTGTGTATTACTGTACGTGTGGGTGAGCAGAACACATGGTGTTCTCTGAGCTCTGGACAATCATGTTGTGTTTTAAGTGCTGTACTGACCACACACCATTACCATATGCCTTGAGCAAGGGCTGAATTAAACGAAAGCACTGTGTACATTGAACTAATTATAAGAATAGTATTATTAGCTGCAATTGCAATGGTGTTGTTTTCACTTATTAACTTCAACTGAATAGGGTAATAACATTGAAAACTAATTGTAATATGATAGCACATAAGTGGGATATTGTTTTTACCTCATTCTCCCCCAAAATTTCAGTGTTTTTGCAATGTACAGTGGTTTTGCTAGAAGAGAATTGGCTTAAATCGAAAAGGTTCTAAAAAAGAAAAACACAGAATTATAAAAACAGAGCAATTCCAAGAGGGTCCTCGCACCATCTGTGCTCGGCCCCTACAGTGCTCTGCATAAGTTTAGACACCCATGCTAAAGTTGACTAAAAAGAGGAATAAAAAATCATCTTTTGGAAATTGAACTTAATGCCTTAATTAAATAAATTAGGAAAAATACAACCTTTAAGGACACCAATTTTCTTTGTGAATGAATAATGTATCGTAAATAAATAAATGTTCTTCCTTAAAATACAGGGTGCATAAGTCTGGACACCCCTATGTTAAATTCCCATAGAGCCAGGCAGATTTAAATTTTTAAAGGCCAGTTACTTCATGGATCCAGGATAATATGTATCCTGATAAAGTTCCCTTGGCCTTTGGAATTAAAATAGCCCCACATCATCACATAGCCTTCACCATACCTAGAGATTGGCATGGAGTACTTTCCATAAGATCATCTCTCAATGCAAATCAAACCAGCTATTAGGCTAACTGAAATAAAACCATGCCAATCTCTAGGTATGGTGAAGGCTATGTGATGATGTGGGGCTATTTTAATTCCAAAGGCCAAGGGAACTTTATCAGGATACATATTATCCTGGATCCATGAAGTAACTGGCCTTTAATAATAAACATCTGCCTGCCTCTATGGGAATTTAACATAGGGGTGTCCAGACTTATGCACCCTGTATTTTAAGGAAGAACATTGATTTATTTACGATACATTATTCATTCACAAAGAAAGTTGGTGTCCCTAAAGGTTGGATTTTTCCTAATTTTTTTAATTAAGGCATTAAGTTCAATTTCCAAAAGATGATTTTTTATTCCTCTTTTTAGTCAACTTTAGCATGGGTGTCTAAACTTATGCATAGCACTGTAAATATAAATAGATTTAAAACCTCTATTGATTACAAATAAATAAATAGATTTCTCACAGTTGTGAGTTTATCTCACAATTCTGACTTTATAACTCACAATTGCGAGTTTATATCTCACAAAAAAATCATAATTTTGAAAAAAAAAGTCAGAATTGTGAGATGTAAACTTGCAATTGCGAATTGCGAGTTTATATCTTGCAGTTCTGACTTTATTTCGTCACATTGCAACTTTTTTTCAGAGATATAAATTGCACGTTTATATCTCTGAAAAATCTCTGTAAATTTGCAAGAAATAAAGTCAAATTGTAAGAGAAAAAGGGGCGGAAGCAAGCTTCCATCACCGTCAGCTCTCCTGCTCTGTAAATATTGACATCAGTGATTTGAAAACCCATAGTTCATCCATTATAGTGTACTGTACATCAGTTGCTCAGAATAAGTGTTAAAAACGAACCAAGTAAATGTACGTAACTACTCGAGGGTGTACACTGGGTGTCCTTCAGCACCTCTACCTCTCTCTCCCTCTTGGTGACCCTATCATTGTCTTATGATTTATAAGGGCTTGCATATTTTGTGATGCTAGTTCTAATGCGTAATTGATTGGGGTCATTTGAAGTGCTCAGACGCTCCTGCAGTAATAAGCTCACTTTACCAAACACTGCATTGCCAAACCCTGATGTGATTTTAAATCAGATTACATCAGAAACATGCTGTTGCTTCATTAAACTAGTGTAGGAAAAAGTATTTTACCATTCAAAAAATTCAGCTTTATGTATGTAGTATTCACACAGAAGATCATGAAATGTGTAAGTGTGTGCTTGTCTCATCGGACAGTTTTGCTGTAGTGTATCTGTCTGTGTCCAGGTTGACGTTTATATGATCTCACTGATGGCCTTTACTCAGGCTGCAGGTGTGTAAGGTTACATTTCTGGAGAAACCGAAGACAGAAGCCATTTGAGACTGTATCTCAATGCTCTGTTACATAACACACACAGGCATCAAGAAGCCTGATGGGGATCGTAAGGATTCGTAAGTGTGTTTGAGCGTTACGTTTGTGTTGAGACCAGAGAGAGCACAGCTACCATAATGTTTCATGTGCTTCAGTACTGTAACTTATGTACTGTAAACCAACAAAAAGTAGACCTAGATCACAAGGGGCCAGTTTAGTTATTATATTAGATCTTCAAAAAAACATAAACAAAAAAAAGTAAACAAAACGTATGGTGGTAAGAACTTTTTTGAAAGAAGTCTCTTATGCTCACTAAGGCTGGATATTTGATCAAGTAAATGCAGTAAAACCTATAATATTGTAAAATATTAATACAATTTAAAATTGTTTTCTATTTTATATATTTAAATTTTTTTTCACAATCTTCATTTTCAGCATCATTACTCCTTCAGTGTCACATGATCCTTCTGAAATCACTCTAATATGCTGATTTGTTGCTCGAGAAACATTGAAAGCAATTGTGCGACTTAATATTTTTGTGGAAATTGTGATACTTTTCGCCCTGATTCTTTGATGAATAGAAAGTTCCAAAGTTCCATTTTTTTTATATATATATATATATATTTTTTAAAAATATAATCACTTTCGATAAATTTAACGTGTCCTTGATGAATAAAAGTAGGCCTATTAATAAAAAAAAAAAAAAAAAAAGATTATATATACTCTACCATTCAAAGGTTTGGGGTCTGTAAGATTCGTTTTTTTTTTATTTTTAAAAGAAATTAACTTTAATTTAGATTTTTTAATACTTATATTTCACTACACATTGAACTCTATATAGATTTATAGATATATTGATCCAAGAGTCTGTCAATGTATTTTGAGACAAACCTAACATATTAAACATAAACCTAAACATATTATTTTGTTGCATTGGTTTGTTTAAACCTTTACTTTTTTAAACCTGTTGTTTATAGTTAATTTATTCATTTTAATTTGTTTCATTCATTTGTTAGAGAGAAAGGATTGTATGTCTGAAAGTAAAGCATGACTCATTCAATTTCTCAATATTTCTGTGTGTGCCGTTCAGGTGTGTATGGATGTACTGGTCTGTGTGTGTGTGTGTGTGTGTGTGAATAATGTATGTTGTGCACGCTTGTTCTGTGTGTGTGTGTGTGTGTGTGTGGTTGAGATCATTTTGCGGCAGCTGCTTATCAGGGGCAGGTGTGTGTCGGCTGATACCTGCTGGAGCCGCTGAGAGCAGCCTACCTGGAAATTGATGTCTCACATCAGTGACCCGCTCTCTGCCCAGCCGACGACAACAACACCCGCACGGGCTTTACCTGCATGTGCGCGCGCCGCTTTGTGCCTGTCGTGTCCTTTTCTGTGCATATTTGCATCCATCTGATAATGAGAGGGTTAAAGTGTGTGGGAATATAGGAGAGCGGTGTCAGAAAGGGTTGTGTGTGTGTGTGTGTGCTGAAAGGTTATCATGTCCTTCACCGCTCCGATGACATTTGGAGCAGCGTTGTCTGCTGGGATTAATCCACCGGCCCCGTGTCTCCACTGAGAGTCACCTCCTCAACCGCACGGCCCAAATCTCCTGCCGTTCTCTTGTTTTTTTTCCCCGTTGTTTTCCTACTGTTTATCTTCGCTTCATTCTCTCAGTCCACTCCTCTCTCACTCCTGCTCTATTGATTCTTATTGTCATTCAGGTTAAGCTTGCGAAGACCAAGCAATTATGTCTTCAATCTGACAGTATCTAGCTGTGCAGCGCTTCTCCACGTTTAATTTGGGCCTGGGTAGGGGTTGTGTTGGTGTGTCGTGGAGGTGCGGGAGTGTTTGCTGGATGGTTGGGAGGGATGTGTGTATAATTGAGGCTCTCCTCCTTATCTCTCGCAGGAGAGAGTGTTTGACATTTAAAAGGCTTCTTTTTCTCTTTCTGTTGGCCGTACTCGAGGTGACTGCAGGGGCATGTCCAGACGGCTGGCCCCACAATTCTAAATTATAGCTGGACATCTACCAAGTTGCTTGACACGTTGAGATTGTGCACAGTTCTAACCCTTCTCTAGCAACTGTCTTGCTGCTGCATGAGCTGTGAAGTTTTTATTACATTTTAATTCAATTTTATTTTATTTTTATTGTTTTGTTTTTTATATTGGATTTTGCTGTTGTTTTGATTTATTTTCCTTTTAAATTAATAAAAATATGCTTTAAAAAAATTAAGCCTATACAAATATACACTACCATTAAAAAGTTTGTGGTCAGTAAGATTTTTTTCTAGACTTTTTTTTCTTTTATTAAATTGATCAAAAGTGACAGTAAAGACTTTTGATTACAAAAATTCAGCTTTGCATCACAGGAATAAATTGCATTTGAAAATATATTAGAATAGAAAACAGTTAGTTTAAATTGTAATAATATTTCACAATATTAATGTTTTTACTGTATTTTTGAGCAAATAAATGCAGACTTGGTGAATATAAGAGACTTCATTCAAAAACATTTGAAAAACTTAACAACCACACACTTTTGAATGGTAGTGTCTAGTGCACACAAATATTGGGTTAAATAATCCACTTTTATTTTCATATTTAATTGTATTATTTGGCATTGAATAGAGACAGGCATGAGTACTCAAGGGTGACAGCAATGGTTGATCATGGCAACACAATAATTGCATGACAACCTTTCATTTTTTACTTTTGTGGTTGGTTGGAGTGTCATTTTTGCTGGTACCTTGCAGCCAATAGTCAGTTTGAGGAGGATTTGAGTGTGTACTGTATGTCACAGGTCGTGTTCTTGTGTTTAATGACATCTAGACCGAGAGAAACATATCTCCCTTTTCAATTTCTATCTTGGATTAATAATGGGAATGTTTTCTCTGTGAATTTTTCCAGAAGTTATATACCTAAAATACCCTAAAAAATAAAACCTTGTAGTATATACCTTGAAAATTATATATACCTTGAAATACATAAACACGCTGCCTTCAAGGCATCTTGATACTGTAGGTTTTAGAATGCAGCCGATGTGTGCGTTTTATTGAGTTCATCCTGAAGTTTGTAATTTTATACACTCTTTCTTCCCTGTTTACCTTTGGTCGCTCTCTCTCATTCTTTTCCTCTCCAGATTAACCGAGAAGGTCAATTGCCAATTTTCCTCAGCCATTGTCTTTATCAAAACCAATATTAATTTTGGCTAATTAGGACCTGGAGCTAATGAGCATTACAAATAATTAGTTCATTTATAATCCATAACATCCATGGTTTATAAGGATTTCTGAAAGGAGGGGTTCAAACTCGAGCAGACGCAGTGCAGGCACACACACTCACAGACACTCAGGCTCACATCTGTCTGTCTATCTAGAGGCTGTTGACTCCTGCGACCTGGAGACCCAAGCCGCCCACCCGAATCCTCCATCCTCCTTTTCCTGCGACCACCTCTATGACCTCACTGTCAGGAGTGCAGCCACGGGTAACGTGGGAGACAATGGGTCAACAGATAGGTAAAGACTCCAAAACTGAGTGAGCTGCCAGTGTAGGGGACAGTTGAAGACATATATGCGCAGTTCAGATGCAAAGTCTGTTCTAAAAGGTAGCAGAATTGCATCTTTCAGAGAGAAGGTAATCCCATAATGCATTGCAACAAGCTCATTAAAATAAGTTGTTACATTTTTAAAAATATCAACTAAAATTAAATTTAGTATTTTGTACGTTTAAAAAATAAAAAAATTCGTATGAGAGTTGTCATTCACTATACTGAATGAAATATATTTTATTTTTTATGTTATTTTGTATTTTATTTTATTATATTTTCTATTTATTTATTTCTAAAAATATATATATTTTATTTTAATGCATACAACTATATACTACCATTCATTTAAAGAATGAAAAAAATGAATGTTAAAGAATAAAAAATATTTTATTCAACAAGCATGCTTTAAATTGATCAAAAGTGAGAGTAAAGACTTTTAGATTGTAACTTTCATATTCACTTTCTTTTCATCAAAATAATGAGATTCATGAAAAAAGGTATTACAATTTCCACAAAAATGTTAAACAGCACAACTGTTTTCAACATATACTTTTATAAAATTCAACCTTTTTTTAGACCATTATGTTTTTTTTTTTTTTAACATAGTGACATTATTTTATATGAAAAGTATATGAAAAGGCACTGCCTTTCATTTATGCTGATTTAATACCCTTTAAAAGGCAGTTGCCAGTACAGCAGCACTGCAGTTCACTAGGTTTCGGAACATCTTTGGAAAAATATGTCACAAACACTCTCTTTTGGGACAGCCCTGCTGCCACGGCAACGCTGAGTGACAGACAGCTCTGAGGCTGACAGCAGCGGTGGCAAACATTCTCCAAGTGTTTGTCGTTTAAGTGAATAGGTGTGGAAAGAAAGGATGAGGTAAGAGAAGCGAGGAAGGATGGCTGCCGTGATTGAGAGGCATGAAATGGCTGAACCTGTGAGTGAAAACACACACATTAGAGTTCCCTTAGTTTTGATTTAACTCCCATCCAGATAATGCACAGGTCTAAGAGGTCAGCCTCGGAGCACAAGGGTTATCAAGTGAGAGAAATGTGTGTGCAAAGAAATGTAGACTAGATGTATAGAGCGCAACAGTGTCTGCACACTTTTTCAGCGGCACTGGTTCCGGAAGTATTTTTTTCATTAATTCCTCCCATAGGGATTTCAAAAAAGTCTTTGTTAAAAGGGTTATAAGCCATGAACCAAGCCAATCAGCTATGAGGTGAATCACAACATTACAAACTTGGATTTTAAGCAAAAAAAGTATTTGAAAATTGGACAAAAGACGATGTACTTAAAAGCTTTAGTGAGGGAAATAACTATGAATCCCATGATGCATTGCAAAACAGCATAATCAAATTAAAAAAAGTAGAAATATGAAATTACTCATTTAAAAATGTTGATTATATATATATATATATATATATATATATAAACAATATGTTTTAAGTTTATTGCAAAATATGCATACTTATTCAAATAATTAAGTATCTTGACAAAGTAGAGAGATCGACTCGATTAAGTCATATGCAGTGCTTCATGGGAGTGGGCGGAGCTAAAGAGATATTTTGGCATGTTTTGTGCAAAAAAATTGTAATATTTTAGTGACGTTGCTTTATATGAACAATATATGACGGCCGCCTCACAAGCTCAGCTTCTTGTACGAGCGGCGCGTTCACAATGTTATGTTATATTGTCTGCTGAAGAGATGCTGTTCTATGGCGAAGATCTTCTATATCGGGCTTGTTCAGACGGCAGTTTGAAGAAGAAAGATTCAGAGGAATTGGCGTTTAGTGCCACTTTATAAAGGCAGAGAGCCAACCACCATTAACGCTCTTGAACTGATCACTGATTTATGTTGATTTAATAAAAAAAACCCTGTAATATATTAATAAGAATCACCAATGAGAATATTGGGAATTATTAGGAGTCATACTGAGGAGTCTACTCCATTGCCATCTATTCAAATAGAATAGCTTTTCTTCTCCCTAGTCAGGATCCGTACTCATTTTTTAGCTAACCTTGAAGGCTCCCCCTGGGACTCTGCCCAAACATTTCTAAAACGTCCCCTACCATCTCTCTTCGTTGCTTGCCACACTAAAAGACAGGGAAAGACAGATCGAGAAGGATGAGAGAGAAGTAATGTGAGTGGTGTTAGTGAGGTGTGTGATAGCTTTGGAGTTCTTGGATGGGTTTTTAAATGCTCCAGACTTCTGACAGCTAAATGGAACCTGAGTAAAGGGTGTGTGCACAGTTTGTGTCGGGTGGAATCTTTTATAGCACATTCACGCATGTGTGTGAGTGTTTGCCGTGGTGTTCATTTGATTAATTATTTATCATTTATCTTCGTCACACACATTGTCTAACAGACTGTTTCCCGGAATACACAAATTAGACCCTGGAACACTATCCATTCGTGACCAGTCATTGTCCACTAGTGACTAGTCTTACCTCACCCTAATTCCTGGAGGCCACAACTCCCTGCTGGAACATCCAATGAAAGCAAGGCGAGGCCTGTTTTATGGGTTTAATTAGTTGACTGGGTCAAGCTTGACATGATACACCAGCTTGGTCAACCTGTCTCATACCAGTGTTGAAATTCACTCTTCTAAAAATTTTGCAGCTTCATTCATTCATTCATTCATTCATTCATTCAAACCACAAATACTTTTATATATATATACTGTATATATAAGTATTATTGCCAATGTACTGTATTAATAATTAGCCATTGATGTCAAAGATATGATGTTCTCTGAAATGGGAATCAGTTCAAACCATGCGTCATGCATGTTACTGGCTGAGTCATGTGATGCTGTTCTAAAAGTGTGAGTGTGCTTGTGCATGCTTGTATATGTATTGTTGAACTATAAGGTGATGGAGGCAAAGGGTACGCTCTCCTGAAGCGTGACAGATTTAACTATAAATCAGATGGATTAATACACACTGGCCCAAGGTCTGTGTGTGTGTGTGTGTGTGTGTGTGTGTGTTAAAACTAGAGCTGGACTTCCATCAGTCTCTTGTTCTGTCATCAGCTTTGATAATAATGCACTGCACTGAAACCAGAGAGTGAGTAAGAGTAGGAGAGAGACTTTTATGACGTTTATGATGCAATAACTTCTGCATATTTGTATAACAGTGACCTGTTTTACTCATAATATGATACCGGTAAATATTTACGATTTGTACATTTTATATATACTTAAATATTACATTTTATGCAAAATTGTATATCAAAGGAATACATTTTTATATAAATATTCATATTAAATATTTACTGTATCTATAACAAATGTGGCTTTTTTCTGAATTTATTTGTTTTATTTAACTATTTATTTATTTATTGCTTGCTTGCAGCATATATTGATTTTTATTTTTGCCAGGCATTTCTGTTTTGTTTAGGTGTGTGAACTGTTTTTAGAGACTCACTTAATTCATTTTGGGTCAAATTTTAAGCAGCTATTTTTTTGGGCAATTTGTTTTGTCATGTTGCCGTTGGTATGAAAAAGCCTTTATATAGAGTCCCAAATAAATATTTGGCAGAATGCTTCCACCGCTTAATTTACTTCCTGAAATTAATTGGATACAGAAGGGGGAATTTATAGCTTGAATGGAGTCCTCGATTGTTGCCGACAGCACGCAGAAGCTGTTTTTACTATTTTTCATTATGTGTTGAGCTTCTGTTTTAGCACTGTTTTTGGATTACCATTTTCCTGTCTGGCACTTAACCCTGTGTTGTCATGAATGTAGCACTCATGTTTTGTTCTGGTGTGATCTGACACAGTAATACACACAGTCTTTATCAGTAGCGTTTGATAGCTCTCCTGAGGGACTGACCCAGCGTGCTCTCTAGAGTTTTATCCATGGAAATGAGCCGCCTGGATGTGCCCTAATGTGCCTCTGTGGAACACACTCACACAAAGGCCTGTCTGTATGTAAATGTGCTGACTAGAGCTGGAAGGTATGATGATACATAGAAATGTGTCAGCCAGTAGAGGTTCTGCTTAACGATTTATACCATGGTAGATATATCCAGGCGGCAGGAAATTCAAAATTGAAGTATTGGCTTTCAATTTAATCGGATTGGCCACACTTTACAGGAAGTTGAATTGGAAATTGAATAGAAAGTAAGGAATCACTTAAAATACAATTCAGAGAAATTCAGCAGGCAATTGTATTCAGGCAAATGAAGTTTTCTTAATAGTTTTTTTGTAGTTTGTTACAAAAAATGTTAAGTTGTAATTGGATTATATATGGAAAATTATATACAAATTAAGTGCAGATTAAATTCAATGTATATTTATCTGTTTAAAAACATACTTACTTATTTTTAGAGCCTGGCCTTTATGGATTTTATGGGGCCGATGCCGATATTAGGGAGTAAAAAAGCCAGATATCGATATAGCGGCCGATATTATTTATGTGTATATTATAGCACAGTACCAGTCAAAAATTTGGACACACTTTCCCATTCGTGTATACAAACTTTTGACTGACACTGCATATCGAATACAGTATACATAAACAGAACACATTTTTTGCAATGATCACTCAAATGTGGTGATCAAACACTTTTTCGAATTTTTTCCCTGAAAAGGGAACTTTTTGGCCCTATGGATCAGCGGTATGTCTGGAGGAAGAAGAATGAAGCATATGCTGAAAAGAACACTCTGCCTACAGTTAACCATGGTGGCTTGGTGATGCTCTGTGCTTTGCATCCTCTGGCACTGGAAACCTGCAGTGTGTGGAAGACAAGATGGACTCATTAAAGTATCAGGAAATCCTAGGAGAAAACATCAGTGAGGAAGCTGAAGCTTGGGCGTCATTGGACCTTCCAACAGGACAATGAACCCAAGCATACCTCAAATTCCACCAAAGCTTGGTTGCAGAAGAAGTCCTGGAAGATTCTATAGTCACCTGACTTGAACCCCATAGAAGATCTCTGGTGGTATTTGAAGAAGGCGGTTGCAGCACGCAAACCCAAGAATATTACTGAACCATTGCTCATGAGGAATGGGTTAAGATTCCTCAGAAACGCTGCCAGAACCTGGTGTCTGGTTATATATCTCGTTTGCAGCAGGTCATAACAGCAAAAAGCTGTTCTACTAAGTACTAAAGATGCTTGTCAGTAAGGGGTTGAATAATTTTGAGACTGCAGAAGTCATTAAAAGTTGCATTTTTGGTAACCACTTGACACTTTTGTTGTGTTGAGCTATTTCAATGACTTTTGTTTGATTTGTTCATTGCAAACTGCTGAAAATCTGTACATTTTGCCAATAAACCTGATTTGCAGTGGGGGTTGAATAATTTCGATAAAATAAGTGTATTTAAATAAAAAATGTAAGGATTTTTTTAACTTTTTGAATAATGGATTAACAAATCCAAAAAAGTCTAAGTCTGGGGACTCACAGATAAATGTACATTGAAATCTGCACTTAATTTGTATATAATTTTCCATATTTAATCAATTTACAACTTATTTAAACAATTTAGAACACTTGCCAGAATGCCATTGCCTGCTGAATTTCTCTGAATTGGTATTTTAAGTGATCCTTACTTCCTATTCAATTTCCAATTGCGGAAAAAGGCGGATCGGAGCATCCCTAATCGGTACATAAAATCACAGACGTTGGGTGATAAGAATTGTAACTCAAACATCGTCCCGTCCAAATTGGGCTAAAGTGAGCTTTTTCAAAAAAACAAAAAAATCTTATTGACTAACTGTTTGTTGTGTATTATATTGAATAGCATTAGTTTAGCACCACACTGATGTCAGATCAATTGTAAATAGAATCGCCTGTGCACTTTGTGGCAGTATTTGTGTTCTATATGCAGTTGCTGCCTTTGCAGATGGTTTGATGAAAGGAAGCTCACTATGTTGAGAAACAGAAACGTGTGTGTGTGTGTGTGTGTGTGTGTGTGTGTGTGTGTGTGTGTGAAACTCCTGATTTGAGCGGACCCTCACAGGGATCAGATCCGCTCTGACATTTAAAGTCATTTATGGTTGGAGCACAGTAAGTCACTGAAGGGGGTTTGGTCAGATTAGATTATGTTGACTCCTCAGGGGTCTATCAAATGGAATAAACTCTGTATTGCAGGTCAAATTATGCATGGAAATATGCTCACATAAAACATGAGGAGAAACAGATTTGCACGGATCACCTGAAGAGAGACCTAACATCGCCTATACAAGAAATAAACTCCATTCAAATCAATCATTTATGCTGCTTACACCTTTTCTCCCCTGCAAACGCGGCTCATGGTATTTACCTCCTCTCTGAACACATTAGGGAGGGTACCATAACTCATGCTCTGGGGGGGACTAACCTTTTTCAATAGCCTATAAACAAATTAGGGCCCCTGTGCTTCAGTGCCTGTGCTCATTAGTGGAGAGGAAACTCAGGCGTTAAGACATTACGGGCACACGGATGAAGAACGGCTTTAGACGGAGATTATGACACAAAGCCAATTAACAGCCTCTTTGATTTACAGTTCAGCCCTATTAATGAAACACCCGCCATTAACACAATGGGTAATGAATTCGAGGCTGTGAATCATGTATCAGAGTTGCAGTCGTGGAACATGTGCGGTTTATCGCCCGCGTTCGAGGCGAAGCTTTCGACGGGGCTAAGAATGATGATATCTGCAGGATTGTACGTGTGACTAAATGACAATGAGATAACGTAATACAGCGCTTTCCGGTTTAACTGTGGTCTTCATGTCTTTGTCTTATTATTAATCATGCTGGGCAATAATAAAATAGATTATCAATTAGGATTTTTTTACTGGTCCAGTCGGTGAGTAGTGTTCTGTCAACATTTTCAGTGGAACTGAAGCAAAATTGAAAATTTTTGCTGTTTTTAGCAGATTTTGTTTTTTAAAAAAATAAAGTGTCTCAGAAGGATTAAATTATTATTTTCATCAAACAGTGATTATATTAGAAGAATGGCAAATTTGTAACAAATTTGGGGTTGGTAAGATTTATTAATGGTTTAGTCTTTAATGCTGACCAAAGCTGCAGTTATTTTTTTTATTAAAAAAAAAACAAAACAAAACAGTAAATTTTGTTAAATATTATCAGATTTTAAAATAACGTTTTTCTATCAGAATTTATGTTAAAATGTATTATTCCTGTGATGCAAAGCTGAATTTTCAGCATCATTACTCCAGTCTTGATCTTGTCACATGATCCTTCAGAAATCATTCTAATATGCTGATTTGCTGCTTTTTTTTTCAAATTTATTATCAGATAAAAACATTTTTTTTACTGTTCACATGCTTATATTTTTGTGAAAACCATGATATATTTTTATATACAGCAATTTAAAAAAGAACAGGATTTATTTGAAATAGAAATGTTTTGTAACATTAAAACAAATTTTTGCAACATTTTTGTTTTGTAATGTTAAAACGAATGAAAAAACTCTTACTGACCCCAAACTTTAGAACGGTAGTGTATTTTCAAAGTTAAAAAAGTTTTTCTCCCAGTTTCACTCAGAAATGCATTACATTACGAAAGTTAAATTGGTGTTAATGTCATTTCATGTTGTCAGGATACTTCTGATTTCCTGCACGGTTGGTACATGTTAAATATGTCTCAAATGGACATCTCTGCATCATATCTAAAGGCATAGTTCACCCAAATGCTCATGAGACTTAGAGCATTTGCCCATAGAGCAAAGTTGTAGTTGTGTAGCTGTCAATGCTACACAACTACCACATTTAGAGCTCTCAGATTTTATTAAAAAGATCTTCATTTGTGTTCTGAAGAAGAACGAAAGTCTTACAGGTTTGGAATGACATGAGGGTGAGTAATTAATGACAGAATTTTCATTTCTGTCAGGACCACTTTCGTCAAATACGATTGACAATTAGCACACAGTTAGGATTGGCGGTATAGTTCTGTTCTGGGCAAGAACTCCCTGTGCATCAATGCAGCCTAGCATGGATAAGAGCAGCAATAACCCCCCTTAGGGGAAACAGAAGAGAACCAACATGAATGTATGCAGATATCATTAATTCATTTTAATGTTTTAATGTAAATATAGAATTTTAGTCTGATTCTGGGGTAATCAGAATTCCAAATCCTGACTGACGAGAGGAGGAGCTGGGGATGGAGGAGGGTAATTGGAATACTGAAGGAGCTTATATATGTATACAGTGATAGGTGTCGTATTCCTATAGGTAGAGGATCAGCTGAGAGTCACTGATGAGAGCTTGACTAACGTGACCTGCATGCCAGAACTGAAGCTACGCTAGATTTTTGGGGGAACTATCACTTTAATTGCAGACTTATCTTGGCAAATCTGAGGACATTTGGAATCTGTTCTAAAACTCTACTGGAGTTTCTCCTCTCTTTTGTGATATTTCTTTGCTATGGGTGATCCCACTGCTCTTCTAAGAGTCATCGTGTGTCCGGTTTAGGACGCTGCTTTTCATTGTTTTCGAATGTGTTTCTCTGAACTGCATGTGTGTGTTTGTTTGTTCGTTTGTGTGTGTGTGTATATGTCTCTCTATTGCAGTACAACATTACAGTTGAGATGATGGTAATAAAGTTGACGGTGTGATGGTGGAGTCGTGACCCCAGGCCCCTGTGGGCCCCCAGAGGAGCTTTTGTGTAGTCACAGGGGCTGAAAGTCTATTGATCTATCCAGGGATGGATGCTCTCTTTGAGCTGATTTACTGGCCCCAGCAGCCTGCTCTCCAACAGACCAGGAGCTACATAAAACACTTGACTGCCAGCATCTCTACACAATCACATCTCATACTCGCCCTCTCTCAATCTTTCATTCTCTTTCTGTCGTTTTTTTTCTCTCTCTTTTATCCGCACACAGTTTAGCCATCTATACATGCATTCCGTTGTAATTTGTAAGTTTCATTAATGTGTATTTCATTCATATACTGTATGCACTAACCAACTAAGTTTCAGGTATCATGTCACAGTAATACAGTGGCATTGGAGAACCATACAAATACTTTGATATATGAATGTGGTAATCATAAGTCCCATAGTGTATATGCACTACTGGTCAAAATGTTCTTGAAAGAAGTCTCTTATGCTCACCTAGGCTGCATTTATTTGATCAAAAATACAGTAAAATTGTAATATTGTGAGATATTATTTATAGTTTAAAAGAACTGTTTTGTAATTTAATATATCTTAAAATGTAAGTTATTCCTGTGACGGCAAAGCTGCTCTGCAGATAGAACCCATTATAATCATGCTGTCTACACTGGATGTGGCATGGCACGGAGCGACTTGACACGACAAATTCCCAACAGTACACTGATGATGGCCCGTTCTATTTCTCACACACTTCAAGCACTCGCAAGACACTTTTCTACTTCTGACCCGAAGAACAAATGGATATGCAACGGACGCTTTGTCGCATCCAGTGTAGACAGCCTCAAGATGACAACTGTCACTTCCGGTGTAGACACGGCGTAAGATCCTTAAAGGGATAGTTCACCCAATTTTTTTTTATTCTTTCATCATCACATTTCATTCCAAACCAGTACAGTGTTTCCCACAGGATTTTGTGAAACTGTGGTGGATGGACCTCAGTCCCTCTACGGGGGTCCAGGGGCATGTCCCCCATAAGAAAATGTTGTACAAGTTAAATTCATAAATATGGTGCACTTTGAGAGTTCAAAATTAAGAGTTTAACCCATATTCAGTGTAGAAAATTGAACAAAGAAAAATTCTGTGCATTGACTTGTACCTGAACTTTAAAGGGGACTCGAACCTCTTTTTAGTTGTGATATAGTGTCTCAGTCTACAGTCTACTTACTACTACTACTTCTACTACTACTACTACTAATAATAATACAAATAATATTCCTATGACAGTAATAGCCATATTTTGTAAAACAAATGTACTGAAATATAAATTAAACTTTCATAATTAGTTTTGTCCTAATACTGCACATGCAAGAGATAAAGCTTGTGAGCTTTTATTTTGATGGAAACTACAGTCGAGCTTTTATTTTGGCGGAAAACAAGTTTACAAACACGTCTCATTACAAATTTAGTGAAATGCTTTGTCAAAATGTTTTGACAGCAATGGTGCAAAACACAACATTGATGACCTTTTATGTTATTATGTGAATTTAATTTTTTATTTTGGCCATCACAGTCTAGTTATTGAATGGGAAGCACTGAAATCTATTTGTGGTGGTCAATGTTGATATTTGCCGCCACAGATAAATCAATGTATTGGAAACACTGCAGTATATCTTTCTTCAGTGGAGCACAAAAGAAGATATTTTGAAAAATGAAAAACATTTTTTCATAAAATGAAAGTCAGTAGGGTCCAGTAATGTTTGAACCTCAACATGTCATATTTTGTGTCCCGCAGAAGAAAGAAAGTCATACAGGTTTGGAACAACATGAAGGTGAGTAAATCATGACACAATTTTCTGACAATTTGGGTGATCTGTCCTTTTAAGTGTGTATGATCTCAGAAATACTACTTACTGAAGGTTTATTTTATTTCTATCACTTATAAAAATGGCTTTTTTTGGACATGTCATGGACATTTCAATGAAAGCCAACGTTCTTCTTTTGTGTTAGACAGAAGAAAGTCACACAGGTTTGTAACATGAGTGAATAAATTACGACAGAATTTTCTATCCCTTTAAGGGCTTATGATCTTAGAATTAAAATAAAATATGTAGTATTTCTGTCCCTTACAAAAAAAATGCCAACAATTTTTGGTCCTACTGTGTGAAACCCATGATATTCATTGGGATACCATGCACATTCCATAGTATATGCATATGAGAATCATTCAGTATTGCATAATATATCAAAGTACCATTATCCACAGAGCTTTTTTCAGTTGCGTTTTGTTTATATTGGCTTCAGATCATAAACGATTATTCAGTAACATAAAAGTAGTCCATATGACTCATGCACTATATTCCAAGTCTTCTAAAACCATGAAATCACCAGTGAATGACGTTCCTCACACAAAGCTGTGGTGTGGCGTCAGAAGACTTGAAATATAGCTCATGAGTCATACGCATTACTTTTACGGTGTTTTTTTGTACTTTTTAGAGCTTGACAGACTCTGGTCCCTATTTGATTTTTGTTGTGGAGAAGAGCAGCTTGCACATTCTGCCTAACATCACATGCTGTGTTCTGTAAAAGAAAGTCAGTACAGGTTTGGGACGACATGAGAGTGAGTAAAAGAATGACAGAATTTTCCTTTTTGGGTGAAATATCCCTTTAGGCTGCTCACAAATGTTCAGGTTTCTGTTTGTGCTTAATTTTTATCACATGTGGCAGTCTGACTTAATGTTGTTTTGTCCAGGAGTTTGTGTTGTCCGGTCACTGTTCAACATGAGTTACATTCTCTGAAATAAAACGTTCTACACACTTGCTGAGATGGCCTGTGACTGCGAGAGAGAGATAGATGAGCCCGCAGGCACATTGCTCTTGTCAGTTCTTCTCGGCTGTGGGGTCTGTTAATGTGCGGTGTATCAGTCAAAAGCATAATACTGGCCTCACTGAGGCCTAAATAGCATCATCTATCAGTATAAAACACACATACATACTCATCACATACCAACACGAAGACTGTTTTAATACCTTGTGAGTTGCCTACATAGTGTGCTTCCCAATGCTAAGCAGTGTGACTGTTTCCTTCTGAGGACAAATTGAATGTATAATTTACAGATAATACAATACCATAATGCATTGCGACAGCTGAAAAAATCCATGGATTATTTTATTCCTCCAAAGATGGAATGAAGAAATGTTTATAATATAATTTAAATTAAATATATAAAAATATAACAAATAAAATATGATAAATGATATTAAATATGTTTAAAACACATTATACATATAATTCTTTTAATACAAAAAGGATGGTTTAGAATACATTTTAAAATAATACGTATATTTGTTTATATTATGCATTTTTGTGCTTAAGGTTGCAGATAACGCAATCCTGTAATACATTGCAACAAGTGAAAATTATTTTATTTTAATACATTTCATAATAAAAAGTGTAGTTAAAATTGTTTAGAATAATTTAGAAAAATATTTATTCGAGTTATATATTTTTGTGCTTAGAATGTCATGTTGCATACAATGCAATCCTATTATGTATTGTGACAAGTGAAAAATATATATCATTGATAAAGCACAAAGTGAGAATTTTTATAAATATAATTTATAATAAATATAAATATAATTGTAATCATATATTTGTAATCATTTATAATAATTTAATACAATTTTCTGTTTTATTAATAGAAAAAAATATAAACAATTAAAAAACAATAAATTAACAAATAAATAAAACAATTTTAAAAATAATTATATTAATTATTTTAATGAATTTAAATAAAAATCATTTAAATGTATTTAACAAAAAACACATAACAAATAAATATTGGGTATTTTTATATTATTTCTTTAGTTTTTATTTGAGGATCATGTTGTTAGTTTAGCGTCATGCCAATGCCAAACACTGCTGAAATCCTTCGTCAAGGCAGCTCAGTAGGTTTTGAAACGGAGCCATGGTTTGTCTTGCAGACTTATTTTTACACATATTTTCAGTCTCTTTTTAAAGGTGACACATTATTACGGAAGCCCTGAACCGCAACGTAAAAAAAAAAAAAAAAACATTCTAGCATTTCGAGATTAAAGTGTGTCTGTGAAATTTCCTCCCAGAGGAAATATATATACCTCCCAGATCATATATTATAGCTTGTCAAAGTTGCCCCTTTTTGGGTGTGAGCAAAAACACGCCGTTTTTGTGTGTGTCCCTTTAAATGCAAATGAGCTCCTGCTCCCCGCCTCCGTTCAGAAGAGGCCGATCCTTTACACGAGCTTCGGATACAATAACAAAACACGCGAATCTCAGCAATAACCAGTAGCGGAGTGCAGCCTTACGGGGAGACTAGAGAGATGCAACTTTTGGACTACACCTGGACGTTTCTGAATGGTTAGTGGATACATGTAGTTGTTGTGGAGTTACATTGATTCATCTCATTGACTTGCATGTACCGTCATGTTTAACTTTTACACGAGTTGACACAGTTCCCTGAGGTCTTTATAAGACAGCTGTGACTTTTTTTTGGTCAAATAGTGTTCTATGCTCATCTGTGCAGCCAATGACAAAGCAGTTTGCATGCTTTGCTGGAACTTTTGCCATTGCGTTAGAACTGATTACACTGTTGTCACTTGCGAAAACCAAATGGCATCGCCGTGGGTGCAAACGTGCAGATTAAGGGGCGGTAATATTATAATAAGATCCCCTTCCGAAGTCAGAAGAGGAGCGAAATCTGATCGGCTTATTTTTGGACATGCTTGCGGAGAAAGGCTTACTAAAACAACTGGGTTGTCACTTTTCATGTTTTCTTGGTTGGTAGATGCACCGGGGACCCGATTATTGCACTTAAAAACAGAAAAAGTCAGATTTTCATGATATATCCCCTTTAACATATCCCACAATCCCTTTATGCTCACATCACTGACCCAGAACAGCCATTTGTTACCCAGCATTTCTTCTCCTGGCCACACACAATGGATCCCTCCACCCTAAAAACAGGAAACAGAGAGGGGGAAGTCTTTATTATTAATAAGTGTAACGTAAAATGCTTAATTTTGCACCGTCTTCAACCAAATTATTACTCACACTGAAAGCAGCAGAATTTGCATAAATCTCATTATAAACAGAGAGCGCAGTTCATAAATCCTCCCATTAATTAGAGGTGTTTTCACCTCTTTCACACAGTATTGTGTATATGAATAAATGTGTATTTGTGGCCTAATGGTTAGAGAGTCAGACTTGTAACCCAAAGGTCACGGGTTCGTTTCTCCACTGGCAGGAATCGCTCCTTGGGCGCAGCAATGAATGGCTGCCCACTTCTCTGGGTGTGTGTGTCGTCCATGGCTTGCAATGTGTGTGTTCACTACTCACTGCTAATAATGTGTGTGCACTACCTTGGATGGGTTGAATGCAGAGGACAAATTCCAAGTATGGGTTACTTCACTTCACTGTAAGTGTGCATGTAGTTTAAGTTATTGACCTTTGTGGTTCCTAGATGTGTCTGGATATGAAAGAGGTGCTTTGTATAGTTTGACCAGAATAGCTGTATAGATTGGTTGCTATGCATTTATGCGTTTTGCAGAGGTTTTTATTCAAAGTGGCTTTTAAAGTACAAATTTCATCCATGGGAACTGAACCCACGGCCTTGGTGTTTCTAGCACCATGTTCTACCGTACCTATTTATGTGAGTGCATTTGAATGTGTGTAAAATAAAATATTCTGTGTGTGTGTGTGTGTGTGTGTGTTTATGGCTGTGGAAGGGATTCAGCCTGATCTGTTTGTTGGTCTTTCTCATTATTGTTGGATTTGCAGCATTAGGCTTCTGTCAGCAGAACTAAAGCTGGAATGAGTCAGGGACCCCCTCGCCAGGTGTCTTCATAAACGCACACCTGTTACCAGACACACAGACTCTATGTGTGTGATGTATAAAGAGCTTAGAGGCTGTCATTGTTGCTTCTGGTTATATTGTAACAGGTTTTGGGATATTGAGACTGTTTAAGAGAAGGAATGAGAGAATAAAGAGGTGAAAAAACTCATTTATAAGGGTTAGTTTGTTTAGATTTTGATTAATGAGAGATGAAGAAAGAATGAAATATTAAAATAACTGCTTTTCAAGGTCAGAACTTTGCACTTGATTAAAATATCTGAAGGAATGTTCATTTAAAGGCACAGTTCACTCAAAAAGGAGCATTCTACCATTATTTACTCAGCCTCACTCACGTTGTTTCACTCTAGTTTCAGCTTTTTTAACTGCAATGGCGTTTTGCTTCGTGGGGGTTGAGCGGAACTGACAGAACGGCAGTTTCTCTCAGTTTTTCCCCTCCGTTTGGTCTAAAACACTGTGTTTGTGTAGCCTAGAAATCTAGATGCACCCTAGCAGCAGAAAATTTTATTTTGCAGCCAGTGTCGTCTAGCAACTCTCCGTTGGCTTACGAGCTGGAAAAACCAAACTCTAGTCAGGCCAATCACATCGTGTATAGAGTCGGTGGGCGGGCTTAACATAATGACGGCAGAGTTGTAATGGTTCTGCGTATATATTCCCTGCTACTTGAAAACTAAGAAAGGCGGCTGCTGCTGGCGAACATCGGTCTCTCGAATCGGCTTTGGCCGCGACTCTACGACTTGGAGTTAAGCTTTTCTTTGAGAAAAGAGCAAAGAACGGCACTGAAGTAGTCATTCTTAAAAAAGGAAGATGTGTTCGGAGTTTTGGTCGACCGGATACGGCAAAAGTTTAATCTATCAGCTAGCTCCGCTGGTGGGAAAACGCTCTGGTTGGTTGTAGCGCTATCCTATTGCGTGCAGAGGGAATTTGAAAGACAAACGTTGATCCCGCCCCTCGGATTGAGCCGTGCCAATGGTGTGTTCCCAGACCCAACATCTTGATGTGGGTCTGGCTTGTCAGGCTAGTGTTCGTGGTCATCCAGTTTTAAATGTTGACTAAATACACAGAGGTTTTTCAGATTTTCTGTTGCGGCTTTCTCTCCATATTTATGATTCTTTGCAGCCTTTAGCCGCTGCCAACAACACTCTTGATCCTTCACTGGAAAGTAACTCACTCCCTCTAAATATTTACTCTTTGAGTTCTTGCACACAGGAACCAATACAAGTCGAAACCATTATGATTAAAAGTTTGCTAAGAAGTATTTCCTACTAAAGCAAAGCGGTATTTGACTCTGGTAAGTGTATTCATAGCAAAATGGTCGGAGTGGCCTTGGACCGCAACATGCCCAGTGCACTCATATATGTCATTAGGAAATGTTTTAAACAGCCAAGATGTCATAAAAATAATTACATTAAAAAAGTCCCAAATTCAAAATTGTCTCAGTTTAATGCTGAATTTGCTGATACTGATTGGAGTAACGAGATGTTTCTGAAGAATCCCGATCATGTTTTGTCAAATTTCCATAGGAGAGTGGAGACAATACGTCAAAAATATACAACTACCTGTAAAATACATATTAAACAAAATACAGTACCTTGGGTAACTTCTGATATTTTACAGCTCCTAAAAAAGAAGGCCTCTTCCTTGAAAGCCTACAGATTATTAAAAACACCTGAAGCTAAGCTTATTTTCACACAGTTTAGAAATAAGTGTAAATTTGAATTATACAAAGCAAAACAGTCTTATTATGAAAATCAAATTAGTCGAACAGTTTCCAACCCAAGAACATTATGGCGAACATTGAAATCTATAACTGGTGAAAAAAAATGTAAAATTAATAATAGTTTGCAAATATCCATAAATGGTACTCTTCTTACTGATCATGATAAAATTGCTAATTCTTTTAATGAGTATTTTATTGCATCTGTACAAGAATTATCTTCTAAATTTACTATTCCTCTGTTTCTCACATCAGTACCAGCATTATCTCAGCAATTCTCTTTTTCTGAAATTGTACAAAATGATATAACTAATATTTTGTGTTCTCTGAATGCTTCTCATGCTTGTGATACAAATAATTTAAACATGACTTTTCTTAAAACTCATGCCAGTACTCTTATACCACTCTTGCATCATTTAGTTAATTTGTGTATTAGACAATCAGTATTTCCTGCCTTGTGGAAAACGGCCCAGACCACCCCGATGTTTAAGTCTGATGATCCAACTAATATTTCGAACTACCGTCCAATTGCAATTCTCCCAACCATTTCCAAGTTGCTTGAAAAAATATTGTACAATCAACTAATTAACCACCTTGAAAATAATAACCTGCTCAGTGATTGCCAGCATGGCTTTCGACCCTTACGGTCAACTATGTCGGCTTTGTTGCTTCTCACTGAGCAAATACGTGCGTCTTTAAACAAGGGTCAGATTACTGGAGTTATATACATAGATTTTCAGAAAGCTTTCGATACAGTCAATCATCAAATTCTGTTAAACAAACTTCTTTCTTTTCATTTGTCATCTTCCGCAATAGATATGTTTACATCATATTTAAGTGACAGATCTCAGACTGTAAGAATCGGCTCAGTAACATCACAGCCACGAGTGTGTTCTATGGGAGTTCCACAGGGCAGTATTTTAGGTCCTTTACTTTTCCTTATGTATATTAATGATCTTCCTTGTGTTTTGAATTTTTCTAGTTCTTTGCTATATGCTGATGACACTGTTATTTTTCTTTCTGGTTCTAATATCGACACAATTAACTACAGACTTAACACAGATCTGCAGCATTTACATAACTGGCTGCAAGATAACCATTTAACACTTAATGTCAAGAAAACACAATGCATGTATTTCTATTCATCTAGGAGACAGCTATCCATATCCAATCCTATCACTTTTTCTAATCAAACGCTTTCAATTGTATCAGCAATTTAAGCATTTAAGTATTTGGGAGTCTATCTTGACTCACATCTTACTTATCAAGAACATGTTCAAACCCTAACCAGAAAGTTAAACCAAAAGTTATATGTTTATAGCAAAATTAGACCATATTTGTTGCTTTCTGTTTCAAAAACCTATCTTCATGCCATCATTCTGTCCACTTTGTCGTATTGTTTACCTGTTTGGTCACTAACAACAAATGAGATTATTGAACCTGTAATAAGAATTTATAATAGAGCTCATAAGATCCATGTCAGGCTTCCAGGCTGGACTCACCACTGTACTGCACTATCTTTGTGTAATGCCTTGACATTTCAGAACTATAAAATAAGCCATGGGATAAACTTGTTTTATCAAATCTCAAATGGACACACTGTAACTGCTCTAAACGAATTGGTTCCGAAACTTAGCTCAAGGTCTGAGCGCACTACGAGATCTTTTACAAATGGACTCTTGCCTTTACCGACTTTTAGAAACTGTTATGGACAGAGATCTTTTTTTCATGTGCTCACTAAAACCTGGAATGAGATCCCACAGCACATCAGAACTATCACATCAAGAAGACTATTTAAAATAACATTTGCTCGCCATTTAATGGACAGGTATAGCTGTGACCATTGAGACGGCTCTATAGCCCCTCTTGTTGTCCAATATCTTGGTTTGTGTGTCTGTTGTTGTCTCTAGCTGTTTAGTGTGTGAACTTTGTTGTGTCTGTGGTTTATATGTTCTGCAGAGCAGGAACCTGCTGAAAATCAGTTTTATACTGAGCCAGGCCCGATTGTCCTTAATCTTTTCCTGTTTTAAAAATATAAATAAATAAATAAATAAAAAATTATGGGTGTTGAAGTTTTCCTACCTTCTCTGTTTTCTCGTCAGGTAGCACCAAATTTTTTTTTTTTTTGCCTTTCTACTGTAAAAGCAGCCAAGCTTTATTGAAAGCCCTTTTTGCCATTGGTGAAGTACCACTTTAAGTGAAATTCAGCTTTTCATAATATGACCCCTTTAAAATGTAATTTTGTCTTAAATGTCATTCATTGTCTCTGTCTGTGTGTTCAGGCACGTCCATTACCCAGCTGCAGGCGGTCGATCCGGACGGTGAGCCGTTGATTTTCGGAGTGGTCGGGGAAGAGGCCATGCGGTACTTCGCAGTGCAGGAGACGACTGGGGTGGTGTGGCTGAGACAGCCGCTCGACAGGGAGGTGCGGAAAACCATGAGATGAATGACTGTCCAACTGCAGCTGACACTTGTGATATAATGCTGCTGTTTGTTGTGTGTTTTTTGTTTTCGTCTCTTCAGACTAAGTCGGAGATGCAGGTGGAGTTCTCCGTCAGTGACAGTCAAGGGGTGAGTTAGCGATCATCTATCTATCCATCTCTGTCCACCTTTTTATCCATCCATCTGTCTCTAAGGTCTATGCAACCTTTACTTTTAATGTTCAAAAATGTATGATTTTAAAGATAAGAAAAGAGAAATTAATACTTTTATTCAATAAAGACATTAAAAATCAGCGTATTAGAATGATTTCTGAAGGATCATGTGACACTGAAGACTGGAGTAATGATGCTGAACATTCAGCTTTGACATCGCTGGAATAAATTACAATTCAAAATACATTAAAATTTAAAATTGATATTTTAAAATGTTATAATATTGAAAAATATTACTGTTTATATATAATAATTACAGCCTTGTTGAGCATAAGTGACTTCTTTCAAAAAGATTTTCAAAAATCTTTTAACACTTTTCTTTTTATAATTACTATAGACTTTTTTTTTTTTTATATGAGATTCAGTGTAGAAATAGTAGAACGTTCTCAAAAGCCTCTGCTATTTGATTTCATTTGATTTTTAGGTCGTCAAGGACACAGTGAACATTCAGATCGGAGATGTAAATGACAATGCTCCAACATTTCACAACCAGCCGTATGCCATTCAAATACCAGAGGTAATGTACAACACTTCACTTCTTAAAATCAACTTGCAGTAGCATTCACTTCATTTTTCTTTCATGATGTGATCTATTTCTAAGTCAAACATGATATTGAATGAGAAGAAATGTTAGGTGAGTTATTTTTTAATTTAGTTAATATTATTTATTTTGAAATGTATTCATTTTTTCAAATATTTTATTTTAAATAATATATTTTCTAATACATATTTTATCATGTTATTTATTTATTTATGTATTCTTTTTTTTTTAAATAAAAGATTACAAAGATAAACCTCTTTTAACAACATGAACCAATGATATGCATTAAGAGAGCAAATAGGGTTAGTTTTATTTTCCTGATGTCTTATGATCAGACTAATTTAAATATTCTGGCTTGAATTCCAGAAACAGTGTCATATGTTTGGAATGCGGATAATGTTCTTGAATTCTCTTTATTTAGTTATTTCGCTCTCTGCTTTTTTTCTCCATGTTCATCACCCCCAACTGAGATCAACAGAACCCCCCTTACCCTCTCTCTCATGCTCTGTCTATCAGCACTTTTTTCAACTTCAACCTATCCTTTTCTCCTTTTCCCATCATCCTTCTGGCCCATCCTCTTCTAATCCCTGACATGAGGTAATTTGGTAGAGTAAAGTAGACAACTTTCTCTCTCCACACACACACACACACACACACACACACACACACACACACACACACACACACACACACACACACACACACACACACACACACACACACCTCAGCTGATGTTTATATTGTGTGTCTATATACATCCCACACTCCTCCCCACAGAAAATCTTCAAAGCCACAGTTATTTTTTTCTCTTTTCAATCTGTCATTCTGAGTAAATAAAAGTAGGGTGAGAGTGAGCGAGAGAGCTGTATTTAGCTGATGTTGTTTACTGAGGCTTGATGATTAAGCCTGCAGTCTGAGGGACAGAGGAGGACCGGCATATTTAGCCACTTACCCAAAATGCTTGGTCTTCATCAGAACTGCGGAAAACCCAAAGAGATTTGGATTGTTCAATGTAGAGTCTCTCTGAGTCATCTTGTAAGTTGCAGCTTGTATAATTTATTTTCAAACATGTCCAGGCAATGACATTTCACCACAAAGTCAAAAGATTTTTTTTATACATTTATTTTTTACATAATGAATATGAAACTTTTTTTTGTTGCATTCTGACATTGTTATGACAGTTGTATTTTTTTCATTGCTGCAATACATTTCATTTATTTGTAATTCCCATCTAAATGGTGATTTTCATTAGTGTATTACAGAAAAAAGTAATATTTTTATTCTATTTAATCCACATAAATAAACACAATACAACATTTACCATGGTCTATACATATTTTCCAATATTTGAAGTTATTATAATAACTTATAAACTTATAAAATTATATGTATAATATATTTATTATTATTATTATTTATTATTATTATTAATATTATTATTTTCTTTTTTTCCATTATTCATTTAGAGTAATATGGGAATACGTTTGTTTTCCACAAACTGGGGAAGTGTTGAATTGCCATTAAAATAATGTTGCAATACAAATATGCCACACAAAAAAAGTCCCCCAAAAAGCTTCATTTAAAAAAGAAAAAAAGAAAAATGTACGGTAATTGTTTTCAATTTTGATTCTGAGGTGAATAATGACCAGGAAATTTTTTTGACAAGTGAAATTCGTCCATATAATCACTTGCATTTTGCTATAAGACCAACAAAAAAGCACTAAAAAAAGGATTGCAAAAGTCATTTTTCACTGAAAACTTAGGCCTCTACTGTAGCTTTCTGTAAGTAATAGAACCAATAGAATCAATGACATCATCAGGCATCATTGGTTTCACATGTCTCAGATACACATCATTGAAGACTGGCACCACAATTTAAATTGAGATTGACAACAGGAAGGATGATTTTTAAGTGAATTTCTACTATTTAATTTTTTGGGAAAACTGTTCCTTTTTTTCTCTTTAGAAAGAGCAAGAAAAAACAGCCCCAGCTCCTCCCCAACCACCACTTTCTGTTTTTACGTCTCCATTTCTGCATTTTGATGGCCTCATTACCTCTTCTGACCTCTCTTGGTCTGTGAAAACACGCTGCGGCATCACTCCATCAATCTGTCACTCACACTGTATTCCACCAATCAGGGATGATCCACACATCACCCCTAGCAGTGAGAGGATGAGTGGGAGGAATAGCGTAAGATGGGAGGAAGAGCTGTAAATGGTTGAATGAAAAATAAATTTAGGGTAAGAATTTCAGGACAGGTTAATAAAGAGAACGGCCTTTAAATATGTACCTTAAAGTTGGCCTTTTTGAGCCAATAAGGAAACAAGAAGAAAAAATGTATTGTATGACCATTTTAAATTTTCTTTAGTTAAAAATATTCTGTCAAGATAATTAAAGTAGCACAAAATTATGTTTTTGCTAGTGTGTGTGTGTGTGTGTGTGTGTGTGAATGGTCCTGTAATTGGCAGTGTAATTAGTTGGGCAGTAACTGTGGGAGGTTTCTTATAGAAGGGGAGCAGGTGAACAGCATTGCATCTGACAGTTATAAAGCTGCTTGAATTTACAGTGTGTGTGTGTAAGCATGCGGTTGTGTGTGTGCCAGTGTTTACCGTTGCACCGTTATTCTCCGATGACACTGCACATCTGCTGAATCTACAGCAAGATCATTTTATTTCACCTGAGTTGATTGAGAGAGTCTGATTTGAATGTGAACTGCTTTTGAGAATGCGTTTGAATCCTATTCAGTTTGAATTGAGGTATTGTAGCAAAGAGGATGTAGAGTTTTTTTTTTTGTTAATTTGTTTAAATGAAGGTTTGGGGTCAGTAAGATGCATTAAATTGATCAAAAGTCAGAATATATATATATATATATATATATATATATATATATATATATATATATATATATATATATATATATATATATATATATATATATATATATATATATATATATATATATATATATATATATATATATATATATTACTTAAAAGCATTTATTTGATATATATATATATATATATATATATATATATATATATATATATATATATATACTGTATATATCAAATAAATGCTTTTGAACTTTTCTATTCATCAAAGAATCCTAAAAAAATAATGGTTTCCACAAAAATATGAAGCAGCACAACTGATTTCAACATTGATAATAATAAATATAATATTTCTTGAGCAGCAAAATAAGCATATTAGAATGATTTCTAAAGGATGTGACACTGAAGACTGGAGTAATGATGCTGAAAATCACATCACAGGAATAAATTACATTTTTAGAATATTCAAATTTGTTGTAAAAATGTATTTTAACCTGAAAAATTTTTTTTTTTGGTTAATTTTTTTATTTTTTAAATATGTTTTAATTGTATTTTCATTTCTTGACAATAAGCAAGCCAGAATGAGAACATGAAAACACATATGAAATCCACTCCCCACCTACCACTCCCTTCCTCTCTTTACAATGGGGAACATAAACATAGTGGATAGATATGTTAACAGAAAAACAAAGCCATAAATAAAACAACCCCCCCCCCCACACACACACACAAAAAAACAAGAGGGATAAAGTGTTAAGTTCAATCTGATTCCTGATCATTGCTTTTCACAATATACTTGGAGATCTTCTCAGCAGCTAGTCCAGGTTTTTAATGTTGAGATTTGTGCCGAGTTCACCTGAGCTTTGGATATTTCCAACATTATAATGTCCCGAAGTTGAATCAACCACTTGTATATATCCAGGGTATGTGGTGGGAGCCAGTGTTGAGCTATCAGTTTTTTTGCAGACGTTAAACCGGCCAGCCAGACAATTTTTTGCAGCTTAGAGAAATCAAACTGAGAATCATCATTCAGTAATAATACAGAGGGGATCACCGGTATAGGATATTTAATGATTTTCGATAAGATAGCACATACCTCATTCCAATTTTTTTTTAACCTTTTCACATTCCCATATCAAATGGAAAAAGGATCCAAGTTATTGGTCAGGACATTTATCACAGAAGGGAATTGTAACAAAATTACTGTGTAGCTGTATTCTTATTAAATAAATACATCCTTGGCAGTGTGCTACCTCTTTTAAAAACATAAAAAAAATCGTACTGACCCATACTTTACAGTATATATAATTTGTGCTACAGTCTTCAAGATGGACTAAAATATATAATGAGTAGGTTACTTTTAATGTAAATAATTATTTCTATCAAGGTTTCTTGAAACAATAAATTGGTGTGGTGCTGCATGACAAAATTTAACTATATTTTAATGGCTGTGTTACAGTTTTTTACAATCACTTTGCTACTATTTTCAGAACCTTGATGTCATTTTTCAAAACTCTAGACACAAAACTCAAAACGGTTATCACTTGTAACACAGGCTGTCTAATGTTCAAAACACTGCATTGTGCATTCACATCTTTAAAGAAATCTTGCACTTGCACAATCATTGGTTCAAAAAAACAAATTTACTGTGAAATACCATTGAAACATAACTATAGATCACCCCAAACCACCGATAGTTTCACTGTGTTATTGTTCATACAATCATTAAATATTGTAGAACAAAATGGGTGATACAGGTTTCATTATGGTACTACATGTACAGTAAATACATCTCTGTAAAAGTACTGCAGTAGTAGAGAGAATACTACAGACACAGTGGAATCATTGTGCAAAGTTTGTAATATATTGATGCAAAACACTACAGTACAATCACAACATAGGTTTATTTGAATCAAAGCAAAAATAACTAGCTATGAAATAGAAAAGAAAAGACAGTACTGTAAAACATCAAATGCAGTGTTCCTCAACTTGCTTGCTTGTACTGTAAGAAACAAAACAGGAGTGATTATCTATACAGTGCAGAACTGTCAATACTGTAAATAGTCAGAAAAGGTGGTACAGTATTTGGGACCATAGACACAGTGTCTGATGAAGCATTATGATAAAATATTAGGCTACATCAATGGATATTGTAGTCTAATTGGTTCATGCTCCACGCTAATTGGTGACAATGAATCTTGAAACTTTCATGATTTACTGTAAACATGGAAGATTGTTTGTCTGTTTCCATACAACTATGCATTAAGAGTAATGCAACAGTTACTTATCATTTTGAGCAGTTGTATCAATTGATAGTTAGATCATTGTAAGGAAATGAATAGACACTCATTTGAAATGTAATGTGTGAATTGCCTTTTGAAATAGCAGTACTTTGATGTTAAGTTGTGTCATATTGAACAGGTGATTTTTGTTGAATGAACAAATGATCTAAGTTTTATGTGTATTGTATCCAAGCAATTGAGAAAAGGTTTAGAGTTTTGAAAAATGTGCATTTTGATCATTGGTTGTGAGTTTTGTGTCTAGAGTTGTGAAAAATGACACCAAGGTTCTGAAAATAGTAACAAAGTGATTGTAAAAAACTGTAAAGTGCTCTGATTGGTCAGATGGCCCAGTCGGTTGTGATTGGTCTACCGCTTACAGCATGTGTCAGGAAAAGAGAAAAACGCCTATACCTGTTACCATATCTGAATTTTTTTTTAGCTCCGGAGGCTTCCTCAGCACTTACACAGTTGTACGAACAGTAACAATGCCGTGTTTTTTTTTTTGTGTCAATTTCAGCACGAGTCCTTATCCTTTTGAAGTGCATGCAAAGTGGATTTGCAGCACAGAAACAGCGTCTTCTCTAAATGTCGACAACAAGAACTAAACTCTTCCAGTCTCAGCTACAACTACAGTGTTTGAGGGCGGGGCAAAGTAGACATTGTTCGCAGGCAGCCAATGAAGACCATAGGCGGGCATTATGCAAATTTGATACATGTTACGGAAGCGAAACTGGAAATGCTGACGACTAGTTTCGGGCAGTTCAGAATCGATTCTTTTTTTTAGGGGACAATAACTTTATTTGTCATGCACTTTGATCTTTAAAACTTTGCAGTCCTTTTACATTCACAAACAGCTATCTTACACACTGCGTAATATTCGAAAAAGCTTAATAAGGGCACTTTAAATGTTTTGACAGTATTGAACGTATACATTTTTCATTAGAAAAGACATTTAACTTTCTATCTGGGAATTACTATGAATAATTTAAGAAAATGTATTAATTAAAAAAAAAATGTCTCAAAACTTTTGTTGGACTTCTAATTTGTGAATATTTGGTCACTTTCTGCACAGTAGACCCAGATGAACTAGATGTTGCACACATAATATTTCTACAGTATTACGTGGCTGTTTTCTCAAATAGTGAGTTTTTGGCTTACATTTTTACATTTTATACAGATGCTTTTGTCCAAAGTGACTTGTATACATCTATTGGAATGCTAATGATAGATTTGTATGAATGAGTGTGTGGTTGTTGAGTGTTTGTAGTAGAATGGCTCTGATATTCAATGATTTTTACTTGAGTTCACACATATTTTGAACTTATTGAAATGTGTTCATGTGCAGAAACATGTGCAGAAACATGCTTAAGGGAGAGTTGAGATCTTTCTGCGGTGTCTAGCAGCCTGTCGTCGTAGTCAGATCTTTTAGTCTTTCGGTTTTTAATATTCTAGGTTTTAATTGGCTGTTTGTAGTTTGTGAAAAACTTTAAATTATTATAAAAAAATTATTAAAAAACTAGCAACAAAACTTCAGGATTCCCTTAGGCACATCAGAAAAGAGATTTTTAACACAATTTGTTTTTTTTTGTGTGAAACAATTTGTTTCCCCAAATTATCAAATCAGAAAATTGTTGTTTATCTGTGAGAAACTATTAGTTTAGTTAAAGAATCATGCTGTAAACAAATTAGCAATTTTTTTTTCTTATCACATTATGACTTCCAAGCTTGTAAATAGAAACTTGTCAGAAGAACGCCTCGGTTACGACTGTAACCTCGGTTCCCTGAAGAGGGAACGAGCGTTGCGTCGAGAATGACGCTATGGGGAACGCTTTGCGTGATGACGTCTTGAAGCACATGTAAAATCAGTCCAATGGTGTGGCGGAACGTCAGAGGCGGGTGACGTCACGTACCAGGAAGCTATAAAAGCCGGCCCGAAACAGAAAACGAAAGCTTCGTAAAAGTCTGAAGTCGAGCTGACAGGCATGAAGGAGATATGGCAAGGCGACGCAACGCTCGTTCCCTCTTCAGGGAACCGAGGTTACAGTCGTAACCGAGGCGTTCCCTTTCAAGGGAACTCCCGTTGCGTCGAGAATGACGCTATGGGGAACGTCTATACCAACGCCTCCATAGCTACGAATGTCTGTCCTGTGTGAAATCTAGAGAGCAGCATTAGGAAGACAAAACATGAGACCCTGGAGCAGAGTCTAGATCCAGAGAGTAAAACCTGACGAAAGTGTGCGGTGAGGACCAGCCTGCCGCATCACAGACGTCCTGTAAAGAAACTCCTGAAATAAGGGCCTTAGAGGCCGCCATACTCCTCGTCGAGTGCGACCGGACAGCCAAAGGAGAAGGCTGCCCAGCCGCCTCATAAGCAAGTGAGATAGCCTCGACCACCCACTTGCTCATCCTTTGCTTAGACACTGGACCTCCTTTGTTAGGGGACCCAAAGCACACAAATAATTGATCACTTTTACGCCACAGGGCAGCTCTGTGGACATATGCGTCTAACGCCCGCACAGGGCAAAGCAAATTATTAGCCTCCTGGTCAGCATTTTGAAAGGGAGGAGGACAGAAGGCCTGCAGAACAACAGGTCTGACCACATTAGTGGGGACCTTGGGGATATAACCCGGTCTTGGATGAAGAAACGCTTTAACCATACCCGGAGCAAACTCTAAGCATGACGGAGCAACTGACAATGCTTGAAGATCCCCTATTCTCTTGAGAGAAGAAATAGCAAGGAGAAAAAGAGCTTTCAGAGTTAAAAACTTCTCAGGAACCTCCTCAATGGGCTCAAAGGGGGCCAGGGACAAGCCTTGTAATGCAATGGACAGGTCCCAAGGCGGAACCCTAGAGCGAACTGCAGGCCTCAGCCTCCAAGTGCCACGAAGGAAACGAGATATCAAAGGGTCTTTCCCCACAGACATTCCACCCAAAGGAATGTGGTAAGCACCTATGGCCGCCACATAAACCTTTAAAGTGGACGGGGTCAGACCTGCCGTGAACCGGTCTTGCAGGAACTCCAGCACTGTACCAATTGGGCAGTTAACTGGGTCCAACCGACGGTCACTACACCAAGAAGTGAAGACTCTCCACTTCAGGGCATAAAGTTTCCTCGTGGAGGGAGCTCTGGACTGTAGAATGGTCTCAACAACCTCAGTTGAGAGACCTGACTCTATGAGCTGGGCCCCCTCAGAGGCCAAGCCCACAGGTTCCACAGTTCTGGGCGGGGGTGATATATTGAGCCCCCTGCCTGGGACAGAAGGTCTCTCCTGACGGGTAACTCCAGAGGATGCCCATCGAGGAGGGAGACCAGATCGGGAAACCATACTCTGCCCGGCCAGCGCGGGGCTATCAGAAGCAGGCAAACCCGGTCCCTGCGAACTCTCTCCAGAACTCCCGGGAGCAGAGCCACTGGGGGAAAGGCGTACAGACGTAGCCTCGGCCACGTCTGAACCATAGCATCCAGTCCCAGAGGAGCTGGATGCGTGAGGGAGAACCAAAGTGGACAGTGAGAAGTCTCTCGAGACGCAAACAGATCCACTTGTGCTTGGCCGAACTCCCTCCATATCAGCTCCACCACCTCGGGGTGGAGCCTCCATTCCCCGGGCCTCGGCCCCTGCCTCGACAGAGTGTCTGCTCCTAAATTCTGGACCCCGGGGATGTAAGCTGCCCTGAGTGACAGTAACTTCCCCTGGGACCACAAGAGGATATGGCGTGCCAAGTTGGATAACGGGCGCGAGCGCAAACCCCCTTGGTGGTTGATATAGGCGACTACCGACGTGTTGTCCGTATGTACTAGCACATGGTGTCCCCTGAGATCTGTGATAAAGCTCCTCAGAGCCCGGAAGACAGCTAACATCTCTAGGCGATTGATATGCCAGGAACGATGATGGTCTTCCCACAGACCTTGAGCTGAGCGACCCTCCAGGATCGCTCCCCAACCCGTGAGGGAAGCATCCGTCGTTAGCAGTTTGCGACGACAAGGAGCTCCCAACACTGGGCCCTGGGACAGGAACCAAGGTTTCTTCCACATAACCAGGGCACGTAAGCATCGCCGCGTGACCCTGATTGTGCGAAATGGGTTGCCCCTCGGGGAAAACCCCCTGGTCCTGAGCCACCACTGCAGGGGCCTCATGTGTAGCAGTCCAAAAGGTATCACGTTGGACGCTGCTGCCATGAGACCCAACAGTCTCTGGAACTGTTTGACAGTGAGTAGCTGGCCTAGCTTTACACTTTTCACAGCTGCAAGGATGGACTCTATACGTGGCGGTGACAGGCGCGCCTGCATCGACACTGAATCCCAAACTACGCCTAAAAAAGTGGTCCTCTGGAGTGGAGAAAGCACACTCTTCTTGGCGTTCAGCCGTAACCCCAACTCTTTCATGTGGGCGAGAACAACATCTCGATGTTGAACCGCCAACTGATGCGACTGAGCTAAAATCAACCAATCGTCGATGTAGTTCATGATGCGAATACCTTGGAGGCGCAGCGGCGCCAGAGCTGCATCCATGCATTTGGTGAAAGTGCGGGGTGATAAAGCTAGGCCGAATGGAAGAACACGATATTGGTATGCTTTGCCCCCGAAAGCAAACCTCAGGAACTTCCAATGACACGGACGGATGGAAATATGGAAATATGCGTCCTTGAGGTCTATCGTGACAAACCAGTCCTCGGACCTGATCTGTGGCACGATCTGTCTCAATGTTAACATTTTGAACTTGAGCTGCATGACTGACTCGTTCAGAACTCGAAGATCTAAAATGGGACGCAATCCCCCGTCCTTTTTCGGAACTATGAAATACCGGCTGTAAAATCCGGTTTCCCTGTTGGAGGGAGGTACATATTCTATGGCCCCTTTCTCTAACAGAGTGTTTACTTCCTGTTCCATAACCAGAACCTGCTCGGGGCCCACCACTGTGGGCAGGACCCCCATAAACCGAGGTGGGCGTTTTTTGAATTGTATCTGATACCCTTTTTCCACGGTCTGCAGGACCCAACGAGAAACATTCGACAGTAGCTTCCACGCTGTCAAAGATTCTACTAGAGGTACCAGCCTCTCGAGACTGGTTTCTGGATTTCGTTGTTGTTGAGTAGTCAATTCGTCGCCCTGTAACGGCGCACCGGCAGGGAACGACCGAACAGACTGCTCTAACACCCTCCTCGGAGGGGGCGGGCATCCCGAGGCCACTACGTTTCCGGGTGGTCCTTGAGATATGTGCTCGCCGGAGACCGCTGCGCCCTGTAACACCGGAGGCGGCAGGGTTGGCAGAACGGTCCCCTGAGGGTACCGAAGAGAGACGGGCACCGTAAAAAGAGGTGTTAACCGCTCTGCTTCGGGGGGGACTACCCTCATTTGTCCTGAGCCCTCGGACGTCAGGACTTTTTCCCAGCAGCCTTCTTGGCGGTAATGACGGTCCGCAGATCCGTCCTACCCCTCGAAGACTGCTGGGTTTGAGCGCGCCCTCCGTGTCCCCGTGATTTTTGTGGGGGAGCACGGGAGGACACGCTCTGTTTTTGAGTGGCACGATGTTCAGCGCTCTTTTTAGAGGAGTGAGGCTGCTCCCGCTCAGCAGCCTCAAAGAATGAACGGCGGGGGAGAAGTTTTTGAAGCGCAACTGCCTGTTTAGAAGCTTCTTGAGATTTAGCAACCGCACTGTTAACAGCATCGCCAAACAGACCAACAGTGGAGACCGGAGCATCTAAGAGAACATGCTTTTCTTTATCTTTTATGTCACTCAGATTGAGCCACAGATGCCTCTCAGTGGCCACCAGGGCTGCCATAGACCGCCCGATTGATTTAGCGGTCTCCTTGGTGGCCCTGAGAGACAGGTCTGTGGCTCTGCGTAGTTCAGCCACCGTATCTGGACCAATTCCCCCGCCCTCCTCTAAATCACCCAGCAATTCAGCCTGATAGGCCTGCATAATGGACATCGTATGCAGACACGCTGCTGCTTGACCAGCGGCTGCATACGATTTATGAACCAGTGAAGATGTCATTTTCACTGGTTTAGAAGGAAGTGTAGGAGTCTTTAGGGAAGATGCCGTTGCTGGAGAGAGATAGCTCGCAAGCGTCTCTTCCACCTTCGGCATCTCCCCATAACCATGCTCTTTATATTTGTGAATAGAAGAGTAGTGGGATGTGTTTGGTGTAAAAACTCTATATGAAACTGGTTTCCCCCACGATCTCGACACCTCGGTGTGGAGATCGGGGAAAAACGGAAGACTCCTGCGCTGGGGCTGCGCACGAGATGGCAGGAAGCGCTCGTCGAGTTTGCTTTTCGAACGAACGTCCTGCCTATCCTCTGGCCACTCAATAGACAGTCTGTCAACGGCTCTAGTAATCACATCGAGCAGTTCCTCAAACGCGTGAGACTGAGGTGGCGAATCCTCAGACTCAGCTTCAATACTCACAACATCCAACTCCTCAGAGCTGGATAGTTGCAGTACTGGCGCCTCCATCGGGGGGGAAGAAACCGCAGCGCGTGCTTCCACACCCTGATGAGAGGCACTGGATCTGTCAGTAAGAGGCTGAGATAAGGCAGAGCCCGTCTCAACATCCACTGACAGATCCATTTGCGAACCCCAGGTCTGAGATCGCCGCCGAGCCTCAGCCGCGGCGGGACCCGAGCCCTGGGGAACGTGGTCGGGATTGAACCGAGCCAAACGGGATCGGAGCGTACGCAATGGAAGCGCACAGCAATGCACACAGTCACCACCCTCGAGTGCTGACTGGGCATGCTCCTCTCCCAAACAAACAACACAAAGAGTGTGTGTGTCACCTCCCGTTAAATAACGCGGGCAGGGATGGACACACACTCGATACTGCTGCTTGCTCGCCATACTGAATAATATATATATATATATATATAGACAGACAACACCAAATAACAAGGACAGATTTCAACACAGAGCGCAACTGAAGACTCAGAAAGCTTTCGTTTTCTGTTTCGGGCCGGCTTTTATAGCTTCCTGGTACGTGACGTCACCCGCCTCTGACGTTCCGCCACACCATTGGACTGATTTTACATGTGCTTCAAGACGTCATCACGCAAAGCGTTCCCCATAGCGTCATTCTCGACGCAACGGGAGTTCCCTTGAAAGGGAACTTGAAGGCAGCATGAACTTTTCATTGTCACAATGCATTCTGGAATTGCAATTAATCTTTACGATGCACTCCTAGATTTTGGAAGTCCAGTCTTTGTGAAAATGTTAGCTAGGCCATGCACTCAGTTGGATTTGGATCACTAAATGAGATAAATAGGGAATATTTGCAATTTTTTTTCTGGCTAACAAGATGCAATCAAATTTTATTTGTAATGATAGAGGCCATGTGTTGCATGTCATAAAGTGGCAAGCATAATAACTGTTTTTGAAAGCAGTGTATGGTATTAATAAATATTTTGAAGGGTGAGCTCAGCCCTGTCAGAAAAATAAAATATGATTTTTCCAAACTGACTATTTTCACTCCCAAACCTGCCAAACATCCAGAAGACAAAGAGCGTGTGTGCCGGCTTTCAATTTACGTTCAAAGAAAAATGGAGCTGCGGGAAATGGAGATTTGTGGTGGACAGTGATGATATGGCCTCTTGATCTGTTTGAAAACTGCCTGCCAAATGTAAAGCAGTGGATGTTTAGGGAAGGGAATTGCTCTCCCCAGCCAGTCATTACAGAATTCACTGCTGGAGTGGTAAACTGGAGGCTTTATTCCTGTCGCTCTTACTGAAATCTATTACAAACACACACACACACACACACACACACACACTCATGGAAGAGAGGGAGCACTTTGCCAGCATCTCTATAAGTGAACAAGGGAGAGGGGGAAAACGATATAGAAAGGGAGATGGGAAGTCATGCACTCAACTGCTTAGCATTTGTGCACTCTTAAAAAATAAAGGTTCCAAAAAGGTTTTGTTTTTGTTTTGATGCCATAGAAGAACCATTTGGGGTTCTAAAGAACCTTTTTCCTCTATAGAACCTTTTGTGAACCATTGGAAAAGTTCTATAGATGTTAAAGGTTCTAATGGAACCACTGATGCCAATAAATAACCTTAATTTTTAAGAGTGTATAGTTGTATTTTTGCAACCCTGGGGTAATACGTGACATGCAAGAGAGATCAATATCATTTGTTTATTTTATGTCTTTGTTTATTGTAGAAATGTCGAATTTCCTCATATCTGCATGCCAAACTACCATTTGGTATTATAGACTACCGTTCAGAAGTTTGGGGTTGTTAAGATTTGTTAGTGTTTATGAGTCTCTTATTTTCACCAAGGGTGCATTTATTTGAATAATACTGAGAAAGAAAAAGAAAAAACGCATTTAAATTGTGAAATATTAATGCAATTTAAAATAATTGTTTTCTATTTTAATGTATTTTCAAAAGTAATTTATTCCTCTGATGCAAAGCTGAATTGTCAGCATAATTACTCCAGTCTTCAGTGTCACATGATGTTTCAGAAATCATTCTAATATGCTGATTTACTGCTCAAGAAACATTTCTCGTCATTATCAATATTGAAAACAGTTTTGCTGCTTACATTTTTTTGTGGAAACAAAAAAGTTTAAAAGAACAGATGAATCTCAGAAAGCAATATATAATTAAGCTCAACTTTCCATTGGAAACACATTTATGATGTCTAAAATGCAAGAAGAGAGCATTTGTGTGTTTGTCAGGTTGTTTGTATGTGTGTTTCTGTTTACGTTTGTGTGTCCGTGTGTGTGTGTGTGTGTATGTGTGTGCGTTGATGGCGATTTAGTGCGATATCAGAGATGCAGACTCATCTCGCTGCAGTTTAGCACACATCATTTACACTTCAGTGGCTAATACTAACAACGCCTGCGTCCTGTCCGTCAAACTCTCCATCTCCTCTTCTATGTCCTGTATCTGCTTGAGCATGAAGAACACCTTTGATTTGGGTTTGCAGTTTTTGGAGTCTAATCTTACCTGTCATACCAGTGAGTGAGTGAGTGAGTGAGTGAGTGAGTGAGTGAGTGAGTGAGTGAGTGAGTGAGTGAGTGAGTGAGTGAGTGAGTGAGTGAGTGAGTGAGTGAGTGAGTGAGTGAGTGAGTGAGTGAGTGAGTGAGTGAGTGAGTGAGTGAGTGAGTGAGTGAGTGAGTGAGTGAGTGAGTGAGTGAGTGAGTGAGTGAGTGAGTGAGTGAGTGAGTGAGTGAGTGAGTGAGTGAGTGAGTGAGTGAGTGAGTGAGTGAGTGAGTGAGTGAGTGAGTGAGT
>NC_138241.1:32225238-32517738 GCF_964197995.2 Scardinius erythrophthalmus
AATGTCCTCTGGGTGTTAAGTGTTAATTGCCTTGGCAAATTAACATACCCGGCCTAGCACCTCACTTCCTGAAAATTGCTGAAATACACACCATGTCTATTCAGAGACAGAAAGAAAGTGAGAGAAGCAAAGTTTGTGCCTTGCTGCCCAGTCAGTCAGTCAGTCAGTCAGTCAGTCAGTGCTTGTGTCTGGAAAAATGCTGCTTTCATAGGAAGTATACAGAGCTGGGAAGGCATCAAGGCACATCCAAATCCAATATTATCAATCTTGTCTACCAAGAGCAGAATTACTTAACCACCTTGCAGTGAATATGGGCAACTTTGGTAGGCAGCAAAAATACTTTCTAGACATACTGTATGGTTGTGTTTATGCTCTCTTGCGGAAGTGAAAAGAAAAGTGCGGAAGTGAATGACCCCATTTGAAAAGAGATTGTAAGACTATCAGATATTTCCTTCATAGTTTTCTCACTTTTATCTCTCTCTATTCTACATGCTGACTTGTCACAATGGGTGATATGATCACATCTCCTATATGGATCCATCTCTTTGGTCTTGGCATCACAAGTACAGTAATCTGCTTACTATTTTATGTTATTTACAAAAATGTAAAAAAAAAAAAATAATAATAATAATAATAATAATTGTCAAAACTTTGAATGTAAAACTTGCATAAATAGTGCACAAAAAAAATTGCTGTGAAGTTAACATTAAAAGGATTTATTACCCAAAAACAAACATTTCTATAATCATTTACTCACTCAAATGTCGTTCCAAACCTATTTGACTTTCTGTCTTCTGTGAAACACAAAAGGGGAAATTGTGAATAATGTACGACTTGTTCTTTTCATGAAGTTACAATGTCTGGTGCAGCTTTTAAAGCCTTAGAAATTATGCAAAAATGACATGAAATTTTCATAAAAGTAGCCTCAACTTCTTATATTCCAAGTCTTTTTAAGCCATACAATTTTTTATTTTTTTTTGTATGGTAATAGCAAGTGGTCACTCACCCCTAAAAAGTGAGGCCAACGCATTTATAACGCCACCCGGGTGGCTGGCTACAGTATCATACATAAACCCGCCCTCTCCATGTAATCAAATGGGACACGACCAGAACTAAAGAATCCAATTACACTTCAAATAACTTTTTGATTATGTTGGTTTCTGTCATTTTAGTTTGGTTTAAGTTTGGCCCAATAAGTTTTGGTTTTAGTTAGTTATTTGATGCTACAGTATAAAAACAGTGTGTCATGATTGACATATGTGCTTGTGATGGAGTCTGAGGGACCGGGAGTATGGTCGGGACCTTGATACCGCGGATCCCCCCTCATGATCACTACTGCGCAGACTCTGCCTCCAAATGACATAATCGACAACAACTGAAGTCTGTGGGTGCCTCACAATACCTTGCTCCTCCAGCCCATGACCCAGAAACCGATCGAACTCTGCTATCTTGAAGGACACCTCAATTCTGTAATCGCACCGCGAGAAGGCGAGGAATGAGGAGTGAGAAAGCTTCCTAAGGGGTCATGAGCGAGGATACATAGGTGCATCCTTCCCTCGCATCCTAAGGGGGTGGAGCTAAGATGCGAGGAAATAAAGCGGGGAAAGGAAACAGGGATGCTAAATAAGAAATTAGAAGCATCCTATGGGATTAGGCTAGTTAAGGCAGTTACCCCTGCTAGTAGATGTCTGAACTACAGCATAATGCTGGCAAGAAGCATTTTTCTATGCTGACGGACATTCAAAGGTAACCATGTATTCTAATGAAATAAATTAATTCTAAAACACAGGCTAAATTCGGAATGTCATTCTGCCACATTACTCCTATACTATTTCTACCATATCTTTATACAGTACACATGGAATGCTTTTTGAAATTCAACCAGATCAATCACATGACATTTATGGCACATTTGATTGGCTGTTCTCTGATATAGTAAGAAAAATTAAGTTTATAGCCAACCACCTGAACCATAAATGCCACGTGACTGATCACTCTAATTGAATTTTAAATTGCGTACTATGAATATTATATAAAGATATGGAAGAAATAGTAGAACTAGTGAGGCAGTATGCTATTCTGAATTCACTCATCAGACAGTGACTGATCTCTCTGGTTGAATTAGGAATAATGTACTATTCATACGATACTATTTAAAGATGTGTGGGTGGGGGGGTTGAGCAAAAGCAGTACATTATTTTAATTTGTTTGTTTATTTGTTTGTGATTCATATTTATGGACCTTTGCATCCTACATTGGTAGAGCAATGTGATTTTCACTCTTTAAGACGATTGGCTGAAACAACTGCAAAAATCCATCTAAACAGGTTTTGTTTTTGTTTTTTTTGGCTCTTTTTAACTGAAAGGCGGGCCTTTTATTCTGTTAACCACCATACTGATCATTGCAATTTCTCATTTTCTTTTTTATACAAGTGGCCCATCCCTTCCAATTTGTACCTTAATGAATGAGAAAATGTTATTATAAACATTATTTGCAGTAGAGTGACATTTTCTTTAAGGTCGTAGTTTATCCTGAAACTGTGACTGTTTACTGCAGCAAACCTCTAGAGCTGTTTTTAAACCTACCATTCTGTGTGTGTGATAGTGAATTCATATGTGTGGGTTAGTCTGAAGGACTCAAATGGACATGTTGAGGCTCAGTCAACCAGATGACTCGTCAGTCAGCCACACACACACACACACACACACACACACACACACACACACGTGCAGTTCCATCTGCTCCAGGCTCAGTCCGGCTCCAGCTCTCAGTAGCTGTGCCGGAGACAGCAGCTCAGACATGGGGAAGCTGCAGGCTGCAGGCTCTGTGAGGTGATAACAAGGTGGTAACAAGGTGTAAGGTTTGTGAGGGTCCACTCCAGCACTGGTTGTGAGGTGACACCTCACATCATTTTTAATCAAGAATTGTGGCATAAACTAGAGAGTGCACACATTTTGTTTTCCAGATTCTGACACTTGTGGGGGTTGAAGGTGTCATTGAGGTGGGTTTATTAAGGGCTACGGTCCACATCCACAGCTAAATGTGCAATGTTTGGGGGAAGTGCCACTGGGGTATGAGTAGTGTCACCTCTAATTGTGGTTTCTACTGAGCAAAACCTATTTCTATAGGTTAACCCTTGTATGGTGTTCGGGTCTGCTGGACCCGTTTTCATTTTTTATCAAAAGAAAAATGATACAATTAATTATTTTTTCAAACTGAGACTCATTGGCCTTGGCTCATTTTCTGTGAGGAATATATATCAGAACACATTTTTTAATGAAAACACACTGTACACCCCCCCTACACATTTATATTACACACAGGATGTTCGGGTCCACTGGACCTGGGGCAAATAAAAGTGTGGAAATTGTAGGTCCTGTGTACCTTTACTCTGTCCTCCTCCTGTCAGGGCTTGCTGTTATTGTGTGTATGTTCTTTTATATGGTTTATGAGGACACAAATGTGTATAATGACATGGGTATTACAACGTAAACATGGTTTATGACGACATCTGTGTCCTCATACTAAAACATACTAAATGGTGTTTTTTGAAATTCAAAAAATGCCAAAAGTTTTCTGTGATTGGTAGGTTTAGTGGTAGGGTTAGTGTAGGGGGATATATTATACAGTTTGTACATTAGAAAAACCATTATGCCTTTGGAGAGTGACCGTACACCACATATCCAAGTGTGTGTGTGTGTGTGTGTGTGTGTGTGTGTGTGTGTGTGTGTGTGTGTGTGTGTGTGTGTGTGTGTGTGTGGGTGTGTTTTGTATGCGTCTGTGTGTGTGTTGTGGGTGTGTGTGTTGTGGGTGTGTGTATGTGTCTGCATGAGTGTGTGTGTGCGTGCGTGTGAGAGAGAGATTGTGTGTAAGTGTGAAAGAGTGCAAGAGTGAGTTTTGTGCTTCTACTCCTGCCATTCCCACACGAGGCTGCAATTCTTAAATGTGATCTAACAAAGGTAAAGAGAAAATATTGACCATATATGCTGTTTATATTGCTTGTAATTGGGATGAAGTAAACATCTGTTGAGTATTTTAACATAACATTTTTGATTGTGTTGAATTAAAAACCCAAAAATGCAGCGGGTCCACCAGACCCACGAACACTGGCTGAGTAACAAAAATATGAACACCACACAAGGGTTAAACCCTTCGGCCAGAGCAGAAATATATGTACTACCATGTACCAATATTTACCAAAAAAGAAAAACCATCAGATTATCAACTACATGAGTATTAGTAGACTGTATATCCAACGTGATATCATGACTATTCATTTGTAGGCTATTTCTACGTAACGTGTGGTTCTAACGCACGTAACTGAAACAATATTGATATTGACAGCACTAAAACTTTAATTATTTACGTATGAACAACCCTATAGATGTACAAACGTGCACAAATTCTTATTGATATTAAATGTGGCATTAACGTTTTGATTCTATTGTATTCAACTGTCATGTCAATGACATGTTTTTATTTGCATTTATTAAACGCAGTTTACTCATCTACTTGATATGAAATAACATTTTGCTCTGTTTGTGTGTCAAGTGTGGATGCTATATAGAGCGCACAAAGACGAAGAATGCATAGAAAAGTCTTAAAGGGTTAATTCACCCAAAAATGAAAATTCTGTAAGTAATACTCACCCTCATGTTGCTCCAACCCCGTAAGACTTTCGTTCATCTTCGGAACACAAATTAAGATATTTTTGATGAAATCTGAGTGCTGGATCACTCCTCCACAGGCTTATGGACACCTTAACTTGCTGGCCCAGAAAATGTATTAAAGGTCCCGTTCTTCGTGATCCAATGTTTCAAACTTTAGTTAGTGTGTAATGTTGTTGTTAGAGTATAAATAATATCTGTAAAATTATAAAGCTCAAAGTTCAATGCCAAGCGAGATATTTTATTTAACGGAAGTCGCCTACATTGAACGGCCCGTTTGGACTACATCCCTCTACTTCCTTCTTTAATGACGTCAGTAGAACAGTTTTTTGACTAACCTCCGCCCACAGGAATGCTCCCTCAACTCTACCGAAATTCGTTTATGTACTTGCGCACTTCTTATAACTTACTGTGTTTACTCAGCTCTTACGGTGATTTTCTGCAGTAAAACTGGCGCTTCATCTTTTGTGTGATGTACAATAAACTTTATTAAACTCATCAGTATATGTTTGATCATCATTCAGACAGCAGACTTGTAGGCTATTAATAAATAATGGATACATACAAGCAGATGACAAATACGTTATAATAACCTTAATTAAACTACTAAACTATACCTGTTTCTTCTCTATACAGCACTCTGACTCTGTAGGCATTATTGTCCGACTCGAAATGAACACTGTTACTGAGAGTTTCTGATATTATTATCATCATTCCGTGAGACCTTTAAAGACATTGTTAATATAGTCCAAGTGACTCCAGTGGCTCAATCTTAAGTTTATAAAGCGATGAGAATACTTTTTGTGCGCAAAAACAAACAAAAATAACGACTTTATTCCACTTTTCATTTCCTTCTCTCTGGACCTCAAGTCTTTTTACGTAGTGTTTAAGCGTAGCGCGTCTGTGCACGTCACCACGTAGGCTCACTATTGGGCGACTCTGGTCATGTGTGATACGTGGTGACGTGAAACACAGACGCGCTACGCATTTAAACGATGCCCAATTGCCACTAAGGGGCCTAAAGTGTGCCAAGAAAACATCCCCCACACCATTACACCACCACCACCAGCCTGCACAGTGGTAACAAGGCATGATGGATCCATATTCTCATTCTGTTTACGCCAAATTCTGACTCTACCATCTGAATGTCTCAACAGAAATCGAGACTCATCAGACCAGGCAACATTTTTCCAGTCTTCAACTGTCCAATTTTGGTGAGCTTGTGCAAATTGTAGCCTCTTTTTCCTATTTGTAGTGGAGATGAGTGGTACCCGGTGGGGTCTTCTGGTTGTAACGAGTGGTTATTTCAGTCAAAGTTGCTCTTCTACCATTGAATCAGTCGGCCCATTCTCCTCTGACCTCTAGCATCAACAAGGCATTTTCGCCCACAGGACTGCCGCATACTGGATGTTTTTCCCTTTTCACACCATTCTTTGTAAACCCTAGAAATGGTTGTGCGTGAAAATCCCAGTAACTGAGCAGATTGTGAAATACTCAGACCGGCCCGTCTGGCACCAACAACCATGCCACGCTCAAAATTGCTTAAATCACCTTTCTTTCACCATCACCTTCAAACATTCAGTTTGGAGTTCAGGAGATTGTCTTGACCAGAACCACACCCCTAAATGCATTGAAGCAACTGCCATGTGATTGGTTGATTAGATAATTGCATTAATGAGAAATTGAACAGGTGTTCCTAATAATCCTTTAGGTGAGTGTATATATTTAGACCACTTCTATTGTTGATTGCAATCAGGATATGAAGAGAGTTTCAACCAGTATAACAAAAAGGGTTTATGAAAAACTGCGCCTACAGTTTTAATAAGTCAGCTATCAATGAAACTTTATTCATGACATGCAACAGAAGAATACACAGAAAAGATGGAGAAAATGAGATGGATCTACAGTAGGAGGGCTGGTGTATATGACTTCTCGTTAGAGAGGGAAACACAAGGGGCCACTCCTCTCCACGGCACCAGTCGTCTGATTGTCAGGCGGAGCAGAGGGCGACTTTAGGCTGTCGATTGCATATAAAAACAGGCTCGGTTAGAGCTTTGGGGAAATGGGCTGCACGCTCTTGAGAAAAGCAATGTTTTTCTCCTCTAACATGAGTTGTGTTGCAGCTCGGCATCAGTGGTGTGATAGGAGCTCATCTTGTGATTGTCTGTCTGGTGACAATGCCTTTTGACATTTAGGCATGTTGTGGTCCCGTCTGAGACCCAGACCCAGAACCATAACTAATCTGTCCCTCACAGCACAACTTTAGAATGAGATCTCACTGTCAGATCTCAAATGAGCAGTTGGGTTTAGTGGAGGAAACATCAACATTTAATAGACTGAATGATTGAATTAAACAAGCACAAATAGAGAGTAAACGACTGTAGAACAGCCTGATCGCTTTAGAAAGAACATGACGTTCTTTGTTACTATTCTGCAAGTTCAAAATCATTAACCTAACATTAAAGCTGCATTAAAAGGTCATTCAGCAGTACGGACGGTAACCAAGCCAATTATTCTTCTCAACTGTTGGATATTTGTTTCTAAATAAAGCAGCTCTTGCATATTAAAAGGTGAAAGGGTGAAACTTTTGTGTTCTTCATAATTATCAGAATACTTTAAAAAGAATTAAAGGCTACAATTCTCAGAAATGGAAAAGACTGCTCTTAATGTGCCATGTTCAATATGTAAAACATCTTGTTCTATACTTTATGACATTCAGATCCATATGGTATGATTATCATAATAATTGGCAATTTTGAATGAATGCAAGAATAGATGTCTCTTTTTCATAGCTGAAGTGAAGAAAAATAATACTTTGTGAAAAATAAAGAAAAAGATGATGAACGAACGACAAGGAAGAACAAAAAATGAACATTCAGTACAGACGAGCAAGACTTGGTTGTTAGTCGACAGCAGCACAGCAGCTCCAGACAGACAGCGACACTAAAACTGTCCTGTTACTACAGCTAACATTACAACAACAGCCTATCTCAGTTCTGTGAAACAGCAAAACCAATGTTACTCGCATATGGAGCAGAAGCAACGCAATCTCGTGTCTGTCATGATAGAAACACGGAAGCAAGTGCAAGTTAACTCTTTCTCTTTATTGAATAATAAGTTGATGATAGATGCAGTCCAGAGTGAAGCAGGATAGTGGCGCAGGGACTTCGATGGTCAGATGTGTGCCGTGATGAAGAGTGGTGACGTGACGTGACAATTCCAGGGTGAACATCCACGGGAACACGAACAGGAAACGATGAGACACCAAGACTGGAACGAAGACGAGATCACACACCGGGAACCACATACAACGATCTGACAAAGGATATGAGAATTGAGTGAGTATATATAGGTGCTGAGATGAGCTGCAGCTGGTGACAGGAGTGATGAGCTTAATTGCTGATGAGTGATGATCAGCCGGCACGCCCACACAATCAGCACGCAACACACAACAACAGAAACACGAGACAAGAAAGAGGCATAGGATTTATGAACCGTGACAGTACCCCCTCCCCTAGGAACGCCTCCTGGCGTTCCCAGGCCCCCTTACCTGCCGATTGTAATCATCGATAAGGGAGTGATCCAGGATGTCTCTAGCCGGTACCCAACTCCTCTCCTCCGGACCGTAACCTTCCCAGTCCACCAAGTACTGAAATCCGCGTCCCCTCCGCCTTGAGTCCAGAACACGACTGACCGAATAAGTAGGTTCCCCGTCTACGAGTCGCGGCGGGGGGGGAACCGGGACTGGCGGATTAATGCGAGCAAAAAAAACTGGCTTGATTTTGGACACATGAAAGACGGGATGAATCCTCCTGTACACTGGAGGAAGATTGAGGTGGACTGTCACCGGACTAATGATTTTAGTGACAGAGAATGGGCCAATAAATTTAGGTGCAAGCTTATTAGAAACGGAGTGGAGAGGAATGTCCTTGGTAGAAAGCCACACTTTGGAACCGACGACGTACACGGGAGGCTTACGCCGGTGGCGATCGGCTTTGGCCTTAGTGCGCGCCCCCACTTGGAGTAGAGTCTCACGGGCTCTAGTCCAAGTGCGGCGACACCTCTGGACGAAGGCGTGGGCAGAGGGGACTTCGGATTCCAGACTAGGAAAAATAGGTGGCTGGTACCCTAAACTACATTCAAACGGTGATAGGCCCGTGGATGACACTGGCAACGTGTTGTGGGCGTACTCCACCATAGACAGTTGCTGGCTCCAAGAGGAAGGATTCTTAGACACTAAACATCGCAACGTTCTCTCCAAATCCTGGTTGGCTCGCTCAGTTTGACCATTGCTCTAGGGATGAAACCCAGAGGACAGACTGACAGTCGCACCCAGGCATCTACAAAACTCTCGCCAAAATTTGGACACAAATTGGGGTCCCCTGTCAGAAACCACGTCTGTCGGGAGGCCATGTAGCCGAAAGACGTGATTAACGACAATCAACGCTGTCTCCTTGGCTGAGGGTAATTTGGGCAAGGGAACAAAATGGGCCACCTTCGAGAACCGGTCCACCATGGTCAAAACTACCGTGTGACCCTGGGAGGGTGGGAGGGCGGTGACAAAATCTAGAGCGATATGGGACCAGGGTCTCGAAGGCACCGGCAGCGGTTGAAGTAACCCATCTGGAGGACGATTGGAAGTCTTACCCGTGGCACAAACTGAGCAAGCCAAGACAAAATTGTGAACGTCACAAACCATGAGAGGCCACCAGAATCGTTGCTTGACCAAAAATTTAGTGCGATTAACTCCTGGATGGCAAGCCACATTGGAACAATGTCCCCACTGAATAACGCTGGACCGTAAATTCTCAGGCACAAATAAACGATTCGGTGGACAACGAGTCGGAGGCGTTACCCCTTCTAAGGCCTTCTTGACCTTCGATTCGATCTCCCATGTGAGTGTAGAGATGAATAGAGACTCTGGTAAAATGCACTCGGGAGTATACGGGCGTTCGGAACGATCAAAAATACGCGATAAAGAATCGGGTTTGATGTTTTTGGAACCCGGGCGGTACGAGAGAGTAAAATCAAAACGACCGAAAAAAAGAACCCACCGAGCCTGCCTGGAGTTTAGTCTTTTAGCCGTCCGAATATATTCCAAGTTCTTGTGATCGGTCCAGACGATAAAAGGTACCCCCGACCCTTCTAACCAGTGGCGCCATTCCTCCAATGCTAACTTGACTGCCAACAACTCTCTGTTGCCAATGTCATAATTGCGCTCCGCAGGAGATAAACGATGAGACAAAAACGCGCAAGGATGCATCTTATCGTCTGAGGGAGAACGCTGGGATATCACTGCACCTACCCCCACCTCTGACGCATCGACCTCCACCACGAACTGACGTGATGGATCAGGGGTTATCAGAATGGGGGCTGAAACGAAGCAACCCTTAAGTTTGGCAAACGCAGCCTCGGCTGCGTCTGACCACCTGAACGTCGTTCTGGGGGAGGTCAAGGCGGTCAGAGGTGCGGCTAGTTGGCTGAAATTGCGAATGAAACGCCGGTAGAAATTGGCGAACCCCAGAAACCTCTGTAGGGCCTTACGGGAATCTGGACTTGGCCATTCTACCACAGCCTTGATCTTCTCAGGATCCATGCGCATTCCCTCAACCGACACGATGTAACCTAAGAAAGGAACAGACTGTGCATGAAAATCGCATTTCTCCGCCTTGACAAAAAGCCCATTCTCTAGCAATCTCTGGAGCACTTGTCGAACGTGTTGCACATGTTCCTGGAGAGACGAAGAAAAAATCAATATGTCGTCCAGGTAGACATATATGAACTGGTCGACCATGTCTCGCAACACGTCGTTGACAAGTGCTTGGAAAACCGCTGGGGAGTTGGACAGCCCGAAAGGCATGACCAAGTATTCAAAGTGCCCCCTGGGGGTGTTAAAAGCGGTCTTCCATTCATCCCCCTCCCTGATGCGGACCAAATGATAAGCATTACGTAAATCCAATTTTGTGAAGATGGAGGCTCCCTGCAACCTCTCGAAGGCTGAAGACATCAACGGCAAAGGATAAGTATTCTTTACCGTGATGCTGTTCAGCCCCCGGTAGTCAATACAAGGTCGCAGAGACCCGTCCTTCTTCCCCACAAAAAAGAACCCCGCCCCCGCTGGAGAAGAGGAAGGACGGATGAACCCTGTTGCTAGAGAATCAGAAATATATTTCTCCATGGCCTCCCTCTCTGGAACAGAGAGTGAATATAACTTGCCCTTAGGCGGAGACGTACCTGGCAGTAAATCTATGGCACAGTCATAGGGACGATGCGGGGGAAGAGAAGCAGCCCGAGACTTACTGAACACCTCCTTCAGGTCCAGATACTCCGCGGGCACGTTAGATAAATCCACTGCCTCCTCCTGAAACACAGGGACAGAAACAGACGGACAGGCAGACACTAGACAAGACTTATGACAAAAACTCCTCCACGCAGACACAGAATTGGATAGCCAGTCCACTCTAGGGTTGTGACGGGTGAGCCAGGGGTGACCAAGGACGATGGGTGCGAGGGGAGTGTCCAGAATGTAAAAGGAGATAATCTCTGTGTGATTTCCTGATGTGATGAGAGTGATGTCTTCGGTGATGAATGAGATGGTGGGGAGTTCCTGGCCATTAAGAGCGTGCACTGAGATCTTGTGTGTGAGGGGTCTGAGGGGAACTTGGAGTTTGCGTGCAAATGAATGGTCCATGAAATTACCTTCTGCCCCAGAATCCAACAGTGCTCGACAGTCGTGAAGGTGAGTTGACCATCTCAGTCTTACCGGGAGGAGAGTAGATGTGGATGAGGACTTCTCGCTGGAGATCCCGCCCGATAGTAGCCTCATACTTACTATCGGGCTGGGCCTTTTAACGGACAGTTATAGGCGAAGTGGCCCGCTCCTCCACAGTACATGCAGAGGCCCTGGGATCTCCACCTCTCCTTCTCCTCCCGGGAAAGCCGGGCTCGACCCACCTGCATGGGCTCGTGATCGCAGACAGGGCTGACCGCGTCCCCGCCTCCAAATCGTTGGCCCTCGAATCCTCCTGTGGGGCGACTGGGCAAAGTGCGACGATTCATTCGTGATAACCGTGCGTCCACTCTTAATGCCAACGCGATAAGGTCGTTGAGTGAAGTTGGAAGATCCATGGCATAAATCTCCTTCTGGACGCGGTCAGCCAGCCCATGCAGGAACATATCCCACTGCGCCTCCTCGTTCCATTGGCTCTCCGCCGCTAGTGTCCGAAACTCGATGGAAAAGTCCGAAACGGATCTCTCTCCCTGTCGCAAATCGGCCAGCATCCTTGCTGCCTGACGACCAGCGACGGACCGGTCGAAAAATCGTTTCATCTCGGCGGAGAGCTCCAGGAAAGAGGCACAGCATGGGTCTTGATTCTCCCACACCGCTGTTCCCCAGAGTGCCGCCTTCCCAGTCAGCAACGTCAGCACAAAGGCGACCTTGGTTTGCTTGTTGTTGAATGTTCTTGGCTGAAGAGAAAAGCGATCTGGTGGAGCTACTCGCTGCTTCCATCGATGGGTCAGATCGTTCTGTCATGATAGAAACACGGAAGCAAGTGCAAGTTAACTCTTTCTCTTTATTGAATAATAAGTTGATGATAGATGCAGTCCAGAGTGAAGCAGGATAGTGGCGCAGGGACTTCGATCCGACTTCGTCAGATGTGTGCCGTGATGAAGAGTGGTGACGTGACGTGACAATTCCAGGGTGAACATCCACGGGAACACGAACAGGAAACGATGAGACACCAAGACTGGAACGAAGACGAGATCACACCCCGGGAACCACATACAACGATCTGACAAAGGATATGAGAATTGAGTGAGTATATATCAGTGGCGATTTCTTTAAGACTGCAAGGGAAGCTCGGCTTCCCCTATAATGTCAAAAAAATGAATGGTCAAATATGTACTATTGTATTAACATTTTATTGACTAAAATGCGTTAGAAAACGTTCGTCTCAAAGACGAGTTCGTTTAGAATCAGTTACATAGCCTACAGCAGGTCGGCTGACTCGATCTCATTCTCATACATTCCCGTAGCGTCAGTGCATTTCCCTGTTGAAGCCCAGCTTCCATTGACTTCAATGGGGCTGCTTCGAACAGTTTTTTTCAGCGCTTCGAAACTAGACGGTCATTGGATAAATGCTGCGATTATGTCCCGCCCATGGAAGCTCAGCTTCTCTGGGGGTGAACGGGGAGTGGGCTGGCCTGGACTCCGGGCTTCCGCGTGATGATTGGAGGGTCTGTCAAAAGGCTGTGTCTCCTTTTGATTGACAGCGATTTCATACAATAAAAAGTCGCTGATGTTGAAGCTGTTCGAGCTCAGTCCCATCGCGGATTTTTCAAAGACAAACTGCTGCAACTTATTTCTTGGTATTTGCTTGTCGAAATTGCTAGCCAATTTTTATAATACATTTCACACAATTATACATTTATACATTTATTATATAATTAGGCCTACTTATTATATTTTTTTATATTATTATTATTAGTAATAATTAAAAAATAATTAAAAAAATATCTTATTATTAGTAGCATTATTATTATACTTTATTATATTATTATTTCTACCTTTATTATATTATTACATTCATTTTTCACAGAGCATTTTCTTGAAAAGGAACGTAGAATTTACGTATAAATAAATGATTAATTTTTATGATGTAGGCCCAAAAATGAGCTTCCCCTCTTTGAAAGACCAGCAGCCGCCACTGGTATATATAGGTGCTGAGATGAGCTGCAGCTGGTGACGGGAGTGATGAGCTTAATTGCTGATGAGTGATGATCAGCTGGCACGCCCACACAATCAGCACGCAACACACAACAACAGAAACACGAGACAAGAAAGAGGCATAGGATTTATGAACCGTGACAGTGTCTTTTTTCAGGTCTTCCCACTTAGGTCTCTCCAGCGCTGGAAAGCTTTTCTAATATTACCACGGGTCCTAAAGCTCTTGCCTGATCATAAGCCTTCTTTTTCCAGTGATATTGCTCTGACCTTTTCTCTTTTGTAATGTCTCTCAGCCATCTCTCTTTCTACAGTCTCTCCTCTTGCTCACTCTCTCTCCTCCCCCATCATGAGTGGACACGCCCCCTACTGCTGATTGGCTACAAGTGTGTTGTGCTGCTCGGTCTGATCTGCTTTTAACAGTGTTTCTCAGAAATCGCCTACTGCACTTTTAACAATATTAATTGTTCTTATATAAATACAAACAAAATGTTATATAAAATTGGATATTCTTACTATTATTCATGATGTAATAATAATAATAGCAGCATAATAATAATTTATTTAATTCTAAATTTTTGCAGTTTTATTTCTGTTATAGGTCTGATTAACCACACATCAATAAGTCCCTGCTGGTAAATGTCATAAGTACACCAACATCAACATATTTCAGGGCTGCATTCAGCAGGCGAGCAGCTACCATTGAGATGAATGGGAATGCAAATGGAAAGCTTTCTCCATGTACTCCATGGATCCTTCACTTTGCCAAAATTCTCGTGAACTGCTCTCATTCCCCTGAAATGAATCCTTATACATAATCTTTATGACATATATGTATATTTCAGGTCAGAATTATTTGTCATCTGGCTGACTTTCTCTCTATCTGTCTTTGGAATTTACTTTTGGTTATTCAGCTTGGGGCTCACGCAGTTCACTTACTCCTCAGGTTTTGAGCCAACTCCCCTTTTAGAGAACAATATTATCCATATGATCTCCAAGGGTCATATTAATGAAGACAGGGAAAATAATGAATTTATTTTAATGGAGTTCTCTAAATGTTTCTCCTTCAGAAATGGACATTTCATATAAGGTTTAATGAATGTGTCTTAACAGTGTGCCAGGAGTGTATTGATTGAGGAAGCTCACGGATTTCAATGAGTCAGACATTTGCATATAAGAAAGGAAGGCAGTTTTGTCCCGGGGTTGAGGAGCTTGACTTGCCAGAACACACTGATCTCACATTATTTCAACTGCTGCTGAGATTTTAAGTAGTTCTTATATTTTCTATATGGCTGAAAAGTGTAAGGCTTTTCAATTAGCCAAATTAAAGACATTAATCAGATGCTGCTGTGCTAAAAAAATAGCAAAATGCCTATATCATAGCCTTTCACTGTACTGATCTTCAGACTGAATTAGAGCCTGTAAAGTACGCTATTATTTCTTGAGGATACATATAATATATTAAGTCACTACAGTGATCAACATGTTATTTGGCCTCTTTTCCAACATTAATGAATTGTGAAATTAATAGTTCATTTTATCATCAGAATAACACAATATTCATGGAAATGTAATACGTACAAAAATTAAATTTCCATGTAAAAAAAATAAATAAATATATATATAATATATATCACCAATCTTAGAATGACAAAAAATGTAAAAAGTTTTTTTTTTAGGCTGGTCAAAAATACTACAGACTTTTAGGCTGAATAAAAAGCCTAAATTCAATCTGTTCATCATATAAAGTGATCATGTCTTTTCAGAAAATTTGTACTGAACCTCTTGTTTTATGGATTAGTTTTTACGATCTCTTTATGAACCTTTTGAAGCGTCAACTGCATAGACTGTCAATGGAAGGATAGAAATTTAATTAAAATCATCTTTATTTGTGTTCCGAAGATGAACGAAAGTCTTACGGGTTTGGATCGACATCAGGGTGTGTAAATGATGACAGAATTTGAATTTTTGGGCGAACTATCCCTTTAAGCCTCTTCAGCACTTCAGACATTTGACTTGATATTAACTGATTTATAATATCACTGAGCACACAGCAAGTCTGTAATGAGCTCCTGATGCCAATAGTAATGAGGATCTCAGTGGTCCAGTCACACAGAAGACATGTCCACACCCCTTCTCTCTCTGGCTCTCAGGCTCTCTGCTCATTACTACATCCTGTTACCATGTGATTTTACACCGCTAGCTTGCTATCCTGACGCCTCCAACATATTAAACCGAGTATTTGAGACGGAGAAGGAGAGTGTTGATAATTAGAGCAAGTGTAAACACCCATCAACACACGTCCTCCATGTTTCTCAAGCACTTTCTGCACCCCAAATAATCAAGAGCAACCTGCCGTGAAATGAAGGGAGTCCCTCCTAATAAATATTAGTTTTTTATTTGGAAATTAGCATAGAGAATGCAATTAAAACAAGAACTTCTGCGTGCAGATTGTGAAATGGTGCATTCTGATAAAGATCCTCTGGTTTTAATTAGCTAGTTTTGATGATAGTTTGAATGAAATGTAATCCTTGGATGACTTTTCTGGCAACGTCAGAGACTCTGAGTCTGAATTAACCTTCCCATATTTCATTGCCAAGTGTGTAGCGCAAGAACATTGTTCAGTTTAAAGCATGTGCAGATCAATTACTCCTCAATTTTGGAGCCAATTTCCCTTTTAGAGAACAATACTATCCATATGATCTTCGGAGGTCAAGTTAATGAAGACAGAGAGAATTATTTTGACTTAGTCTTCCCACATTTAATTGGCAAAGAAACATAGAGCACATATAATTAGTTTTTTTTTTTTTTTTTTTACAAAATTGTTACCATGTTGTTTGGTGTATAGGAATAATCATAACAACATGAACTTTACTTGCTCATCATTACCTTACCATCACTGGTCTGGCCAACTAATTAACTTCATTTTGTACTTTAGTTGAAGATTTGAATTCTGAAAGTTACAGTATGTTTGCATGGGACAATAAAAAAATGACAGTTAGATAGCATCAGTTTTGTTAAATAGCTAAACTATTTAAATCATTATCATTAATTGAAATAAAGCTGAAATAAATAAAATATATACAGTATATTAGATGAGAAACTTAAAAGCATAAACAAACGAAATGTTGCTTGGGCAACTAACTGAGATAAAATTCACGTTTAAGTTGAAGTCCTAAAATGGAAACAAAAATACATTTTAGCTAAATAGAAAAAAATAAAAAAAAATAATGAAAAGGTCAAAACCCCATAGTTAAAAATAAAATAAAAACTAATTCATAATATTACTGAATGATATAATAGTATGTAGAAACTAAAATAACACTGAATAGTATCTGTGAAGAAAGATCAAAGTCCACATTGCAGCCAGTTTGTTTAAATGACTTCTAAATGGGTAGATTAAGGGCATTGCTGCATTAACGTCTAGCACACCATAATGGAAATGCCTGATTAATTCTTGTTAATAATCACATTTATATTCTTATCTCAGCTCTAAAGATAATCATTTTCCTCCCGGGTCTTATCAGTGTTTAAACTTCAGTCTGCTCATCTACGAACAATTACGCATGGTGTTAACTCTTGGGTAACAGCATATTTGGTTCGGTGACAGGTGTGACAAAAATACAGTAGCCTATAATGGTTTGTTGACATTTTCACTGCCAAACACCAGTTCCATGTTTTCACCTTTAGGATATGTGTTGAGTTGTGTGCCAAACCATTTAACACATGGATGTATCCGTCTATTAAACTCTCTTGTCCTTTTTGATAAACCACACAGTACTTCTGTCTATCAAATGGTTCCTGGTTCAGGTTTACAGCCAGACACAATGTAACTCACAACTTGCATTTCAGCTCCCCCATTTGTGCTCCATTTAATTACTAATTATTTGTATAATCTCATTTAATATGTACAACCTCATTTTCACAGGTTGTCTATTGTACTTACCAGGAAAATGAATGAGGACTGCATGCCTACACCCTGTAGGTGGATGTTTGGTTACAGTCACAGTAGAGTATAGAACTAAAATGCATGTTTCTGTACTATTTACCTGAATGAAACAAAAATCTAAATTGAGATTCTCAATTATTTCTCCTAGACAGCAATGAGAGTTAAAGGAGAGCAAATGGAGACTTCTGCATGTAAAAAAAAAAAACAAAAAAAAAAAAAACTTTATGCATCTCTTCTAGATCTCAGCAGTGTCTCAACGTGAGCTCTTATTTGCCAAGATACCAAAGTTTGCAATCAAAAGTTTTCAATCAAAAAAATGAATGTAAAGAATGTAAAGTTTCTTTACATTCATACTGTCAATTATTATGTCATTCATTTTATTTCTTTAATCTCAGGAGAAACATTTGCGACAGATATACTAAATGGAGTCATTAAGATAATTTTTTGTAAAAAATAAATAAATAACACTTTTATTTAGCAAGGACACATTTAATTGATCATGACGAAAGATTTTTAGTCTTAAATGCTTCTTTTAAGCTTTTGATTCATCAAATCCTGAAAAATTTATTAAGGTTTCCAAAAAACTGTTAATTTCTTTATATTTGTACTGTAGGTCAACAAGTTTTGTCCATTTTTTACTTCTCTTAACAATCTTAGGAGAAACATTTGAGACAAATATATCTACCATTCAAAAGGTTGGGGTCAGTAAGATTTTTTGAAAGAAATGAATTTTGTTCAGCAAGGATGCATTAATTACTGTATAATGTCACAAAACGATTTCTTCTTTTGAATCATTAAAGAATCCAGATGGACGGATGGATGGATGCATACATACATACATACATGTCTTTCAAAAACATAAAAAAAAAAAAAAAAAAAAAAAAAAAACCTCTTACGGACGCCAAACTTTTGATTAATTCAACTGAAAATTCCATCAAGTCTCCAGAGCAAATGAGATCTCGTTTAGTTACATAGTTTCTGCTAGACAACAATGAGATTCAATGGAGAGCAAATGCAGTCTCCTGCTTCTCAGATATTTCTCCTAAAAAAAAGACAATCCCAGAAGTTTCAAATTCTTTCAAGTTAAAATCATCTGATCTGCTATCCACATTCATTTTACAGCAGTAATCTTTTAGTGTGTTAACAATTGACTCATGTGTGTCTATTTATTTCTGCTAAAGAAACATCTAACACAACGTTCATACTTAGAATGAAACTAAAAAGTCTCCCGAGTTCTGAAAATCAACATCTGAGCAACAAAATCTTCCTGTGGGTGTCGAATGGTGACGAATGATCAAATAAGTGTTTTTATATAAATGTGTGCAAATGTGAATTGCAGCACAAGTTTAATAGCATCACGGAGTCAATGTGTTGCACTCTTCCTGTGAAATATAGGATCCAAGATAGGAGAAAATGTTCACACTTCACACATCACCTTTCATGTCTAATTAAATCATTGTTTTAGATGCTTGATCAATACAATAGATCTCTCTTTTTCGCCCAAAGTTATCCTTGTTGTCATGTCTCGTCGTGCAAGTTTGTGATTATTGTGACATCCTTTTGTGAGCTGGTCAGTATCAACGATTTTCTTTTACAATGCCTCAAAAAATGAAGTGTTCTTCAGTGATCAGAAAGAATTGTGTAACGTTGGTCACTTTCCTCCATCCAGCTGTACTCATCGACTCTTCGCTTTATCACCGCTCGTTTCTCATCAGCACTTTCCCGTAAGCGGCTCTCTGTCATCTGCTCTCAGCTGGTGCTGATGCCTCTGATCGGAGCTTTGAAAGGTGTTACCGTAGTAACCACACTTCCTCAGCAGTGCACCGCTAAAGGCTGCTGATTGATGCTCCAGAATCGTGACTGTCTGTGTTCAGCAGCCAGCGTCTCACTGAGCGCCTTTTCAGAATGTAAAGAGTTGATTAATGACTAGTTGGCTTGTTTATTTAGATGTTTGTTTTATTTTTGATAGTTTTAGCACTGGAGTTTAAGGAGCATGTAGTTAGAGACAGCTTTTCATGTATGATTGTAACATGCTGACAGCAATGTGGCTGACTGTTAGCATGGTAAACTCTTTCTGTGAAGTAGCGTCTGTAAATGAATTCCCTTTAAAACGTCAACCACTAAAACCAACAAACTTACAAAATTACATGAAATTACAGACTTCCGATCATCAATGTTCTCCTTATTATCCATAATCCTTAAGGTTTATTTGTTAGTTATGACAAATAGAGATTTACACAGATGAGCCAAAACATTATGACCACCTGCCTAATACGCATGCTGCCAAAACATCGCAGAGTCTACGAGAGCCCTGAAGGTGTCCTTTGGTTTTTGGCACTAAGATGTTAGCAGCAGATCCTTCAAGTCCCATAGTTTGCGAGGTGAAGCCGCCGTGGATCGAACTTGTTGGTCCAGCACATCCCACAGATGCTCAATTGGATTGAGATCTGGGGAATTTGGAGGCCGGAGCAGCTCCTTGAGCTCTTAATCATGTCCTTCAAACCATTTCTGAACAGTGTGCAGGGTGCATTATCCTGCTGAAAGAGGCACTTCCACTAGGGAGCACCGTTGTCATGAGGCAGTGCGAGCCAGGGCTTTCTGGGCTAATAGCCCCAAAATCCACTAAAACCCGCCCGCAACGCTTCTCTGGAACAACATCACTCAGACCCATCATTTCACCAACAAATGAAAGTTTCATAAGAAAACTAATCAGAAAGAAATCACTGGAAACTAGCAAAATGATTGATAAAAGTGGTCGTTTGTTGGCATTTTTGCTGCTTACTTAAAGATTTAAAACCCACGCATCGATGCTTTACCACAGTTTTACAATAATAAGTGATACTTTGATCATAATAAATTAGTTTGTGTCAAGACTGCACATAAGTCACAGAAATAAAGTAGTGACTTGTACCGTTATTTCACAAAAGAAAGAGGACACACGTACTTATTCAGTCGTGTCTGTTTCTTTTTATTTGTAGTCACAGGACAGTATGTTTACATCACATTTAGTAAGAATGATAATTTCAACAAATTTTACACCAAAAATATGACTGGAAGAGCTTTAGCACTCTCTCCAGTGACAGTCCCAATGCAGTTATATTTCAGTCAGAGAAACAGAAGCCACCGAAAAACCGGAGTTGCTTTATTCCATGACATATGCAGAGCTAAATGTTAAAGCTAAAAGTCCGGTATAAAGAGACGAGACGTACTGACAGATAAAATAAATAGTCGGTTGTGATAGCCTATATGATTTGTCTGATTTCTTCAAGCGGTCGTATTTACCATGTTTACTATGGTAATGGTTAACACGCATGGTCTTTTGCATTGCACATAAATATTTCTGCCTTATACAGTGAAGAGAATCCACATCGGATCACAAACAGAAGGTATTCAAACACTCGCTGCTGTCTGAAAATGAGTTTTAAGCTAAAATGATTTTAAAAATCTTTAAAGCTGATGTTAGCTGGTATATGAAATAATACGCGGTGCTGCAGTCTCCAAACTCAGGTAAACTTCGTCTTTGTTCATAACCACTCCTCAAGCCCGAGCTTTTCCCCTTTTTTAATTTGAACTTAAAAAGGCCTATGGAATAATGGCTTCACTTTACAAACAGCATGGGCAAATAAAGAGAAACATAAGTATATATAGTATATAGGCCTAAATGTATAAATATTATTAAATATAAATGTAAAATATACATGAGGTGAGTAAATATTATAATTTTCTTTTTTGGGTGAATCTGGAACTTCTCAGGTCAGCAGGAAGTGAAAATTCACCCCATTTATTTTCTTGATGTTATTGATCTTATTGCAAATTCATGCGAATGCATATGTTTAATTTGTACCTTTTTACTAACGTTTTACCTCTTGATTTTCCGAGAAACTGCTTTCTGGTGATTTCTCCAGTCAGTCAGTCTGCTTAAACCCCGCCCCTTTCTTACAATCCACTGCAAGCTCGCATTCAGATCTGCCTCCATCCAATCAACAACAGATTCATAGAACCAAGTGAGTGCCCACCCTACATGTTTTCTTCTTTTCACTCTGAAGTACTGTATATGTCACACTACGGAAGAAAACTTTATGATAACAACTATAACATGCTTATTAACATTTAACTTTTTAGGACATGAAAACTGAACACTCTTCACCATCATCCCATATGATTGCTGACCGGTTATAGGCATGTCATATAATGTTATCTCTCACTGGTGGATTAATAAATGATAATATGGTGACTTTGTGAAATGGAGAGCCTAATTAGACAGATTCCATGCACATATTAGCCTATGCTAATCACAAGATTAAACTCAGGGCCAAAGGTTTCATTCGCTCTTCCCCAAGGTGATTACTGTAATGAAACCCGAGAACTTATTCATCTGTGAATTTTGTGATATAGAATCCATTTGCATGCATGTATCAAAGCATAACGGTAAGCAAATATTCAGGCTGGATTTTCAGGGATGCGTTTGTCAGGTTTTGGCCTTTAGTTTGTAGGGAATCAAGGTGCATGAAGTTATTTATAGATGAAGAACAATTTGCTCTGTAATGACATCAGGCCATGCATCATTTCTCCCAGACGAGTGTTAGCATTTGTGGCCTGGCCCATTAACACATTATAATGGAACTGTGACATTGACATGCCTCGGAGGGTAGACACACTCACGCACGCTCGGGCTTCTATTAACATAGATCACAGCTTGTGTACCCTGATTGATAGAACATCCTTGTTTTATTTACGCTATTGTTATCCGCAGGTAAATAAGGCAGCGTAATCTGGGCCTGTCACTCACATCCCCACAGGAGCAAAAGGCCCTATCAGAGATCTGCTCCCGACCTCTGTCCAGCCAGCCGGAAAATTATCCATTGTGGATTCATTCAAAAGTGTGTTTGTGTTAGCGTGCCTGTGTGCATTGGGGAGTGATTGTAAATGGATGGGAAATGTGAAAAAGTTTGCAAATGTAAAAAAAAAACCTGATATGCTGTCTGTTACTGTGACTTGTGGAATGCATATATGCGGGGTATTATAGTTGTGGATAATAGTGCACGATTTTGGAAACTTTGCCGACTACTAAAGGAAAATACTTTTACCTAATACAAAACAACCTTCCAGCAGGTTGTTAGGGTTAGGGTTTCTTTTTGGGAATTTCGTCGAATGCAGGCTATTTTTGTTGTCAATAAGACAAACTATATGCTTGAAATGATTATTCATGTAAAAATGCACTACTTTAACAACAAGACAAGGCGATCTATCTATCTCTATCTGTTTATCTGTCTGTCTGTCTGTCTGTATGTATGTATGTCTGTCTCTGTCTATTTAGCAGGTGTATGCATATCTGTCTGTTTGGATTTTTGATGATCAATCCTCATCAAGTGAAATCAGAAACCTGACTATATAAACTCAAGAACGTGGCTTGGTCTTCAAGTAGCATTGAAGTGCTTGATAAGCACCATAATTATGTACTTCACGGTTCTCATCAGCTTTCTCAAGCCACTGTTTGTTCAGCAATACAGCACACTTGACAGCAGGGTCTTAAATCTTAAGCCCCTCGCAATCAGCCTGCGCATGGTAATATGATTCCACGTGCACAAGGTCGATTAATTCTGTGCATGTTGCATTTCTGTCAATGAACTTTAGGAATGTACAAAACTGAATATGAAGAACATCTGTGTGTGTGCACACTAAATACACCATATTCCTGTGAAATGCACAGCCAATTCACTTCCTGTTTAGCAACAGCCTTCTTCAGCAGTCAGTTTCCTCTGGGTGTTTGGACTTTTTTACCCTGTATTCCAACTAGTGTAATTGTTAAACTAACAGTTGATGGAGCAAAATGACTCTGAAGATCTTGACTAGATGAGAAAGGCCGTGTGGCTGGCAGTATTTTGCCATTATCTCTGTAAGTGAGTGATTGTGGTGTGAGACAGAAGAGTCAGTCAATGCTCAAATGAATCAATCAGCCACTGAGGCATGGACGCGAGGTGTGAAGAGTTGCTGGTTTTTGTAGCTCTGGTCAGAGAAGCTGTGTTCGCCACTATCACAGTGTTTCCTCCATATGGTATAAGAGACAGTGTTGTTCTGCTCTCCCTGTGATCAGATTTCTTTAGCTGACAACATGTAAGGAGACTGATTTTAAGCAAATGCGTCCTGTTCTCAGATTTTATAGATTTCAATAGAAAGGATTCAGTCCTTGATTTTGGATCTGTGGATCTATGGTTATATTGGTGTTTATTGGTGTTTTTTCTTTTTTTTTTTTTTCAAAAAAAAAAAATACAGTATGTTTTCATGGTACTATCAACACTTTGATATCAAAAGATCAAAGGGAATTTTTATTCCTCATGTGTTGGTGCCATTAAAATACCAGAGCTAGATGAAACTCACAAAACCTTTAAAGAACATGTCCAAAAAAATAAGCTAGATTTATTTGGTGTATTTATGAAAGTTACAGGATGTTTTCATGGTACAATTAACACTTTTATCAAAAAAATAAATTCCTTGCATGTTTAATCTCACAAAATGAACATGTCCCCCGAAAAAGCTTATTTTAGAAGAACTTTTTAAATGTGTTGCATTGCAACATTATTTCCATTATATCCATGACAAACAATCACATTGTTTTACTTGGCATGATGTTTGTAATTCCCATTTGGGAGATTAGATTTTCATTACTGTAATTTATGGGGAAAATGTATTTAATTGTCTTGCAAATAATATGACAGTGCACGAAATTCTAATGGTTATAAATGTTTCCTCATTTTCTTTATGCTAAATATATGTACACTTTTTTAAAAACAAAAATGATTATATTATTTCATTATTGATCTAAACCTCTGCTCTTGTGTTCCTTTAATCATGTTGTGCTGCGGGAAATCTCTTGTCAACACAAAAACATCTTGTGCAGCTAAACATCCATGACAGTTTATTCATAATGTTCTTAGTTGTTCCAATAAGATGAGTGCTATCTGTTAATATCATATCACTTTTTTCCACAGTCAAATAAACATCAGCAGAAATACTCTGGGCAATTTTTGTCAAAGTCAAACACATTGAGGGGGAAGCTGGTCTTTTTCCAAACTAATGATAATGTGTCTTTAGCCCGCGAGGGATTTGTGATGAATGGATTAATATGTTTTGATGCGAAGTGTAGAGTAATTTGCAGAAAAATAAATGAGGGTAAAGTATGGACATTTGGGGAAGACTCAGAGCTGGGAGAATCTGTCATGAGCGTTTATATCCAGATGACACCGTCCGCATGGACTCCTTTAATGACGCGCCCGAGTGTGACGGCGAGAGAGGAATATTTAAGCTGATCTTATGAATATAACCTCTCAGAAATTATTTTATCTGTACTCACACATATACAGACATGAGCTCCAAACCTAGTGAGCTGCCTACTGCTACTTCCTACATAGACAGCTGCCTACTAAGGGCACATCCTTACTGAAATTGAGCCTCATAATATGGAACACACTACATAGGCTGCAACTGATTCGATTCACAATTGATTTCAATGGAGTTTGGCATATTAGCATGTTGCTAATCTAACATTGCAATACTCTAAAACAGTGCAATACTCTTAATTTGTGCTGCTCTTGGTAGATTGTGTTGGTCATTATAGAAATAATCCGTCTGTGTTCTTTAGTTTGCGTGTCGTCAGTAGATCACGCATGGAACTTTCCACTTCCATCGGTGCTTTTATGGGATTGCGTTAAATCTGGCCCTTAATGTTATTTTTATTATTTATATACTATTATAGTATTTATTTATATTTTGCAATGTAATATACTTTTATTAAGTTGTGTTACAGTATGTACCTTTGTCCTTTTTGAACTCTTTGTTTTTTAATTCTATTTAGCTTTAATTAGTTTGTTTCCGTTTTAGTAATTTTAGTACTTAACATTTAGTCAGTTGTCGAATCAGCATTTCTAATTTTTATTTTTTAAGTTTTAAGTATTTCATCAAATTTTACTGAAAACTATTTTAAATAGTTTTTGTTAACAATAGCAACACTGGTTGCAATGCATTATGGGATTGTCTTCTCCTCTAAGGATGCATCAATGCTGCCTTAGAATTTGTCCAAAAGAAGGTAGCATAAGCAAGCCTTTATGCATGAAATGCTGCCTACGTACTGTAGGCAGCTTATTAGGTTTTGGAACCGAGCCATACAGTACAAGTTCTTAGGATGAGTTTAATTTATATCAGGCTAAGATCAGACATGTGATGTGCCCAAACATCCACTTGTGCAGCTGGGTTAGACTGCACACGTGCAATTCTAAACATTTTCACAGTGCTGCAATTATGCTGGAATTCTACCATCTTGAACACATATTAGTGCACGATTGCTAAGCTGGGAGAAAATAACATTTTTGAATAACATGCAATTCATCTATTGCATTAGTAAATCAACTCATTTGCAGTGCTAAAACAATGTCATACATGGCATTACCCCAACACATTTTAGATATATTTAGAGTTCTGTATAAATATTAGCTGCATCATACTGTAGAGGGAGAACTAAACAGCCTGTAGAGAGAGAGAGAGAGAGAGAGAGAGCGAGAGAGAGAGAGAGCGTGCGTGCGTGTGTGTGTGTGTATGTGTCAGTTATAAAGTCAGTTATATTTAACAGAAAGTACATCTAATTAAGCTTGAAATTCTGTGTGTTTAAATGTGTTTTATCCCCCCCACCCCACCCCCCCACCCCCCCCAATTGCTGTCAATTTTCATCGGACATTCTGTGGCTAATTTTGAAATGTTTGGATTCTTAGAAAATTCTTGGATTCTTTGGAAATGTACAAATCAATAATGCCTTTTCAGTATTCAAAAACCAAGCAACGGTGAGGTAATTAGGAGAATAAAATGGTCCTGCACAATAACAGTGCTCGGTGGTGGCGATCTCGGTGGTGGCGATCTCAGGAAGCGTTTTTTCCGCCCTAGTATGTGAACCCTTTCTAGTTGTAGGCACCTTCTTGAGTCTTGGAGTCTAGAGAGCCCGTTTTTCCTCGGGTTTGACTGAAGAGCAGAACCCTCCCCCTGGTTTGGGTCTTGAAGCAGGGTCCTCCAGTCCCTGGGATGAGCTCTTTGGACCCAACAGGAAGTGGGATTTTCGCCCCAGTTTGCAAACCTTTCTTTGTCGTAAGGCACCTTCGGGAGTGTCTGAAGTTTTGAGATCCTACTAAGACATTTGTTTCTGAGTGGCTGCTGCAGGCACTCAGCTGACTCCCCTTGATGACAATGTTTTCATGGTTAAGTGTAAGTGGAATCCTTAATAGTAGGATTCACGACTCCCTATGATAGAGCTCAGTTTGTTGCTGTAGTCTCAAATCATATTAAATGTTTTACAATGGTTGTAGCTAGCCTTAGCTGGTAGCTTCCAGTGGTCATTTAGGATGAGCATGGGATAGAAGCTTCCTGGTTTTGGGCAAGGTCCTCCGTTGCCTGTAATGAGCTTGTTCTGACTCATTCCGTTATAGGCAGTGACATCGAGTGGTATGGCTCTCTGTGAGCCTCCTTGGTGGAACTGTCTTTATGGTGGAGTGTTGCTAGGCCTCCTTTCGCTCTAGAGTCGTCCTGCTGAGGCCACTGCTCCCGAAGGCTCCGTTTGAATAGCAGTATCGAGTTTTCAGGCTCTTTTGTGAGCCTTGGTGTAGAACGTAGTTAGGCCTCCTCTCACTTTAGAGAGTCATCTTGCTGAGGCCTCCTTTAGAGCTCGGTCTGGGAGGTCAATTCGGTTTAATTGGCTGTTTGTAAGCCTCCTTGGCAGAACCACCCTCAAGGAGGTGTTGTTAGGTTTGCTTTTGATTTAGAGAGTCGTCACATGCTGAGACCTCTGCCCTCAGTATATAGCAGAATTGAGTTATCAGGCTCTTTTGTGAGCCTCTTTGGTAATCAGTCCTTAGCGTGGAACATAGTTAGGCCTCTTCTCATTTAGAGAGTTGTCTTGCTGAGCCCTCCATTCATAGAGCTCTCTTTGGATACTATCAGTTTGTTGGCTCTTTGCGAGCCTCCTTGATGATATTAGGTCTCCTCTCGTTTGAAAGGGGATTTCCTGATTAAGGGGTATAATGTCCCCTTATAATGTCCTCCTATCCTTGGCCATATTACCTTGAAGGTATTCGTTAGAAAACCAGGCCCTGAGCTCTACTCACTGGTTATTAGCCTGGCCCTAGGAAATAGAGTCACAGAAGCTGCTGGTGCGTACCATCTAGGACAAGGAATGGTGACTTGGGACCTAGCTCCATGGAGTCATTGACTTTTTGACAGCTGTTACGACCTTCATTCCTTCAGCATGGCGGAGTGGGTATTTGTTCCCATTCAAAAGAGAATGTTCCCATTCAAAAGAGAATGTCTTAGATACAAATGTAACCCTGGTTCAAGGGGAACGAGACACTTAGCTTGTTGCCATGTTTCAGGTATGCCTGTCCAAATCTCCTTCAGACAAAAGAAGTTGTTGATGTGTACAACAGGCGCCCTTTTCTACTCTGGTCACACCGGTAGTGACGTCATAAACTGTGACCGGCCAATGTTACTGTCGTATTTAGACAGAGGATGCAGTCTCGTTTCCCTTCTCAGGGAATCAGGGTTACATTTGTAACCAAAACGTTTTCTTCTTTTTAGTACATTGTATTTGGAAATCCATCCTGTGGTGCAGAAATCCGTCTTATAGCTCTGCAGGCACATAAATACAGCAAATAACTAGTTCGAATTCTGCCCCTGGTTAAATATACATCACACTCACACACAGGCTGTGTGTAAATATAGGACTTGTTTGTGTTTGATTGGGTTGTGTTATTTATTGGATTTCAGAGTTCTATATAATGGTCATTGTGCAGTGTTCCCTGCCCAGCACCATTATTGTTCTGTATTTCAAATCGGACATGAAGAGCGAGCCTTTAATAAGCAAAGCCCCAGCTCTCCAGTTATTCCACAAACACTTTACTGTGGTCATCAAGGTAACCGAGTGGGGAAGTAAGTTTGGTAGGATTGTTCATTGAATTGTTTTAAGTGAGCGGTCCTAGTTTCATTGCATCTCTCGCGCAGCACCGCAGCCCTTAATGCTTCTCTTGTTTCACATTCATTTACATTTGCTCAGTTTAATTTGTGCCGCTCCCTGCTCTGTGTTTGATTGCTGTTTTCCATTCCCTCAGTACAAATGACTTGTGACAGCAAACCCGACCACTGAACGAGGGGAATTTCAATGTCGGCTGTGCTGCTGGTGACAGAAACCCAGATGACATCTCCAGCGAGACCACACTCATCGTCTGCGGCATCAAAGACAAAGGTGTTGAGAGGAGTTGAATTTAAAACCTGAATTATAAAGCAGGTAAATGTTGCTTGCTGCATGTGGGTATATATCACATCTCATGGAACAGCAGTGAAGTTAACTCAGAGACAATGGATTTTACTTAAAAAGCGTATTGGCGCAGAAACACTCAGTTTCTTTTAAGCATAGAGCATAGTTCATAGAGCATAGATATTTAAATGTAGAAAGCATAAATAAACTAATCTCATTTTGAAATGATTTAATAATAAATTATTGGGTTCATATTGAAAAGTCAATCAAAACTTTCTTAGTAGGCTACACTCTAAAAATAAACTTTTCAAAGTTGTAAATAAAACAAAGATTATTGGAATCAATCTTTAGTCTTTCTATTTCAAAATGTCATGTTTAATTCAATATGTTACTTGATGTTTCTTTGTAATTAATTGTGAAATTTACTAGCAATTTTGGAGAATTTCTGAAATTCTGCACACGTAAAAAACTGTTTTCACATATGCTGCATGGGATACTGGTTAATGTTAACCAATAACCAGATGCCATTGTTTTATATTTCACTTGTTGACAATGTAGAGAACATAACAATTCAGTCGCTTCCTGACGGACATCCCGGATATTCTTATTTAGTCAAATAAAAGCCACATTACAGATTTAAAAAGGGTTACGAATGCCGTTTCATGTTGATTTCAGACAAAAGACTCCATTTGTTCTACATTTAGGACCCTATCTTACACTATCATTTTCACGTCCTGCGCCAAAGTTGTTTAAATAGCAAATGCATTTGCGCCCATTTGTGCGCTTATGGGCTGCTGGTCTGAAAACGAGGTGTGTTCTGGCGCATTGTTGGTGCGTTGCTATTTTGAGGCAACAGAAATAGACTGCGCCATTGACCAGCTGAAACCTGGTCTAAAGTCAATGGCCCAATATTTGTTTTGTTATTTAATGAGCGTGTTAGTAATGTGCGCCTATAGGGGGGTACACAGTGCGCTTATTAAACACACAGGGATACACAGCAGCACACCAAACATGCTAAATATTTAAAATAAAAGGATTACAATGTAAAAGATTATTATTGTGTACATAAAGATATGGTGGAATCCGGCTTGTCCCGTAGATGGTCTACTTGCGCCTTTTTAACCTCGCACACGATCCGCAGATCCGTTTGCGCTCTAGAGACGGCTTCGGTCTTTCCACTATCAAATTCCGTCATGTAAATAGCGAATCTGCCATGGCGTGAGTGCAACTGCCATTTAAAGGGAATGAGGTTCTGATTGGTTTAACACATGTAAATCTCAAATCACACCCATTACTCATTATGAGAATAGGGACAACCCTTTTATACCATGCGCCTGGCGTGCCGACCATTTTTCCCGTCGTTAAACTAGCAAAAGTGGATTTCGACACGCCGTAAGTGAACTTGCTTTAGACCATGCGCTTAGATCGTTAAAATAGGGCCCTTAATCTCATTGGTGTTTAGACCAAATTGAGGTATCAAACAGATCTCATTTATGATTTTTCTTAAGGGAGACTGTTGAATAATTAATCAGCTCAACTCATTATTTTTCTTTTAAACTGAATAGAAAAAAATACTTTATTATCAGGTTGAGTTTGTAAGGCAGCCCACATGGCGGCCCTGCTCTATTCTTTACCATGAGTTATCATTCTGTTTTGCTTTTCTTCTGAGAGAAAGAACCCAGATCATCCATCAGGTTCATCTGAACCAGACACTTCATCAATCAGGTCAAGGTGCATCCTGCGCACTATACTCAGAATTAACGATTGAACGAGAGCGAGAGACAGACGGAAAAAGGCTTGCGCATGCACATCAGCAGCTGAGAATGATCGAGGCTGTGAATATATCTGTGTCTCAAAGCGTTCTTGAATTATTCTTCAATGGCTCGTGTTGGTATTGAGAGAGAGAAATGTGAGGGAGCGAGAGAGAGAGAGTGCTGGAGATGGAGAGAGAAATTGCAACTAATAGGCATCTGGGTAAGCAGTGGCAAGTCCTCTGTTATCTAGCAGCACTTGCTTCTGTTGGCTCTTAAATTGCTCTGAGATTTAAAAGCTCCTGGCCTCTCGTGCTCACCTGGGACTGCATCAGATCCATGTCTCGCATACACAGCCAACAGGAACACTTACCTCCATCAACCTGGCCAATTAAAAAGCCTCCCCCTCTGCCCACGCTCTGTCTCGGCCGAGCGCCGTTTGTAATGAAGATGAGACGGCTGCAGCAATACTGCGGGTCACACAGATGAGCAGAGAGCGGGCTGCCAGTGCCATAATCCATCAGTGTACAGGTCAACGGTCCGATCGGACAGGGACGAGTCCAGCTAAAAGACACCTGCTTTCGGTTGGGTAGAAACTGTGTTGGTTGGGTAGAAACTTCTGCGATTACAATTGATTTTGTAATTAGAGCTGCTCAATATATTGGCACCATATCGGTTATAAGTCTATCCATCTATCCATCCATCCTCATTGTCATGGGTGGGTTCATACAAGTAATCACACGAAGATGAAGAACTCCAGGAAACAGTCTTTAATATAATAATCCACAGAATATAGAACAGAATAACAGGGGAAACACATTCACAACACTATGACGAGACGCGACAAAGAACTGAATAAAACAGGGTGTATATACACAGGCTAAATGAGTTAATTAACAGAACGACAGGTGAACAGAATCATTAATCAAGGGAACACTAGAAAACTAGGTCACACAGGCAAACAGAAATATGCATACAAGCGTTCAGTCATCTAATGCACACTAAAGGTTCTGTAGAAATCTTTGTGTAAAATATTTAGATATTCTTATTTTTTTTCTCTGTTAAATGTACACTAAAGACATGGCTTGGCTTTTGTTGTTTACTTCTCTTTTCTGCTGGTTGTTCGTCAACCTCTTGACCAAGTCTTGACAAATACAAAACATGATTTGCTTTCATTTCAGCTGTGATGACTCATGAGAACCTAGTCACTTTCTCATCAGCGATGGCCTTTTACAAGAACATTCACAATGGCTTGAATTCGAAGGCTTGTTACAATTTTTTTTATATTTTTTTGGTGACCTTGTGAAATCCTTGACCCAATAATATTCAGTATTCCTAGAAAGTGTTGCATGTGTTAAGTGCTTCATTAAACTAGACTCCTGCTGAGGAGAATACCCCACCAGCACAGATTCACGGTTGGCCGTTGAACTGCTCCATAGGTGACCTGCCTTGTGCAAGTGTAAAATGCTGAATATCGCAGGAGCCCTCGTTGGGTTTTCACTCAGTCACTCGCTCTCTGAATGTCCTCTAAATTTCTCAGTGTCCTGTATAACACAAGCCCTGAGCTGAACATGCCTCAGCTGCCATTAAACTTTCATTACAGCTGCGGACGGGTATTTTGCATGTTTGAGAAAAAAGAAAAGGGCATGGGGACTTAATAAGATGTGAGATTTTTATAAGCACGTTAGATGAATTATTAGGTTCAAATGTGCATATATGCCAAGATAGTTCTAACCCCCATGTAAAATAAAGTCTGTCTGTCTGTCTGTCTAGCAGACGGATGCATATCTATATCTCTGTCTGTCTAGCAGACGTATGCATATCTATCTATCTATCTATCTGAGGTATGCATATCTAGCTATCTGTCTGTCTGTCTGTCTGTCTGTCTAGCAGATGTGTGCATATCTATTTATCTGTCTGTCTTGCAGACGTATGCATGTCTGTCTGTCTGTCTAAGTTAAGGTACTTAAATATGTGTATCTTGCCTTATTCAAATGCAGATTTTTCTTTTTGAAAGCATTTGTCTTAACAATAGACGCATTTCCATTACCCTTCAAGTTGCGCAAATTGAAATTGTGAATTGAAAATACGCCCAATGGAAACACGTCAATTTCGCAAAAACTTGATATCCATATATCGGAAAAAGGTTTTATGCTCGCATGAGGTGGTTTTTCAGGCAGTTCGAAAAAGTAATATTTCACAAAACTGCAATGGGCAGTTTTTCCACATTTACAGGTCACCTGACGTACGTAAAAGTTGATCATTCTTTAAAGATGGCGCGGTATGTTTGGACAGAAGACGAGACATAGTTCTCCATAAAACTCATAAAAGACAAAAGTATCATGGGAATACTGGATTTTAAACAACAAGGAAATGCCACAATTTATCAAGACCTTGACGCAGATATGAGGGAGAAACGCCTCATGTGCCGCTCCCAAGTGTAAGGGGTTTTCCTTGCCATTAATGCTTGACTAATTTTTTATTAAATAACATTCCTACGTCTCCTTCGGTTAAAAATAATGGTTTGTGGGGTGGCCGGGATATATGTAAACCTACCAACATCCATTGCCATAAATGTTGGGATGACTTATCGTGAAAGGAAATAAATGACGTTTTAGTCGCATAACATCGGTTAATGGAAACGTCATAATTTCTCAATCATTTTTTATCGACATTTAGAAAATATCGCAAATCTGTAATGGAAACGCTGCTAGTCTTGCTTCTCAAGTAAACGTATCTGTTAGATTTTTTTTGGAATCTATACTAACTTGTAAATTTGACAAAAATGCCAAATTCAAGCGTCTCGCACCTCATCAGGGGTTGTCTTTAACTTGAGTTCACGTGTACAAAACAACACATTCTATGTGTGATACTGTGCTTTGTCATACCTGTGATGTCGCATGCTGTTCTGGTCTGGTGTGTGATCCCTTTAAGGCTCCTAAATCCATAATCACACTAGATATATACTAATACAAATATCTCAAGTGTGTAAACATGTATACGCAGACTTGACGAGTGAACGGCACAAGATCAGCTCAGCGCTCAATCGCGCAGCAGCACTGGAGAGTATGCTAACTCGCTAATTACAACCTGTTCCAACAAACTTCAGCCCACATGGAGTTACTTAGTGGCCCCCAGGAGCCCGCACACTGACCCTGTTTGACATGGAGCTCTGAGCTCAAGACACAACGAAATTAAACACGTCAACCTCGGCACTACACAGGGGACCTCAGGCGCTCTGTAATGAGAGAGAGCTGGACTGAGCTGCTGGAAGTTCGGGAGAAAGTTCTTCATCTGTTTCTGAGTATTATTAAGAAGTTGTATCTATACAAGTTTATCTTGACTTTCAAGAAACATCTTGTTTGTTGTCTCTCTCTCTGTCTCACTCTAAAGCTGCCTTTTCCGATCATTCATTTGTGCTGTGGTATGTTTGTGCTTCCATCTGTGTCTGTCTCTAATCCCTCTCTTTTAATATTCTAACAAAGGCCCAAGGTTGCCTAATGGTTTGGCATCCTGATCAGAAAAAGAAATTAAATCTCAAAGGATAACAGGCAGCCGAACTCACACCATGAGCACATTTATCATAGTCTATTTTATTCTGTTATATTTATTTATTTTGTGTTTTGCTCTGTTTTGTTCTGTTTGTATTATTATTCCATTTACTTCTCCATTCTAGTATTTTCTGTTCTGTTCTATTCAATTCTTATTTTGTTCTCTTCTATTACATATTGTTCTATTCTATTAATTTTACACTTTCATTATGTTTTGTTTGTTCTGTTCTGTTCTATTATATCCTGTTCGATTCTGTTCTTTTGTATTAAGTTATATTATATTATATTTTTCACATTTTATTCTAATATTTTCTAATCTGACATATTATCTGATGTTTAAATCTATTCTACAGACTTTGTCCCAAATGGAGCACAGATTAAAAAAAAAAAAAGGGACATGATTAAATGATTCTAAATGATTAAAAATCATTGTTGGTAAAAGCTGAAATAAATTATTAGATGGGGGGGGGGGTAGTTGAGTTTTAGTTGGATAATAAAATTACAAAAAAAAAATTAAATATATAAAAAAAACTAAATCAAATAAAAATGACAAAAACAAAGAATTACTAAAATTAAACTATAAACTAAAAATATAAAAATAAAAGCAAAAACTAAAATGTTAACGCATAGTAAAATAGTGTATAAACACTGTTTATGATACTATTGTTATCAAATTTCATTGCTGACTTGAAATCTAATTTGACAGACTGTTTTGACATTTCAGATGGAGCTGTTCTCTTTTGATTGTTTTCTGAAGCTGTCACCTATACGGCTGCTGAGTGAACTGACTTTCCCTGAAGGTACTTTGCTGTAGTTCTGCTCATTACTGTAATTCCAGTGATAAGAGAGGTGAATGCAAGTTTATAGATGTTACACAGTGCGTCGTATGAGGATAGAGTCCTAAACACAACAGAGAGACAAGAGACAGTCCACAGCCGTACAGATCTCACTCACACAGAGAGGACGTCCATCACATTTATCTCAATTAAACACACATTGTAAACAAGCGGCTACGATCTGATTAGCCACAGCAACTCAATCAGCGTGGGTGGACTCGTGGCAGATACAGATAGCAGGCATGAAATCCGGACACAAACGGATTATCTCACACACCAGAGACCAACATTCGCCTTCTAATGAACAACCTTTGTGAGGCTCGCGCAAATGAGAAACGAGAGAAACCAAGTTAGAGGCGTCATTTTAAATGCTCACAAACAGCTCTCGGCTCTTTTGATCAGTGTTGAGGCAGCACTGTGAAATTACTGTCAAACGCAACTTTATAGAGAAGACATGCAACAAAACAAGCACACAATCCACGGGTCGCTTCGTGCATGGAGCGGCACTGCTAGCTAGCTAGAATTGTTCAATCAGCATAATGTGTGGTACTGTGTTGCTGTGGCAATCTGATGGTTACCTTCCATTACAGTGCCATTAAACTGGATATATTATTATTTAGCTGGCTGGTTCAAGTTCACTTTAACTAACTTTTTATGTAAGATGTGTTTTAAACTGTTGCTCTAATTGTGCATTTTCAGTTAGGCCTACTGAATTTGGAATTTGATTCAGAAGTGCAATTCGTATTTGAAAGTGTTAGGAGGTAGAATTACTGTCATTTCTTACTAGCCAGGCAAAGTTTGTAAAGAGAAACTCTGAATATTCGCTTGACAAAGCCTTCCTTGAAAGTTTTGTGAAATTTGTATGGATGGACGGACAGATCGGTGGATGGACAGATAAGTCGATGGACAGACGGACAGATCGGTGGATGGACAGACGGACAGATTGGTGGATGGACAGATGGACAGATAAGTGGATAGACAGACGGACAGATCGGTGGATGGACAGATAAGTCGATGGACAGACGGACAGATCGGTGGATGGACAGACGGACAGATTGGTGGATGGACAGATGGACAGATAAGTGGATAGACAGACGGACAGATCGGTGGATGGACAGACGGACAGATTGGTGGATGGGCAGATGGACAGATAAGTGGATGGATAGATAGATAGATAGATAGATAGATAGATAGATAGATAGATAGATAGATAGATAGATAGATAGATAGATAGATAGATAGATAGATAGATAGATAGATAGAGTGCAGCTATTTTATCAAGACATGAAATTTGACGTAAGAATGAGAAGCTTAAAGCGATTAAAACTAGAGGTAACAACTGAACAAATTCGCTGTGTAAAACATTTTCAGTACAAGTTTGCAATGAAGGGCAAAAACATACATTTGCATATAGAGCAGTGTGAGTGAAGTTGTAGAATCAGAAATCTCATTTGCTAACAGGAACTGTAAAGTTTTCCAAAACAAAAGAGACTGTTAATTGGAGCTTTCAAACAACACGTCCTAAACCTTTGATCTCAGAACAGACGTGCACTAGAACAGAGCGTCGCAGTGAGATTATAGTAGGAAGGGTCAATAAAGCTTGTCCATTGCAATAAACACAATTCTCTGCATGATTTAATATGTTTCCAGTGCGAGTGAATTTAAATAGGTTGTTCCGTGAATCATTAATGTTCTGTGTGATGAGGTGAGCTTATAAATACTTAGTGTGTAGCTAGATAAATTAACCCATCGGCTTTATTTACAAATGTGGTCATTAAAGGAGAACTCCAGTCAATTTTAACATTGAGCTAATTTTTTTGTACATTTGGAGTGCTGTCAATACAGAGAACAACGACAAAAATCGGTGTTGCCTACACCGTGTTATCCTCTTTTTAAAATTTGCACCCTGTTAACTTCAATGGGGCAAGTACTAAACCTGCTTTTAGCCTCTTAACATCCTTGATGTGTCATTACAAGTGCACAGAAAATGTGAGTGATTCCTTCTGAGTGATCACGGGTGAATCTGACTGCAGTAGATGTGAAAGATATGTATAAAAATGATGTTATTTAATACCTGTGTTTACATCCTGTTTTCGGTTGAAGTCCAAAGTAGTCGATTGCCGAGTTCACGCGCATAGGTTTAGTTACCCGATCACGCCCGTGAACTCGGCAATCGATTACTATGGACTTCAACCGAAAACAGGATGTAAACACAGGTATTTGCGCTGGCTTAAATAACATCATTTTTATACATATCTTTCACATCTACTGCAGTCAGATTCACTCGTGTTCACTCAGAAGGAATCACTCACATTTTCTGTGCACTTGTAATGACACATCAAGGATGTTAAGAGGCTAAAAGCAGGTTTAGTACTTGCCCCATTGAAGTTAACAGGGTGCAAATTTTAAAAAGAGGATAACACGGTGTAGGCAACACCGATATTTGTCGTTGTTCTCTGTATTGACAGCACTCCAAATGTACAAAAAAATGAGCTCAATGTTAAAATTGACCGGAGTTCTCCTTTAAGGTGAGTCCAATATAGCCAGTCTAAGGAGAATCACTGGGGCAAGTTGGCACACTTTTCACTCCAGTCAATATTTCTCAAGGTTTATTTTCAAAAGTCAATTTCAATATAAACACATACCTTAAAGAATTGGATCTCCACCCCCTAAATTCACTGAACACAATTTTAAACCGTGACAACTTGCCCCAGCCTGACATTAATTAAAAATACCCACATCCTGAGAACAAAATGTATCTTAATTATCGAGTTTAAACTTAATTGTATGATAGTGTAGTTTTGTTGTGTTTACTTGTTTACCAAACAGCTAATAAAAAATATGGTAATATTAGTATTTTAGTTTAAGGGACAGAATTCACAAAAAAAGTCGCCTATATTAGCCTATACAGCAGATGTTTGAAATCAACATACAAAATCATTGCTAGAGAAAACAAGTAATTGTGTAAAAAGCTAAATCATTTGGCACAAAAAAAAACAATGAAGATTTTAATTAGGGTGACAAGTTGAAAACAAGGTAATGAACAATTGAACACGCAACATATTTTGCTACAAACAAGACAATGCAGGGACTTGTTTACAAGTCATTTACATGAACCAAGTGATTCAAACTGATCCAACAGAATTAATTGCACCTTCTAATATGAGAGAGGAAAAGAGTTTAGAAGAGCACGTCTGATTATTAAATTAAAGACAAATATACACACCACCATTAAAAAGTTTCGGCAAGTTTTTTTCGTTAAAGAAATGAATACGTATATTCAGTAAGGATGCATTAATATGATCATGTCACATGCCTGTCCTGTCTTGTGCTGCACATGGGTGTTTTGTTATTTTGGGCCATGTGCTCGTGTCTATTGTCTAGCCCCTCCCATCTTGTTATCTGATCATTGGTTAATTTGTTCCACCTGTTCCCTCTTGATTTGTTCCCTTTATAAGTCCCCTCTTGTTTGCAGTCTGTGTTGGTTCGTTGTCTTATGTTTCCTGTTCCCTTTGATTCCCTAGTAAGTTCATGTTCTGTTTTCGGTTGTTATATTTGTTAGTTGTGTTTTCCCCCTCGTGGGTTTTGTTTTGTGTTTAGCCTTTCTTTTATTAATAAATTCATATTCTCTGCACTTGAGTCCTCGCACCTTTTGTATTTCCCCATTCCGTGACAGAACGAACCAACCCATTGAGGACTCAGCAGAAGAGCTCACTCATCCAGCAGCATGTCCGACAGTGTCTCTTCCCCAGCCACCGAGCGGGAGAGAGGACAGTCTTTTTTGGGAACCCGGTTGGTCATATTTCGCGGGACCCGTGGAGGCCGCAGTAGAGGAGGTGGTCGAGAGGAGTCCCGACACCACTCTCCACTCTGGCCCCTCTTCGACCCTGGGTTGGTGATGTCCAGCCCAGGGTCCCATTCGCCACTGGTTCCGTTCAGCCCAGAGCCCCATTCGCCGCTGATTCCGCCCAGCTCAGAACCTGCACATTGCCATCGGAGACAGAGGAGGAGAAGGAAGACCTCCTCCGTGTCTGTTCCGGTGGTCCCAGTGCCGGTGGTCCCAGTGCCGGTGGTCCCAGTGCCGGTGGTCCCAGTGCCGGTGATCCAGAGTCCGGTAGCTCCAAAACACAGGAGGAGGAGAAAGGCTCCCTCCGTAACTGTTCACGTCACGTCTGCCCAGCCAGAGACTGTTCATGTCACGTCTGCACAGCCAGAGACTGTTCACGTCCAGCCAGAGACTGTTCACGTCACGTCTGCCCAGCCAGAGACTGTTCACGTCACATCTGCCCAGCCAGAGCCTGTTCACGTCACGTTTGCCGAGCCTGTGTCACCGGACAAGATGGCCGCCGCAGAGCCTGTGTCCCCTGACAAGACGCCTGCTGAAACGTTGTTGGATTATTTTTCGACGCTAGTCAAGATCCTAGATATTCCCAGGAATGTTCACGTCACGTCTGCCGAGCCTGTGTCTTCCGTCAAGATGGCCGCAGCTGAGCCTGTTCATGTCACGCCTGCCGAGCCTGTGTCTTCGGACAAGATGGCTGCCGCCGAGACTGTTCACGTCACGTCTGCCGAGCCTGTGTCTTCGGACAAGATGGTCACCGCCGAGTCTGTGTTTTCGGACAGAATGGCCGCTGCCGAGCCTGTATTTCAGGGCAAGATGGTAGCCGCCGAGCCTGTGTCTCCGGACAAGATGGCCGTCGTCGAGCCAGTGTCTTCGGACAAGATGGCCGCTGCCGAGCCTGTGTCTCCGGACAAGATGACTGCTGGGCCGGTGCCTGTGTCAGTTCCTGAGCCGGTGCCTATGTCTGTTCCTGAGCCGGTGGTGTCTGTTTCTGTTCCTGAGCCGGTGGTGTCTGTTTCTGTTCCTGAGCCGGTGGTGTCTGTTTCTGTTCCTGAGCCGGTGGTGTCTGTTCCTAAGCCGGTGGTGTCTGTTCCTGTTCCTGAGCCGGAGCCGGTGTCTGTTCCTGAGCCGGAGCCGGTGTCTGTTCCTGAGCCGGAGCCGGTGTCTGTTCCTGAGCCGGAGCCGGTGTCTGTTCCTGAGCCGGAGCCGGTGTCTGTTCCTGAGCCGGTGTCTGTTCCTGAGCCGGAGCCGGAGCCGGTGTCTGTTCCTGAGCCGGAGCCGGTGTCTGTTCCTGAACCTGAGCCGGTGTCTGTTCCTGAACCTGAGCCGGTGGTGTCTGTTCCTGAGCCCGTGGTGTCTGTTCCTGAACCTGAGCCGGTGGTGTCTGTTCCTGAACCTGAGCCCGTGGTGTCTGTTCCTGAACCTGAGCCCGTGGTGTCTGTTCCTGAACCTGAGCCCGTGGTGTCTGTTCCTGAACCTGAGCCGGTGGTGTCTGTTCCTGAGCCGGTGGTGTCTGTTCCTGAGCTGGTGGGGTCTGTTCCAGTTCCTGAGCCGGTAGTGTCGGTTCCAGTTCCTGAGCTGGGGTCTGTTCCAGTTCCTGAGCCGGTGTCTGTTCCAGTGCCATGGCCGCCCGAGGGGTCGTCTCCACCGTGGCCGCCCGAGGGGTCGTCTCCGCCGTGGCCGCCCGAGGGAAAGTCTCCGCCCTGGCCGCCAGATGGACTGCTCGATCTGCCCTGGACGCCGGAGGGAAAGTCTCCACCCTGGCCGCCCGATGAACTGCCCGCTCCGTCCTGGCCGCCTGAGGGAGAGTCTCCGCCCTGGCCGCCCGATAAACTGTCATCTCCGTTCTGGCCGCCAGATAGACTGTCTGCTCCGCCCTGGCCGCCCGTTGGACTGTCAGCTCCGCCCTGGCCGCCCGGTGGACTGTCTCCACCCTGGTCTGTCCCTCCCGTCCCTCCCTGGTCTGTCCCTCCCGTCCCTCCCTGGTCTGTCCCTCCCGTCCCGCCCTGGTCTGTCCCTCCCGTCCTGCCCTGGTCTGTCCCTCCCTTCCCGCCCTGGTCTGTCCCTCCCGTCCCGCCCTGGTCTGATGGAGTGTCTGTTAGCCGCTCCGTAGGGAGGGGGTAATGTCACATGCCTGTCCTGTCTTGTGCTGCACATGGGTGTTTTGTTATTTTGGGCCATGTGCTCGTGTCTATTGTCTAGCCCCTCCCATCTTGTTATCTGATCATTGGTTAATTTGTTCCACCTGTTCCCTCTTGATTTGTTCCCTTTATAAGTCCCCTCTTGTTTGCAGTCTGTGTTGGTTCGTTGTCTTATGTTTCCTGTTCCCTTTGATTCCCTAGTAAGTTCATGTTCTGTTTTCGGTTGTTATATTTGTTAGTTTTGTTTTCCCCCTCGTGGGTTTTGTTTTGTGTTTAGCCTTTCTTTTATTAATAAATTCATATTCTCTGCACTTGAGTCCTCGCACCTTTTGTATTTCCCCATTCCGTGACAGATCAACAGTGACAGTATAATGTTAATCACATTAAAAAACTTTGCACAAAAAATAAGCAGCACAACTGTTTTTAACACTGAAGACTGGAGTAACAGCTCCTGAAAATTCAGCTTAGCCGTCACTAATAAATAAAATTAGAAAATATGTTAAAATAGAAAACTGTTATTTTAAATTGTAATAATATTTCACAATATTATTATTTTTACAATTCCAAAAAATGCAGCGTGTGTGATATCATGATGATGAGACTGATACAGTTTTGGGTACCAGTACCTGATAGCTACTTTTGTTCTGTAAATTGATATTCTGTGTTCCTTCCATGAATATCATCTATGTACTTTCCCTTCATCAAAGGAGACAGAAGAATGAGTGACTCCACCGTATCATAAATCTAAAATGAAGAGGATGATGTCTGCTCAGCTCGTCCTGTCATCAGTCAGTCTGTAATGATGGGGTCTCTTTTGAAGGCGGGAGGGCCCAGGGGCCCCATTTGGGCAGCCATTATAAATGAGGCTTATCATGGCAGCATAAACTGTCATTCAATCACGCTCAGCCTGTCCTCTGTACATCCTTTTATCAGCCTCTGTCTGTGGATTCATTCTCAAACACTGCATCCATCCCCACACACATACCTACATCAAGGCAGATGCGCATGCTCCGCTAATGCACGCTTCACATTCACACACCTCATGCGCGTGGCTTTACGTGCGCTTTATGATGTGAACGCACAAGAGCAAATTCACATGCAATTAAATGATCAAGCATATTGTAATATGCTCATTCATAATCTCTGAGAATATGAGCATGCACTTGACATACTGCTGTTCAATACAGTACAATTGAACACATTTGAAAGCATTAGTTGGCAGAGGCTATTAACACTAACTCCGCCCACCATTGTATGATTGAGACAGACAAAATTACAAAAGAAATCCCACTGATAATAGTATAGCGGCGAGTGCCGTTAACTTAAGTTTGAATCCGCCATTTACCAAACCCGTTCTTCTCCCTTTTTGCTAGGCATACAGTATCAGCTCGGAAAGGCGTTTATTTTAAATAAAAATCAGGAAAATATTTGAAAAGTGGAAATAAAGTGCCTAACGGATATGCAATAGTGTGAATAAAGTGTTTAACAGGTAGGGTAAGGAGTTGGTGTAGGTAATGTCGAGTAGAAGTAATGTCCCAATAAGGCAGTATCCATTTATGATTTTATAAATATAAACATAATATTCTTGTTCGTTATATAACATCCTACAATCAACTGATGTGCAAATAGTATCTACCACTATTTGCACTAAGTATAAATTGCATCAAAAAACTATTTACACTTAGTACAAAGAAAATCTTGCTATAGCATCTATCTCTATTTACACCTAGTGTAAATATAATTTAATGCTAATTGCACTTGGTGTAAAGAAAATACGCTAAGTGTGTGTCACTTAGCGTCAATAGACGCTGCCTTATATTAATAAGAGATTTGTTTGAAAATTATCGTATACGAAGTGATATTTTCCCTGTTGTGATGTTTTTTTTTCTGTTGCTTTTTGTGAAAATAGTACAAAATGGTACACAAACAGATCATACAGTAATTGAACCCTTCACATTTGCCCCACTCTACTGGGGAGAAAAGTAGTTTTACGTTCTCTGTTCAAGCCCGTTATTGATTGTATCCTAAAATTAAAACTGTAATGACAGTGTTTTACCAAACGAGGGAGAAAAATATCAGGTTTCAACCGGCCTGAGTAAATTGCAGAAATTCATTATTTTAGCAAACGTAACACTAACAGCAGTTGTAATTTAGTGAGTGGAGGCGGTGAACAGGATTGTGTTGCTCTGATGACTGACCTGGGAAACCTCTAAATGCAGCTGATAATGATAATTTAGTTCTCTCTGTCTGGCTTTCTCTGTCCCTCTCATTTGGACTTTCTCTTTGTCTATCTTGTTCTTGCTCTCATTTGTTTATATTGTTATTCAAGTATTGTTTCTCTGTTAATGGGTGTTTCTTCAACTATATGCGCACTTTTGGCCCTGTGGGCTTTTAGAAATTAAACTCTTTTAAAATATACTTTTCACAGACACACACACACATGCACACACATTTAAATAATTATATACACTTAATGAGTTTTTTTGTTTTGTTTTTTATTAAAATAAAAAGCTTTATTTTTGCTCCGTCAATGCAAATAATTCCAAGCAAATCAGAAGCAGAATGAAATTATTTTTGTCTCCGAACAACGCACAGTATTGCCGTTTCATGCATTTTTTTTTTAACCAATCAGTTGTGAATGATTCAATGGCTCATTCATAAGTTCCAATCTTACATGAATCATTGTTGTTGAACGAATCTATTGTGTGAATGATTCACTGACTCATAAAGACAGTGACTGTGTCTGAAATCGCATACTTTCCCCCCTAGTAGGTGAAAAACAGACAACTGGTCTCAAAAGAAGTATGTCTGAATTCATAGTATTCATAAAAGAGCAGGAAAAATGTATCCGTGTGATCTACTTCTTCCGGCGAGATTCTGAAGTGTTCATACGATGGACACTTTACTATCCCATGATGCCACGGGAGATGATTTATGAATGGTAGTGAAGCGACGTGACCGACGCTGGTAGGTCACATGATAATGACAACATGGCGAATGTAGTGTGCCTGGATTACATTCATACTATATAGAACATACTTTTTTAGCAAACGTGAAGTAATTACTTATTCAAAATAAGTAGCTACTCAAGAGAGTATTCGATTTTTGATGCAGCCAGACATTTGGTTCTTTGAATAAATCAGTGTTTTTGAACGATTCATTTTGAATGAACGATTCAATGACTCACTCACTGCACAAATCTACCTTTTTGCATGAATCCTTTGAATGAATGACTCTCGTACAGACAGTCACTTGTCTCCACCTACTGGTGCATCAATGCAACTTGCTGACAGATTAAAAATGAAAAATCCCCCTACAAAATGGAAAAGTAGTAGTGGTGTTATACTGGAACAAGTTGGTGTATCATACATATATTTTCATTTCAATCAAACACTGACTGATCACTGCTCTTCACAAACAACCAGAAAGTAGTATATGCCTGTGTCAGACAAGCCATAGCTACAGGAAGTGACATGTGGTCAGCAGGAAGTTGATGTCAGTACCCTCTGTTCACCATTTTTCATCCTCTTGCCAGCGTTTAAAACCCAGCAGTTTAAAATCTATTCATAACCTCACAAAATGCAAAGCAAAGTGTAAATTGTAAAGCTGATTGATTATACAGCAGGTATGAGTGTATTTCATGAGAGCCACTTCAAGGGGGAGCAAAAAATCGATTCGACTGTTTATTTTGTGGGATTAAAGTCTTTCTTCTTAGCTGCCTGCACATTTTATCTGCTAAACAAAGTCTCTCCAGTGCTGTAAGATGTTATAGCTATTTGTGGCACAGACTATAAAAAATTCAATGTTTAAGATTCCCCAGGTCTTTTATTCTAAGGGATTGATATCAATCCATTGTTTTAAAGGAGAACTCCGGTCAATTTTAACATTGAGCTCATTTTTTTACTGCAGTAGATGTGAAAGATATGAATAAAAATTATGTTTATTCAGCCAGCGCACATACCTGTATTTACATCCTTTTTTCGGTCGAAGTCCACAGTAGTCGATTGTCGAGTTCACGTGCATAGGTTTAGTTACCTATGATCACGCGCGTGAACTCGACAATCGACTACTGTGGACTTTGACCGAAAACAGGATGTAAATACAGGTATGTGCGCTGGCTGAATAAACATAATTTTTATTCATATCTTTCACATCTACTGCAGTCAGATTCACTGCGTTCACTCCGAAGGAATCACTCACATGACCTGTGCACTTGTAATGACACATCAAGGATGTTAATAGGCTAAAAGCAGGTTTAAAACTTGCCCCATTGAAGTCAACAGGGTGCAAATTTTAAAAAGAGGATAACACGGTGTAGGCAACACTGATTTTTGTCGTTGTTCTCTGTACTGACAGCACTCCAAATTTACAAAAAAATGAGCTCAATGTTAAAATTGACTGTTCGCAAAACCCCGCCCTCGAACGGTCCTCGTCCAATCCTAGCTTAGCAACTGTAACTAAGGAGAAGGACCTCCGTCAAACATTGCGATTTCAGCACATGGTGAAACGATGCGCCTATGGCACCTGCAAGCCTGACACCAGGTACCCCAAAAGTTTAGAGGGAGGGGTCGTTTTTTTCGCCTTTCCAAAACCCAAGACCCAAACGGAAAGATGCCGACAATGGATTAAGCAGTGTGGGAGACCTCACTCACAGCTAAATGCCTCGAAGATTAAGCACACATATGTCAGCGGCGTATATAATATATAAGCGTCAGTCACGCCCGTTTCACATATACTCCGTAGTCCGTTTACAGTGCGTTTTTTTTTTCGCACCCATGTTAACAGGCAAAGCTTTCACTTTTTTGCACGCGGATGCTGCAATCGTTTCTGCACCGAGTCTATTTTTGCTGTGCTGCACGCGCTGAATTAAAGTGACAGCGCATGGTTCTTGGTCAAAACGAACACAGATTGACATGAAAATATAATAATCTCACCATAAATGCATTTAATAAAATAAAATGTAGTAAACTCACCATAGCCTAAATGTATTTTTGGACTTGCAGACTTGGAGGAGTTCCGTTTGCACACAACACAACACAAGCACACACACACACGACTTGTTTAAATACATTTATATGAATAAATAACAATAAATTGTTCTTGTACCAGCAATATCTTCAAGTTTTGTTTTTCACTGTATTAATCTCAAATGTCATGATTTGCCAATGCATGAGAGTAACAGTTACTGGCACCTTTTTCCCCCACTTCAAGCACTGGCCTCGATTGTTGTAATATTCCTGTCTTTGCTTATTTTAACATTTTGAACATATCCCTCCACTGCATATTGCAGCCCTTTCTGTCGTGCCCTGGAGGATATGTCTGCTGCATTACTCTAAAACAATCACTTCTACCGCTCCATACCTCAACCCAGCCATGTGTCTGTTTCTCCATTGTTTGACGGGCGTAGTAACAATAACTAGGGGGCGTGGCTTTTGCGAACGGTCAATTGACCGGAGTTCTCCTTTAAGCCACTAGGCAGAATCTCCAAAAAAGGGAATGAAAATAGTCCATAAAAATGAATATGTTGGCATCATTCTCTTATCTGCATGTAAATCCATTAAAGTCTATATAACTCTACAGTATACAGTATTTCAAATGTTCTGAAAACACACTGCACTGTATGACATGGAATGACATTCGGCTGAGCAAATGATGTCAAAATTAAAATTTTTGCTATTCCTCTAAAAGGTCTCTGTTCCATCTTTGTGAAATTGTCAACATCTCAGAGTTTAGCCGAGTAAATCCTTCTCTCAGATAACCCACTTCAGGCTTTACTCAAATCCTCTGGGCCAATCTATGAGCTGTGAGGAAAATACCAAACCGCTAATTAACAAAAGCTATCTTGGCTATGATTTGGAAATAAACTCTAATTTAGTCCTGAAAGCAATTAAGCGAGTCTGTAATGGTAAAACAAATGATAGCAGAAGGTTAATGGGAAGGGAATTAAAATTGAGATTATGCTGATTAAAGCCAACTGTCCTGTGGTCAGATGGAAGCAGAAAGAAATGAGGGACTGAAACGGAGACGCTCGAAGGAAGACGGGATTGAGTCAGGCAGCAACTGTTGAAAGAAAAACACAGATCTGGCTTTCATATGAACTGCTTCAAGAACAAGCCAAAGATATGTTAGCTAAATCTCTTTATTCACATGTCTGAGTTATATGGAAGGTTTGAATGTTCTCTTATTTAACCATCATGCTCTGTTTAGATTGATTTTACATCATTGTTTGGAGTCCCAAATAATAAAAGCCTAAAAACAAACTTTCAAATTTGTGCCCATTAGCTAACGCAGCACAAAGTAAAATGGCTATCCGTGTGATTATATGAACCAATTTGCTTTAATGCAGCCCTGTAACAAACCAGCTTTGTGTGGAAAAGTTTAACAGTACTTTTGCTGTAAAAGTAGAAAACTAGCATAGTGAATTACACACTAATCAAACTGAAAATGCAGAACTCTCTAACTCTCTGTTTGTGTTTATACTTTATATTGTATATGTTTCTAGAATATATTTTTCTAAAAGCTTGCTCAAAAAGTTTGGTTTGCCCTCTTTTTGGTAAATTACTCATTATTTCACATACGTTTGGCCTGCTACACTCCTGACAGGCCATAAATCCTAGTTTAGTGTTCAGTAAAAAAAATCCTTTTCTTTCTATTACAGGGTGAATTAATGTTAATTTTACAGCGTCAGATTAATTTTATGGTGTCACAGTAACAATGGAAAGGCATAATCATTCAACTGCACACTACAGCAGAAGTAGATTTCACAGTTCCTGTGAACTTTGAACAGTTGAGCTCTAAAATTAAGTCATATTATTCCCAAAATATAACCTACTATTTTGTATATGATTTCCTAATTTAGTTGTACATGTGTATGTTGACAGGAAGTAAACCTTGCATGCTTATGTTTAATGAAAAAGTGCTCAGTGTGGGATTGGTATTAAAGTCGACATGAAAGGGAAGTTGCGATAGACTTTTCATCCCTATTGTGACGTGTGACCAAGTGAAACGGCTTCTCGAGCAAGAAAAAATGAAGGGTGGGATTTGATTTTGTCAATCAGGAATTTACTGGATGGTTGTGGTTCGCTATTGGTGAGTGGCAGGTTGTCCCGCCCTCATGCCAGTAAACACGTCATCAGAGAAGACGTTTTCGGCAGATGAATTAAAATAAAAAATAAAAACAATGTGCATGGATAAATCATTTATAATTAACTCTGCAATATTCCATTAAAAATGGGAATTGTCCATTTCGATTTCATGGGTGAACAACATTAGCACGCCACCTTAAATATGTTGGTGTGATTGCTACTTAATTATAATTTAATGTACTGTAAGTAGGCCTTCTTGACCTTTTGTTCAAAACTGCACTCCAGAGAGATATAGGGACACAATAATACTGTAAGCTCATACAATGCACAATATTATTTTCTACCATGGTGTTTTCAATTTTCATCCTTGTGGCACATGTCATGTAAACCCTTTTTCATCTTGCTGCGTTGCACAGCCATTATTGGCATCCTGTGAAAGCTTTTCATATTGCCAATACTTCCTCAGTCAACAATTTTTCGATCGGCCCATTTGTTTTCATCTCAGTAACTGTTTGGTGTTCTGAAGTATACGTGTTGACAGCCACTGTAACTAGCTGCCACTCAACAATTTTTCTTTTGTTAGCAGCACCTGCGGTGAGACCAGGGGAAAGATTTCATCAAGAACATTTCTTCAAGGTAGTTTTCAGATTCTCACTTTAGGACCATCTTAACTTACATTCTTTTCTGTTTCCCAAATCAGCATGTAGATCAGTCCTTGTGGTTACAGGAGCAGAATTACAGGCCAAAACTTCCCCCATTATCTCTAATAGCTGTCACCTTATTAAGTATTACTGAATAGAGTAAACAATACAAAGACAACCATAGTCACATCTGCACTGTAGTGAACTAACATGCAATATAGGGTTCAATAGTGCATTTTTCTAATTTAATACAACTTTTTTTTTAATAAATTATATTATCTATGGAAGCTTGTTTCCGCCACAAAATAATAATAAAAAAGTTAATTGCGACTTTTTATCTCACAATTGCTAGTCTACATCTCGCAATTCTGACTTTATTTCTCAGAATTGCGAGATATAAAGTCAGAATTGCGTGAAATAAAGTCGCAATTGCGTGTTTTAAAGTCAGAATTGCGAGATATAAAGTCACAATTACGTGTTATAAAGTCAGAATTCTGAGATATAAAGTCAGAATTGCGAGATATAAAGTCACAATTACGTGATATAAAGTCAGAATTCTGAGATATAAAGTCAGAATTGCGAGATATAAAGTCGCAATTGCGTCTTAGAAAGTCAGAATTCTGACTTTTTTTCTCGCAATTGCGACTAAATCGTATAAATCGACTAATATCATGTAAACTCGCAATTGTGAGATAAAAAGTCGCAATTATCTTTTAAAATGTTTTATTCAGTGGTGGAAACAAGCTTCCATAATTATCAGCATAACAATTTGATGATTTTAAAATGTTCCTAAAGAGTATTTTGTGCACTTTCATGAAAGCAAGGATATATGTTATTGTTCTTTTTTTTAGAATTTAATTAAATATAAAAAATTGTTATTCATGTTGCATAATACAATTTTGGTAACACTTTACAATAAGGTTTTATTTGTCAACATTAACTACATTAGTTAACATGACCTAACTTTGGAAAACACTTCTAAAGCATTTATTATTCTTAGTTAATGTTAATTACGACATTTACAAATACATTCTTAAAATTAAAAGTTATATACTGTATGTTAACAGGAAAGCGCTTACATGAACCAACAATAAACAGCTGTGTTTTTATAAATTACATTAACAAAGACTAAATACTGTAACAAATGTATTGCTAATTGTTAATGTCAGTTAATGTATTACATTAACCAAAGAGACCTTATTGTAAAGTGTCACCAACATTTCTTTGTTTAACATGTTTTAAAACCTTTTTTTGTTTGTTTTATTCCAGATTTTCATCGTCAGATATTTGGACCCCACATTACATAAAGAAACACTTTGTGTGCAATGCTGGGAGTCTAAACACTGTGCAGTACTTACTTATGACGTCCATTATTCAACATGCAGTATATGACTGTCATGCTAGGCTGTTCATTTATTCTACTAATGGAAATCCAGCTCAGTTCCCTTAATTCAGTAGTCTAGACTTCACACTGCGTTTCCGCATTAGCCTTCTTAACACCATATTTACTGTACACGCACGCAAGATCATCATTTATTTAATCAGAAACCATTTGGCTTGCTTAGAGGAAGTTACTAGAAGTTTTACAATGATTAAAATTTATGAAGGAATTACATGCAGAAAAAGTGTACATTATGTTCCTGTTCCGTTGTGTTTCGTTTCATGCATGAGATGCATATTTGATGTCATATTGTTCATGAGACCATTTTTCAGATGTGCAGTGTGTATGGCAGCATTATCTTCTTGAAAATGAGGCCATTGTGAGTGAATAATGTTTGCAGCGGCGTGTGCACGTGAGCCAGGAAATCTATGAGGCTGTAAAGACATTGAGGTTGAAGGTTTTCTTCAAGTGTACAGTATATATTGTACAGTAGGACAAAAGATGACGCATAACAACATTTCACTGTTTCCCATTATTCAAGGGTCCAGGCTTTGCATGCTGACCTCAGATGAGTTTAGAAAAGCAGCTCTGCCATAAATTGTAGGTTTTTAAAGCTCAAAACACATAGTTTTTGAGTTCAGGTCAGAGAAGTGTTGCCAATCCGTGGCAATTTTGAGGCTGTACTTTGGTGGCATTTAGCGACTGTCCTGTGAAATGTCCACTCGTCGCTGTCATTGATCTCTGACTAGTGACCAAATCTTCTTTTATGATCTGTCTGAGGACTTACGCTGTCAGCGGCACCCCATAAACTGATAGAAATCAAATCTGGTGATATCAGCACACTGCATCCCGCTTTGAACTCCTTCTCAGGTTTCCTAATATCTGAAGACCTTCAAGATCTTTTTACATGCTTTATCAACTACAGCATTAAAGGTCCCATTCCATGGATTATTTTTATTATTTTATAATGTTTCCAGGGGTGCCCTTATAATGTTAGTATGTTTTTTAGATCAAAAATTGTTATAATTTAGAAATAAAAGGCATATTTCCTAGCCTGATTTCATCCCCTGATTTGAACGCTCTGTTTGAAGGGGCGTGTCTGCTGTGAGACTTCAATGTAAACGCCCTCTGCTGTGATTGGCTGACATGCTTGCATATGAAATATCTGGCATTACATGTGTAAATATCTAAAAAACTTTTACTATTACAGCTATTATACGTTTTTACTATTTCAGCTATCGGGATTAACGAATCGTGAGAAGTTTTTTAAGTATTTAGATCTATTCCCATCACATAAAATGTTGCAGTGATGAGCATTGAGCAGATGACAGCCTGTTGATCGCGTGAAAAAAGATCTTATCATTGCAACGCAGTTTCTGCACTCACTAATGATTTCACCAATGCAAACATGAGGTATATAAATACAGTAGAGATTCGTTGTGCAGTTTAACAGCGTCATTGATTTCATAACGAGTTTTGGCAAGTGTCCAGATAAACTCGCGCTGTGTGATTAAGAGCTTGGGCGATTGGAAAGGGATTGTTCTTTGATCGCTTTCTGTATATTAATCACAATTTAAGTAAGATTATTTTCATCCTACTAAGAGAAACGATGTGAAGTTGATCGCTACTTCCATAGTCACAGTGAATCACTTACCGCTTGCTGGAATATAGTTGAAATTGTCCCCTTCGTCAGTATGAAACGCTGAGAGAAGCCTGCTTGATATTATCCCAGGTTAGAAAAACAGTCCGTGGTGAGATGGACAGAGCAAACTAACAACTTCGAATTAAACTTTTGCGGTATCCGACTATAGATAAACATCAACCACGTCTGTTGACATTTCGCCATCAATACGCCTGTGTTCCTGTGGGCGGAGGTTAGTCAAAATACGGTTTTAATGACGTCATTAAAGAAGGAAGTAGAGGGATGAAGTCCAATCCAGCCGTTCGATGTAGTCAACTTCTGTTAAATAAAATATCTCGCTTGGCATTGAACTTTGAGCTTTATAATTTTACAGATATTATTTATAGTCTAACAACAACATTACACACTAACTAAAGTTTGAAACATGGGATCACGAAGAACGGGACCTTTAAGTCAATTATTATATTGTTATATAGGTTTCAGTTCTACATGTTCTTCAGAATCATGATTAACAATTCTTTTTTGTGTTTGTGTGTGCTTATACACTACCATTGAAAAGTTTGGGATTGGTACATTTTTGTTTGTTTGTTTCTTTGCGTAAAAATTTGAAATAATTATTTTATGCTCACCAAGGCTGCATTTATTTGATTTATTCAGTAAAATCAGTAATAATGTGAAATATTATTAATAAACAGAAAACAGTTATAGAAATACGAGGACAGAATTATTACAGAAAATGTCATTTATTCCTGTGATCAAAGCTGAATTTTCAGCATCATTACTCCAGTCTTCAGTGTCACATGATCCTTCAGAAATCATTTTAATATGATGATTTGGTGCTCAAAAAACATTTCTCTTAGTTGAGTTGTGCTTAAAAAAATTCTGGAAAGCTTGATATTTTTCAGGATTCTTATGTCTTTATTGTAATTCAATCTGTTTAATGTGTCAATAGAATAAAAACCTTAGTGAAAAAAATAGTGTATGTTTACCCATGTTTTCATCAGTTTCATAAGAAATATATGTTATACGTTTTATGATGTCATATTGAAGATAAGACAGTGTAAAGCCAAAATCTCTGGTCTCAACATTTTTGGTAAAAAAAAAAAAAAAAAAAAACGATGGAGCCAGAGGTGCTAAAATGCTAACTCGTTTCCGGAGTTGTCCTACAAAAATACGTCATCCCTGCAGCACTTTGTCATAATTGCTCAAAATCAGTTCTGATTGCGATTTGCACAGGGCAGTTTGCAAAAAGGTGAGCATAAACACAAAACACAAGCTCAAATAGGGGTGGTTTTGTAGATGCATTAATTATTCTACAATTAATCACTAAATTGAGACTCGCATTCACATGCTAATTAGTCCTTCACGATGCTACATAATATTACTTTCCCTGAGTCAGCATCATGGACAGCTACGGGCAACATTTTGGCTGGATGTTTGATGTAAGTGAACAAGATGCATGGTTTTGCAATGAGAAGTGGTGCAACTTAATAGTATTGAATATTATGTTTAGCACCATTCTCAACATTATTGATGCTGTGCAGTGCTCTGCAAGAAGCTTGAAAGAATTTACCATGAGCATACTGTAAAACTGCAGTGTTTCTAAGCAAATAGTCTTTTGATCTTGTACTGGTTTACGCCATGGACAGAACACAATCAGAACAAACCAAATCAAAAACTAAAACAATGAGAAAATGTGGAGTGCGTACCTCTGTATGAGGCAGCTGGCTTCTTATTTTGCTGTGATGCATCTGATAAATCAAAACCCAATCAGTCTACACACTCTTCTGTGTTTCTGAGAGCTTCACCTCCTGGTCACAGATATCTGTTGTTTTCTATGACGTTATATGGAAAGATATACTCTCCTAAAGTTGAAGGAGGATCAGGATCAAATTCAGGTATAATACGTTGGTTATAAAATGCTGCACATAGACATGTCATGTTTGGTTTAGATGGTTTAGAACTACAGGTTGCATATTTATTTCCTATAAAAAAAAAAAAATTTGGCAGGTATAGAAACAGTATTTTTTTTCTTACACGAATACTTTGTGCATTAGCTAGATAATAACAAGCACATTCTTGTGGAACAGGGCTGGTTTCAGAAGGTCCTGGGTCCAGGGTTATAAAAACAGGAGCAGTCCTCTGGAGAGCTGTGCTAAAGAGAGTCCTCTCCAGTACTCTACACATGACATTTAAGAGATTCACTGAAAGGTTAGGCTTACACACACACCACACCACACCACACACACACCTTTATGTGTGTGGGCCCCCGATCATCTACTGTGAATGCATCTATAAAATAAGTAATGTTTGCATATGCCACTTTTCAGACCCTCTACTTTATATTTTCTATGTTAAGATTCAAGATCTAAACATGGCTTGATAAACAATAGTTTACATGAATTAGCATATTCATATGGTTGCGATGGTGTTCTCTGATTAGAGACTAATAGCATTCCAGTTTGCAGCTGTACAGTGTGCATTTTCGATCTATTGTCTTTACATTTTCTTCTTTTAATCTTTTTTTTTCTTTTTTGTTCTATTCCAATGCAAATAAATAAATGAGTGTAAAATAAAATGAATTAAAATTTAATTTAAAATACAATAATCCTATAATACAATATTTTCTTTCTTCAAACTATAACTTAATATAAATTGTACAGTTTTAATCTCCCATTTAAAAAAAACATTGATTGGAGTATTTACCTTATAGATTTCTCTCAAGTTGTGCCAAAAAAAAAAAAAAAAAAAAAACTAAACTTATTTTTAAAAATTTGATAAATATGCTATTGTTATCTAAACCTATTTTATTTTATTTTTGTCTATATCATCTCAGTGAGCTTTTGTGAGGTTTCACGTATGCGCAGGAAGGTGAATTTAGCGTTTTCAGGCGTTTTTCAAATGTTTCTCATCCACACTGGAACGTCAGAGAACGCCTGAAAACGCTAGTGTGGACGGAGAGCGTTTTTAAACACCGTTTTCAAATGTATCCAGATGAACGTAGACGTAACCTTACTCTGAGGCCGAGACAAGACCAAGACCTTCAAAAAAAGGTCTCGAGACCAAGACCTTTCTCGAGTACTACAACACTAATATTCTGGTCTTGTATAGGTCTATGAAATGTTTTCACTCATTATTGCATCCTTCAGGTTAAAATCACATGTGCTTATAAAAAATAACCCAAACAGTGTAGGACGAGAGATGTGCCAAAGCTGAGAACAAACCCCGAATCCTGTGTAGGAGCACCCATAATAGTGATGCTCACCTTAGCATGAGCCAATTAAAACAGAAAGTAATAATTGCTCACTTTCTTTGTGCCTTAGTCATTAATAAAGTTGAAAGCATGTAGAATAAGAGAGCTCATCTGTACCTGATTTCTTTAGCTAATATTGCTGAGACTTTTGTGTAGGTGTCAGAGCCCATTGTTTTGATCATTAAACAGTGGCTCTTTGTATTCATCAGATGAAGTCATCTTTCTGTGTTGTTGCAGCACGTTTGCTTGTGGTGTGTTGGTGGCTCTTGTCATTGAGTCTAGACTCTGTTGCATCACATAATATTCTTTCAACACTAAATATGGTCAAAAACGTTCCCCAGAGACTAATTAAAGATGTCGCAACATATGATATTCAATATGGTTCTGTTTAAGAACATCCCTCCAACCGTTCACTGCTCTTCTGCAGTAACGTCTCTATTCTGAGTCATGTTCATCTCCGTATGTTTGGAACTGATTCATGTTCATAGATCATTTGAAATGTTCAACGCTGCAATCTATTCAACATCTAGAACCGACGGCAATGACATTAATAGCTTTTGGTTTAAACACTCAGGTCGTTCATATATTTTTTGGACCTTTGGATATTTGGAAACTAGCCAAAATCGTATGTACAGTATGTATGAATGATAATGTGATAATTATTATAAATATATGTGATTATGCCATGGTACTTCCATCTGAAAAATGTAAATGGTATTTCTAAAACTATTGCACTAATACACTCTTTAAAAAGTACCATGCTGCTACCACAGTATTTTGGACATTATTTTTTTATTATTTTTTATTATGTTTACCATAATAATACCATGCTACAGTGTTTTTGGCATGTTGCATGTTTATACCACAGTTTTTTGGACATGTAGAATGGTACTACCATGGAATTTTGAGCATGTACAGTGGTAATACCATGTGTTTTAGACATGTACCATGGTACAAACTTGGCATTTTGAACATGTACAGTGGTAATACCATGTTTTTTAGACATGTACCATGGTACAAACTTGGTATTTTGGACATATACTATGGTAGTTCTCAGAAGTATCATGTAAATACAATGGCAAATGAATTTCAGTACCATGGTATATTTCAGAGTACCATAGTATTGCGGTCTTATACCATCATTTTTAGTGATGCCATGTAATTTCAGAACTCGAAATATGTTATCGCATGCAAAGGTTTTCCACTGGTCTATTATTAATCAACAGGGCTCCCTGCTAGTGTCATTCCCCCCCATCTCATCATATTTAAAGCTTCTCACGTCTGATATCTCATTTCCACTCAAGCGCTGGTCTGTGTTCCCGGACGTGATAAAAGAAATTTCAACGTAGTGCGATTCCATGCTCTGCCATGTTTGCTTTCATGTTCTCCAGTGAATAATACCATTTCCAATTCATTAAGCTGCACTTTTGTTTTAGAGGGTTTGCAAATTAAACAGGAAGGTGTTTTTCCTCTGCTTCTCATTCCCTGAGTTTGTTTCTCGCTCTCCTTCGCAAGGACTCGATGGCTGCGTGACTTTAGCTCTGACTCACTAATACAGAAACTCCCTGAGAGACCGGAGCCAGACGTTACTCACCATCAGTCTGAGTCTGTGATCGTACCTGCATTAATGTGTCATCTGGCCAATGATTGCAAATACACTTTTATATGTTTAAATGTCTGCAAACAGATGAAAATATCAATTTACTTATGTATTTTCAGCCAATGTGTAAATTTACTATCAACGTTATTTGGTTATATTGTATTTCAATAGTCCACTTTAGACTTTCTACTAACTATGAGTAACCTTGCAGCTACATGTTAGATTGGGGTTAAGAATACAGTTAGAGCAAGTTGGGATGTACTTGCAAAGTCTGTTGGGGAGCATCAAAATAATTAAGCAGACAATCTACTAATACTCTAATGTATTTGACATGTAGTTGCAAAGTTACTTGTATCATTCATACTTTTTTGAGTAAAAGAACAAATCTAGCTGTTAGTTGTGTGCTTTAATAGAGATACTTGTTCTGTTTGGATCTGCGAGTGTGCATATACCTAATTTTACTGCATATGCTTACAAATATTTTTAGAGTCCTGGAAGTAAATGCAGCTGCAATCTTTTTGTAGTTCATCTACAAAGGTGCAATCTGCAATTATGCAATAAATTCAGTATTGAATGAGCACTAATATTATTTGCACTTAAATGACAAATTGCTTGTTATTTTCCTCATTTGTAAGTTTGTTTAAAGCATATGCTAAATTAATGGAAGTAAATATAGTCATTTTTTTACACTCAAATTACGGTTCAAATGTAACCAGTCATCTACGAAGTGCTTTCTCTTTTAGCATGTTGCTTTAAAATAGCAGAAGTTGGTTGCTCTTGCTCTCGGAGAGATAATGCAGTATGAGGTCGAGGGTTTGTATGAAGAGGAGCTCTCAGCCCCGTCACATAAAGAAACCCGTCCCGTCCTCAGGCTGTTAATGGACTGACTTGCTGACCTGCGTTTGGCTAAAGAGCCTGATAGTGTGGGTATTTTTGTGTCAGGTGATATCTCGTATCTGTGTTTAGCGATATCTTGTTAAAAGTTGCTTAAGAGGGACATCACATATCATGTTCAAATGGCCTGCTAATGGGGGCGGTATATGCAAAGACGAGGATCTCTTGGAGTTGGTAATGCATATCCAAATGCATTAAAGACTACAGAGGTTAAATCCCTATACTGCATGCTTATCTAAATATGATTATCTGCATCAAAGTGAGAAACATGTTGATATACAGTATATACATGCCGTCAGTGTGAAAGTCTGGCTACGCAAGACTAATGTATATATATATATATATATATATATATATATATATATAATTTGTTAATGTCGTTTTAATGAAAAGTCTTCATAATGACTGAAAATACATCTCTTCTGTGAGCTCTTAATTTATAACCATAAATACAGGAGTCATACTTTATATGAAGAATGTTCATGTCTTAATGTACTAGATAAATGAATATGAATTAAAAGATATTTTGCAGTGTTTCGTCAGCAGAACAATCCAAAAACACATTAAATAACAGTATAACTGACTGAAGAGATTTGTCATTCAAAGATGGCGCTGCTGTGAATGCGTCAAAGTAGTTGGAGCAACTTTTCTCTATTTACTGATATGACGAGACGCACGGAAATAAGCAAATTTGCGCAAAAAGCAACCTGCTCAGTCTAAAATATATACACTTAACAGGCTTACTATAGTTAATCAGGGTAAGACTAAAACACATTTTGGAAGAACTGATCTATTGACTCATTTTGTAAATGTTGTTAACAGTAACAGTTAAAAGTAACAGTGCACCTTTAAAAACAAAGTTACGGAGTTTACTGTCAATCCATCGCTTAGTGACTGTCTTTAGTTCTTTATTTAATGTACATCCTGCTCATTATATTGCCATTGTTTAAGTTATAAATAATACCGTTTAAGTGTCCAGAGCATATTTCTGTTCTGTATGATTAATTGCTTGTGCTTTTCCTCATGTGGATAAAAGTGTCTGCTAAATGACTTCATGTAATGAAAATGCTTAACGAAAGATGATTAGGCAAAATTGTGCGAGTGTTGTTTTGTAATAATCCTAAACTAACACAATTTGCTTTGAGAAAAAAACACTAAACTAACAAAATAGCAGAACAACATGAGAATGAATATAACACAGAACATTCTAGGTTGCCCTGGCCGCTCCAGTTCTGTCCCATGAGGTCGGTTTCTCCTCAGCAGAACACAGTGGCCCGTCTTAATGTGCATGTCAGCCATGGAACGCTTTAATACTTGTGTTTTCGGAGGGGCTTGTCAAAGCTAACCAGAGCTCTGGAGTCTTGTTAGAAACCCAATTCCTCTTCAATTTAGGGCCTCGGCTCACCAGGGCCCACCTAAGCAGACTCTGTTAGACGCATTTGTTGGTGAAATTGAGCTGCACGGGTGATTGCAGTGGGGCATTTAGAGGCAGCGAGGGAATGAGTCAAGGTGTTTGAGATGCAAGTCTGGTCCGTGAAAGACTCGCAGGAGTAAATCTCTGTTAATAAAGTTCTGAGAGAAAACCTTAGAAACCTGCGACCAGTTCTCATGCTTGAGAGAGAGATGTCTCGTTCACTTCATATGCATGCATCGTGCTTTGGCAAGATGAAAAGGTCTGATGTAGAGTATTTTAAGACGGTCCATTCCCGTGTTCACCTTCAGCCTGTTGCAGATCTGCCCGTCTAGCATTATGTCAGTAATTATGTCAGTAAAACAAACACGTTCTCTTCGTCTGCCAACAAAAATTGGAGATTTTTTTTTTTCCTTGGAGATTATCATTGGACATTTATGTTCCTTGAGTTTCACTTATAATGTTAACTAATTCCCCTCAGCATTTAAAAAAAAAAAAAAAAGTTGCCAGCCAGCCCCCAGATTTTTTGGTAATTTTCACAAAACTTTCATGGCCCCCAGAATATATTGTTCATTCAGTAACATTGGGCAGTTTTGATTTATATGCTTAATTTTGATGATCACGTTATTTTACATATGCATGATATCGCTGGTTTCTGCTTCTTTTTCGCCTGTGTTTTGATCCAGAGATTCTGTACTCTTTCAGAAGATCATCAATGGCTGGGAAGCGTTTTCTCATAAATGACAAAAAATTCTGTCAATGGCAGAGAAAGAGTTAAAAAATAATAATTTTTGCACAAAAAACAAACAAACAAATAAACATATGTGGAAAAACAATCATTTTCAACTTTCATTCTGATAGGGCGGCTCCTTTAAGGCTCACTAAACGACCACTGTTATGATTGGCTAACATCACTGCATAGGAAAGTGTTTTGAAAACATAATTTACAGACAAAGCATTATGAAATCATTACTTCTGATGTTTGTGTTGCAGCTGCTGTCAGATTTAATACAGTCGGCTGCTTCGTCTTTCAACAAGTTTCTTTGCGAACGCTTCATTACACTGTGCCTCATTTACAAAACAAAAAGTCACAAACAAACATATAATCTTCAATGCAATCCAGGACAGATTTGTAATAAATCATCCACTTGTTTCTGACACTGGGATCCTTTTAAAGTCTGCACAGAGACGTAAATGAGCTGTTTAAACTGGACGCGTCAAAGCGAATGTTCTTTCACTCTTCCATTCGTCTCGTTCACTAGATACAGTATACGGATACGCGTTCAGTGACTGACATACTCCACGGCCTTGAGTCTGCCAGAAACTGAACGTGCGTCTGTTTACTGTATCCAGTGTAGACAGCGTCACTGATTATAATGGCTTCTATTTGCTTTTGAAGCAACGCTCACATCCAGTGTAGACAAATGTCAGCCATTAAGCGACTGAACGCCAGTGGGCGGAACCTATGGTGCGATGATGTAAAACTATTTGTGTATTCATTTGTGTGAAACTTGACATTAATTGCATTAATATTGATATGTGTTTGTAACGTGAGCATGTTGTGATGTATTTTCTCTTTCTATCAAGGCGAGACACGGCAGGCATAAACATGGCTTTTTTTTTTAACTTGTCAATTTTGAGATTTTTGGATATTTGTCTTCAATAACATGTCTTCTTTCAGACTTGTGGTGAAAAAAAGTCCGAAATACACATTTCGGTCTTTATTTTACTACACTTTGTCTGTTTGCGTCTGTAAATTTCTCATAAATTCAACAAAAGTTGGCGTTCGTAATCAACATGCTGCTCCGCGATCGCTGTCTGCTTCCTGTCATCACATACTGTATACTGTTAGAAAGCTCTCTCTCTCTCCTGTACAATCCTGTCAAATCAAAATATTGTCATTTTCTTTTCATCAGCAACCAATCGTAAAAGTAAAAGGGCTGAATGCGCAATCTCATCGGCTGATGATGAAACTTTAAAGCAAGTTTTCTCAAAATGACCTTTCTCTCATAGTCCAAGTCCGAAATCTCCACTTCAGCACCTATATACACCAAACTTACCAGTATTGTACTTAGTTATATTATGAAGACATTTACTGAGGGATTTGTAAATATATTATTCCTAGCCTGATTTATATAACATTTTATTCCAAAAAACATGGCGAAAATCGTTTTTTTAAGGCTATTGACAGTATATTCTGATTTACAGGATAACAAAAGTAGATATCCATAAATTCCTCTGTAATTTTTTTCCCATCTAATATGTGAACACAATGAAAAAAATAATTTTTAACCTGGCTTTATCCAATACTTAAAATATATGCAAATTATTGCATATTTAATTAGATATTGCCTAATTTGCATATTTAAACATTAAATTACAGAAAACTTGTAATTAGGGCTGTCAAAAGATTAATCGCGATTAATCGCATCCAAAATAAAAGTTTGTGTTTAAATAATATATGTGTGTGTACTGTGTATAATTAAATTTGTACATATAAATACACACACATGCTTGTATATATTTAAGAAGAATGTCATTTTTATGTAAAAAAATGTTTATATATAATATAAATTATATATAAATATATACAGTATATGTATGCAAGTATTTCTTAAATATATACATGCATGTGTGTGTATTTATATATACAAAATAATTATACACAGTACACACACATATATTACGTAAACACAAAAGTATATTTCGGATGCGATTAATCGCGATTAATCTTTTGACAGCCCTACTTGTAATACATTTTTTTTTCTCATCTTAATGTAGGTAATCAACTGGGAAAGTTGCATGGTGATATCTGCTACTTAAAAATTTTACCCTATTCACCTGTAGTGGCTCACCTTAAGTGAAACTGTTTAAAGCATTGCGGCCTTGCAGAGAATGAAGAAAGAAAACATGCGTCATGAGGTAGAAGACCTTACATATACAGCTATTATGAGAGAATCTACACTTTGAGGGACTTTCAAGGACGTCATATCACTTAAATCGAGAAAGACTGAGTTGACATTTAGGTCTCCCCTCGAATAAAGGAATATAAATTATGTTATTTTTGCTGTTTCTCAGTGTGTAAGTGAGAAAGAGTTTTTATAGCCACACTTTAAAGCTGAAGTGGGTGATTTCTGCTCCACTAATGGCACACAACTGGAATAAAAAAAATAAAAAAAACATTTATAGTAGACGTTTCACTAGAACTCTTTATTTATTTTTTGTTATTTTTTTGAAGAGCTCTTAAAACTAAAATTTTACTTGTTCTTGTATGAGTCAATGTTGCAATGACTTACTTTTAGGCGAGTTTTTTAGATCGCATTTATGGCTCAGGTGTAGAGTTCAATAATAAGTTTGACCGTTTGGTCCCACTTTATTTTAAGTGGCTTTAAGTACTCTGTACTTACATCGAAAAGTAAGTACAATATACTTAATGTGTTCATGTTGTATTGTAAAACACTTTTGCTGCTATTGAGGTGGGATACGGGTACGCTTAGGGACAGGTGTGGTGGTATGGGAAGGTTTAAGGGTGGGTTAAGGTGTAAGGGAAGGGTCAACAGTGTAATTACAAATGTAATTACATAAATTAATTACAGCTGTAATTGCATGCAGGTATTTTTAAAATATAAGTACAATATAAAAACATGTATGTACACAATAAGTCCATTGTATCAAATTATTAATTTCAATGTTAGTACATAAAGACACTTAATATAAAGTGGGACCAACCATTTGGTTAATTTCTTCTTCTTCTTCTTCTTCTTCTTTTTTTTTTTTTTTTTTTACAATAATCGGTTATCAGTTTGATCTTTGATCTATCATTTTCATGCTTTATAATTGAGGGAGAAATGCAAACCACTGGACAACCAAAAACAATCCTGAAAATACATTTCTGACCATTTCAATATAACTAACTTTGCACATTTATAACTATGCATAACGACAATAATAGGTTTTGCATATTGGTAATATCAGTTGACCTCTATAGGACTAAAAAGTGTGCAGATCTGAGTACCAATCAGCAACGATGACAGTTATCAATAAGCAGATTTGTCTAGGTATGATGGACATTCTTGGTTCATAAGAAAGCAGTCCAACCTCAAACTTAATTTATTATCTGACCCAGAAGCTAACAGTCATCTCTGCACACATTAAACTTGGACAGGCGGTAATATTTTAACATTAACAAAAATTACATCCGCATTAAAGGGGCTATATTAAGAATTCAGAAACCCTTGTTATTAGCGACACCGGGGAATTCCCCAATATACTCACGGACGAAGTTCTTTTTTCATTCTTTGCTTAAAAGTAAAAATAAGTAGGAAAATGATTTACAGTAATATACTGCCAATGAACATTCTGATGTCCAAGCTGCTGTGAGTGACGTTTAGATGAATATGTAAATATGAGCTGCGCACTCTTTCCTCTCAATAACAAAAATAAACACAGAACAAAAATGACAGTGGTGAGAAACCAGCAGTTAAGAAAGCATCTGATCATGGCGATGTGGATATGTTTGCACAAGCCCTGCAATTCACCAGCATCATGTCGACAGATGAAGTAATAAAAGGTAATTAAATTACAGATTAACATTGTTATTGTTAACTAATTAACATTAGTGGATTCCATCTCTAAGCTGACGTTAGCCATTGCTGCAGACTCTCTGGAGCGCGTGTAAACTTAACATCCAAATTTTCCTGGCAAAAACGTTTCTTCAAAAACGAGTCCTTAACATAAAAATCAATCAAGACAATCTAGAAAGTTGGGGAAAGTATCGTTTTTTAAAGTTATGTTCTAAACTGTTCACACATTGGCAATATCAAAGACTTTAAAGTCCCTTTAAAGAATCAAAACATTTGAGTCTTGTTTTTCCAATATCTGACATGGTGTTCCAGGTAACTAGATGGATTAGTGTGTAAATGAACTAATTAGTCATTAGCTGGTTAGCATGTGACAGTTCAGTATTGTCTGGGGGCAGGAGGAGCTTTCATCCGAGCGTTTGATTATAAAGAGATGTGAGCGCTTAAATCATGTGTAGCATAGTTCTGCTGGTTGGTTTCTGAGCGCTCTTTAATAACCATCTCTGAAATGCTGTGGCCACTGAGGCGTCTCCACTCATTCTTTCCCCTCCGTTCGAATGCAGCGTTGATGCAGCATAGCGACCAGCAATTAAAGTCCTCGATTGGAACTCAGTCAAGCGTAACCCGACAAGCGCCACATGTTTTCTTGCTTCTTTTTTAGTGACAGGACATCATATTTCCATGTCCTGTCATGTCGTGCTCTCTCAAGCTCTAAGAATGATGATGGTGTCTAAGGATACATTTAAAAATGTGATCAAGTGTCATTGAGTTTGTAGTCTCACTCCAGGAGTGGAGGATGAGCGTGTGTAGGAGGGGAAGGATGGGTAAATATAGACGTACTGACAGACAGAGAGAGAATCAGGGGACAAATGAGAGTCCATAGAAAGAGATGAGGTGGATGTGAAAAAAAATATATAAAGAGAGAGAGAGAGAAAAATACAATAGAATGAAAAGCAAAAAAAAAAAAAAAACGGACCCCAAAAGGAAATGGCCCTTTCATTGCTCATGAGACTAATAAGAACCTTTCACCCAAAAAATGAAAATCCTGTCATCATTTACTGACCCTCATCTTCCTAAATCATATGATTTTCTTCCATGGAAGATAGAGAAATGTTGAAGACCATAGTCCATATGATTTGTGCAGCTCACCGTGTTCCTGGATCAACATTCCCATCCAACAATTTAACCCTATCCCTATTCCTACCTAAACCTAAATCTAAACCCTAACCATAACCATAACTTATCCCTAAAATGATAGGTGAATAACACTGATGTAGAGGCACCTAACCCGGTTGTAAACATAAACTTGACATAAACTTGTCCCTCAAATTTGATTGGTTGATTGGGATGTTGATCCAGGAACATGTTCTATTTGGTAAAATCATGTTCACTAATTTGTGCATGTGTATGTGAGTATGAGTATGTGTAAGTCAAATTTTATTTAAACGAATAAAGTATTATAGTTGATCTCTGATGATTCTATTTAATAAATAATAATAGGGAAAAAAATAAGATAGAATAAATGAGAGAATAGAGTTGTACAATAAATGTGACTAGCAGCGCATTAGATCTTGGAAGTACTCAGTGAGAAATGTTTTGATATTCCTACATAGTAGATAAATGAATCATGCAATGATCATATTTGAGAGGCAAGGCCCAAAAAATTATCCTTTAACAAAAAAAAAATGTCTGCTATGTGTGCTTTTACTAAAGATTTTCAGTAATGGCTTCCTTGTGCGAGTGGTGTAAACTGGAATCTTCGTTCAGGGTCGTCAGTGTTAATGACCCCTGCGGCGCGTGTAAACGAGCACTTGATTAACAGATGCGGCGTGAGGTTTGTAACAGATTCTTCAGGCCAGAACAGCCTGGTGTTTTGCTTATATCGCTGAATAATTATGACAAAGTTTTTAGAAAGGGGGAGGTTTAGGAACGCAACCACACACAATGCAGATCTTTCATGGTTATTTATTTATACATCTTGGAGTCATATTTCAAATATATTTTTCCTCTAAAATAGTTCATTACATGACAGAGAATATACAACATCCAGCACTACAAGTTGCTCTCTCACTTGTGCACCGGTATATCTAAAAACAAACAAATATACATACAAACGAAAAGAAAAAAAGAAACTCTCTCTCTGGTATCAAGGTCAATACCTTTCGCAAACTTTGCATACGACAGCACAGCTGATCAGAGCTGCGCCACACACTAATGATCAATTCAACACCGACAGACATTCTTTAGCAGTCATGTGATTGGTTTTGTGAGTGTGCGTTGGTGACTTTCACAGACTGACCTTCAGGTTTGGTCTTGGGATCCTCTTGTTATATATTTTATTAAATGTATGGAGTGAATCAACAACAACAAAAAAAAAAAATCTAGAACATGTCCGGATCATACATTTCAAAATTCTTTTTTTTTTTAGCATTGCAACATTATGGGGGAAAAAAATTATTAAATAATAAAAAAAAAGTGTTTTATTGTACAATACTGTCATTATGTTGCATTGCCATGCCATCAATGCTTTGTTATGCAAAGGTACTGTATTACAGAAGTGACAATCAATTATCATGAGAATTATGAAAAATACATGAAAATAAAAGTAATTGTCATGAAATTGTCAAAAATAATCTAAAAGGCTTAATTTTCTGCACAGTATGCGAATGTAATTTAATTATATAATTATTTAGGGATGAAATATGACCTGGATATGTCTTTGTGAGATTCACCCATATCTACTCCCAACAGATAAAGTATAACAGTAATCATAGAGGCTAGAAGGGCATGTGGCAGTAAGATCCATAACTAACTGTCACCTATAGATGGGAATACTGACGTCCTCCAGGTGGAACAGTAAATGGCCTTTCTTAAGGCACATTCTACTAACATCTACCTCTAATGCTACATGTGTTGTTATGCTTCATTCTCTGATCATACTTGAGTCATGCATTTGGACATAATCAGAAGACCGTGGTGGATGAACACGCAAGTGAGTGACAAAAACAAAAGGTGAGTCAAACGTCACAATTTGATTTCCCATTGGTAGCATGACAGTCAATAATAATCTGACTTCTCATTGACCCCCGAACTTTCGACTAAATACTAATGCCACACTAAATATTTTGCAACAAGATGTGCTCACCCTTAACAATTCTCTTTTACAGCTTTCTGATAGTGGCTACATTCACATGCCAACACAATAACAGAATACAACTGTCAGTCCTGTGTGAAAAATGCTTGAAAACTGGGGCATTGTACTATCATAGAATGAAACCGGCTGGTAAGTGTTTGGGATGAAATTCTTTCTGATGAACATTTTTTGAGGATGAACTTTAGGAGTGTTCTAAAATGTCAAACAGTTTAGAATAAAAATGTAACAATTAGGATTCAAATATGTTCTCTTGCATTCCGTCACTATAGTTACAGGCACAGGAATGTAGGCTGCATGGAATTCCCAGCCATCATTCAAAAATGTCTACACATTCCTGCCTCTTCTGTGTTCATCTCTCATATTGTAATGCTAATATTATTAAGCAAAGCACTTCCATCTGCACTTAACACTTTATGCCATATTTAAACCCATTCCACTGAATTCTGCACATTTACAATGCAAAAAAGGCCTGCCAGCAAGATTTCACATTCTAATCAGATTCACATTGACATTCACTTGCTCATCGTAAGGGGTGATGGTTCACTTCCTGTGTTGAGCTTTATTTGAGCTTATAACAAGTGCATGATAAAACTTCTACCATCATCATATATTGCACAGCATTTAGATCCTGCCTTTTGCCTCTGATCATTGATGTAAATATAGACTTGTTTGCAAGATCAATTTGAACAAACAATCTAAAGGTCTGAATACAAAACCCAAAAAATGGGTGATGGCTTCTGGAGAATATTGGGATGTCACCAAACACACATCGGAACATCAAAAAGCAACAAAAGGAAACACATGGAACATGTAACAAGGTGCAATGCACAATATCCTGCAACATAAAATTACATAACCCTCCATTTATTGTTTCACTCTCATTTTGCTTTAAATCTAATCGGTTGCATCCTGTAAGAGGTCCTACTAAACTTAGCATGGATTATAAACAATATCTGATTATACATGACATGAAGGCATTGTGCAAGAGTTCAGAGCGATTACGGTAACATACACGAGGAACAGTATTACAGCCGCGGGAGTGTCTTTAACTGTAGGTGAACCTGGACTGGGGTTAAATTATTCCAGGCCCTGTCCCTGTTACCTATGGATTTACCTGAGGAGCGAGTCTATGATAATCTCTTCAACAGCGACAGACGAATGCCACATTAGGATAAATATGAACTGGTTAAATATGAGCGTTTGCGGATAATACAAGCCGGGAAATCATTTTGCACATTTTATGTTTGTAAACAGACTTACCTTAAAGCTCCACTGTGGATGGAACTACGAGTATGAGTGATACTAGAGCAAAGCAATTGAAATATATACTGTATATACGATCGCACCATAACATCTAAGCGTACGCAAATCTGATCAAGGACACTCAAACAGAGGCACAAATGGTTCCTTCTTTTCGTCATATGCTCTCATGCCCTTCCCTTGCAACGATGATAGATGTGATGTAGCTAAGCAGAGTACTTGAACTTTCAGAAAGGACCGAACACACACACAGTCCTGGTAGTTTGCTCACACTCTTTGCTTGAACGTCTAACATCACATATTGCTACTTAACTGTAACCATGTGCTTAAATGTTATCTTACGTGATGCGGCTTGTTTTAAAAAGAGTTCCAGGGAGGGTTGCCTACATTTCAAAACTTTTGAAGGTAAAATCCTCCATAACAACATATTGCATCTGAATCTTAAACCATTGGCATCTGTGACTTATGCTGCATTCCATTCGAAGTCAGACGTGGGATATTCCTACTTGATATCTCCGACTTCTAACCATACAATTGTTTCATTGCCTAAAGCTTGGAAGGTGATGTATAAGAAAACATAATTGCGATGCTACCGTTTGCTGTACTCTTGATTGTCAACAGAGAACCAAATTGGAAGATAAATGATGCTACACAGTGGTAGCATTTGTTCTCCAGCTTTATGATATCATCAACGAGGATCATATAAATGCAGATGTTTGCAAAACATGTTTTATCATCATTTAATGTAGGAACTTTGACCTATTGATGTATTTTATTTGCTTAAAAGTGAATGTTTATCATTAAAGCCGGGCTCAGACTACAGGAGTTTCAGTTCCCCTCCCGACATTCTGAGAAAAAAAATCACATCCAGGGCATCGGTCTGTTCTGTCTGATCAAATCTTAAACCCCGATCTGCTAGCGGACACACCGGGGCCGCCCAGACAATATCAAACATGTTTGATATTTAGGATTTTAAATATGGATAACTATGATTACGTCAGTACTTCCACAATAGCCAACGAGAGACAAGTCTACAAAGAGACGGAAGTGACAGAACTTTTAAAATGGCGACCACAAAACAACAAGCAGCTGTACGGCTCCGGTGGACAAAAGAGATGGAGGAACGGCTGGTCGAAATGTCTCCTCATATAATGTCTACAGCAAGTTGCCACGACACAGTATCCATTTTGTTTCCATCCGCTTCCCCGTGAGATCACGTGAAGTGCTAAATCTGGCACGATAATCTTAAGAATGTCTTAAAGTCTGATGTGCCACGGTTTTCATATCTTGTGGTGTGTGTGGGTTTGAGATTTGAAAGAAGAAAATCTGTGAAGATTCTCCTTATGTGCGTGATGCAATCAGATTTCACAATCGGGTTAAGATTAAAAAAACTCCTTTAGTCTAAGCCCGGCTTAAATATGTGCATCTCACTGGATGCCACCCTCTTGCCAAACGTTGTGGATTTCAACAAGATATCAAGTTCAAGCAACTTCAAGTGGCAATCTATTGCAATATTCCAAGTAGGAAGCTGGAAAGTCCAACTTTTCAATGTAAATGGAATGCAGCATTACTATAGGATGCTTCAACAATGAACATTGTGTCTTAACTTTTTTCATTTCAACACTGTTTGCTGCCATCTCAAAACCTCCAAAATAAAATAGTTTGTCAATGGCAACCCCTGTAGAGCTAGCACGTACATGCGATTTCTCTCTAACGCTATGCAAAATGAAATTCTTGAAAGCCAAGAGTGCAGTTTGTCTGTCCAGAGGTGTTCATCTGTTGGAGTCCATGTGCCCATATCCATGAAGAGGAGAACGTTCATTGCAGTCAGAGGTACGGTCCTATTGCTGAAGGAGAACGACCGACCCAGTGAGTCAACACTTTCCCGGCAGTTTGATTGAAGCGAAAGTGATCGTTCTCAGCAGTTTGTCCAGATGCTTTATGAATCTTGTAAATTGAGGGTGAGGTAACTGATGCTCCTCTGGTCCAAAGTTCACATTGTGTCGTTTTCAGAACCAAATTATACCCCATAACAAACTGAACGGCAATGCAGCAGTGGCACACAGTAAAGAAAGCCAAAGGACAAGAAGTGTACAGCAAACCCAGACTGACGGAATACCACGTAAAGGAACCAAAAAAAGATATAAATTTGTGCTTCTTTAGATTCACATTGTCATAGTCCTAGAAGTTTCAATCGGAGTCTGTTTGTCTTTTCCGTAGCTCAACACTTTCCAATACATCATATACATGTGCATGTACAGGTCCATTCAGGTCATCAGTAACTTCGTGACCACTCGTTTCGCTTATTCATTCCTGCTTACCTGATTCCTTGCAATCTTAACGTCTTAAGGAAATTGCATCTCCATGCACTTGAGTCTGTGGAAAAAAGTAGTTCATTTGGGGAAAGGACATCCTTGTCACTCTTTCAGCCATCTGTTCATCCTGTAAGCCCTCCGTCATCTTTGGTAACAGTTGACACTTTGGTGTGTCAGATACATACACAAGGGGGAAAAGGGGCGGTTGAGGTGAAGGTGTCGAGACATATGGACAGAAAAGCTCAACATTAACTGAGGCTATGTTTATATAAAACATAAAAGGTGCCACATAGCAGGTAAAAGCTCAATAAGTGATGACAAAAGATGATACTAAAGAAAAAGTAGACATGAATCGTAAGAAGTGTTGTGAAGTCAGGACAGAGTACGTGAGAAGCTGGAAACACAGGAGGAAATGAGGAAGGCGGGAAGGGTGGTCACATGTCAGGGCAGTTCTTATTGCTGCCGCGGGGGGCGTTCTACGCTGGCGGTGTGTGCTCGGGGGTATCTATATCATCTAAGGAGGAACGTCAGGCAGATGGTGCCGAGCAGCTGGACGATCACAGGGAGAAAGTGGAGACTCTGGTGTGTCCCAGACAGAACTGCTGTAAACAGAAAGACAAACACTCTATTACACTCTTTATACTACAACTTCGTTATTTCCCTTCATTTTGCCACTTTGTGTTGACGGAACAGTGGAAAGGGGACAAGAAAGTATTGTGGAAGCTAGTGGGATTTAAACCCGCATCTTTAACATGAGCATCACGGCTCCAGAAGAACACAGTATTGCTGAAAATTTGCTCCTTGCTAGATCAGGTGCGTTTCATTGAAGTTCCTACATTGCTTTTAATTGAAGGTATATACATTTCGAGCAGTCCTCTCATTCCCTTGGGAATCGAACCCATGACCTTGCAATTGAGTTACATGGATGCTTTCAATAATAAAGCCTCCATATGAAAACTTTTGTTTGGCAAGGTTTGAAAATCTTCCTAAAATTTAGTAAAAGTTGGCCAAAGCATTTCCAAGACATATCTTCACTTCTGATTGGAATTTTGTCACATTTGTTGGTGTGTTACAGGAAAAATACATTTGATACATTTATAGTTGAATGCAACAATTCATTTCTGTGGAACCAGTAGCTTTTTTTTTTTTTTTTTTTTAAGTATTATATGTGGGAAGTACTAATACCGACAATCAAAAATTCACAAAAATTCGTAGCAAAAAAAAGTAGCAAAAATGTGGCAACTTTGTACCCCTAAAAGGTTTATAGTAGTAGGTAATAGAACCAATATGCACCCTTTAAGGACATATAAGGTGCAAAATTGTCCTTTTGAGGGTACTGCCCTAGTGACAAGTTACTGTACCCCTAAAGGTACAAGTTTTGCAAAAGGATTTGACAGTGGATGTGACCTATGACTTACATTTTGTACAAAGCAAGAGCTGCACATCATGAGATGTGACTTTTTAAAGCCTAAAGCATTGCAAGTCTAATTCCAAGCATCCAAAATGGGGAAATGCACTTTGATACCTTGCTCATAAACAGCTTCTGTAAAGAAAAACACCTCTTAATCTTAACCACACAATAGATGCCGGGTCAGAATCCTTTGAGAATGGAAGCATGCAGGTATGTGGGATGCTGTTATAAATGGTTTCTTTTTCCTGCCGAGCTTTTGGCACAAAGAAGCACGGGACACTGAAATAATGGATCGGACGGATGGGGTTACAGCGGCTGGCATCATCGCCTGACTGAACCGGAGGCCGTAAGCGGTAATATCTATGAGCTACGGAAGACGGATGACCTGCATGAGGACAATTACAAGTCATTATGTCTCAGAGGTAATGTTGAGTAATATCTTTCGGCACAGCTCACAGGAAATGGCCTCAGAAGATGATGAGGTCTGGACGAAACGAAACATGCTTGTAGCGTTATTGAAAAAGCAGCGACTCCAATCACAACACACATACAGGTTTAATTATGCATGCAATCTGCCAACAAAATGGGTTTAATAAATAAAGAGCAGGTATTGTTTAAAAAAATCAATATGAATTTATATCAAGGATTTTTTTGGCTAGCAGGAAATCAATATATTCATAATAAAGCTTTTTATTCTTCCTTTTCAATATAGAACGAGATTGTGTGAGCCGTGACATCTCTCTCAAGGACCTTTGAAGGAGGCGGGTGATTTTGTGAGTGGGCTGTGTGTGTGTGTGTGTGTGTGTGTGTGTGTGTGTGTGTGTGTGTGTGTGTGTGTGTGTGTGTGTGTGTGTGTAGACAGGCTGCATATCCACCTGTGTATCTTTACTTCTAAATAATAGGCCTATTGTTATAACATAAAATCAGAGATATAGGGAAATTAGTTATTAAAGTGCATACAAACTGATCTATCAACAGTCAGTGCCACCGTAACAAGATTTAGGGCCCTATTTTAACGATCTGAAACGCAAGTGTCAAAGCGCAAAGCGCAAGTAACTTTGTGGGCGGGTCTTGGCGCTGTTGCTATTTTCCCGGCTGGATAAATGACTCTTGCGCCAGGCGCAAATCTAAAATGGGTTGGTCTGAAGTAGCTTCATTATTCATAGGTGTGGTTGTGGGCGTAACGTGAAATAAACCAATCAGAGCGTCATCTCACATTCCCTTTAAGAGCAGACGCGCTTGTTCTAAAGCGGATTCCTATTGTAACGGCGGATTTGCCAGGCGCGCGCCAGGAGCGGTTCACAGCCAAGGAGAGCAACGCTCTCGTCAGGGACGTTGGGGATGGAGAAACCCACCCAAATTAACTTCGGTTAAAAAGGCGTATGATAATTTGGGTAAATGTGTAAGCTAGATGTATGCTTTTATCTATCTATCTATCTATCTATCTATCTATCTATCTATCTATCTATCTATCTATCTATCTATCTATCTATCTATCTATCTATCTATCTATCTATCTATCTATCTATCTATCTATCTATCTATCTATCTATCTATCGTAATAATGTAGGCTATGATTTGCAAAAATGAAAACTGCTGCTTCTGTGTAGATGAGAGAATCAAAGTGCATTCGCGTTGTGCACACGCTACATTGATTATGGCCAAGCATGCGCCCTTAAAATAGCATATTAATAACATGCGCAACGCGCCACTGACTTTAAACCATTTTTTCCTGGTGTAGCGCAATTGTTTTCTAAACCTGCAAAATAGCATGAAGGAACGTTTGCGCTGGAACACGCCTCCTCTTTGCGCTGAACCGCCCCCGGGAGCGCAAGTTCATTCCCTAGTTTAGCGACGTGCTTCTGTGGAGGGAAAAGCGCGCTTTGCGCGGGTGCAAAATAGGAATGATACATGCGTCGGTGTACAAAGTCAATTGCGCTGGGTGCAAGATAGGGCCCTTAATGTTTGTGTGTGTGTGTGTTTTGTGGGGCCTTTAGATTTCTAATTCTGATTCAACAGGTCACCTTCGCCTCGAATCGCACATACTTTTTTCTCTCTCATTCTATACCCGCTCACCCTTTCCACCCTACAGCCAAATCCCAGTCATGGTGTGATTTATGGGGACGCAGTAACACATGGGACGCCAGAGCCAATCATCATTCATCTCTAAAGAAGGAACAGCTCACGGTTGAGCTCCCGTGGGAGGCCAGAGGAGAGCAGAAGAGACGCGGGTCATTCCTAAAATGCAGTACGTTTTCATGTCTTAAAGGGATAGTTCACCCTCAGGCCATCCATGATGTAGGTGTCTTGTTCTTCAGTAGAACAGTAAAGAAGATTTTAAGCTGAAACCATGCTCCTTGGTGATTCATATAATGCTAGTCAATGGTTACCGTCAAAATAAACATATACAGGCAAAAAAAAATTATTAAAAGTATCTCCTGACGATACATCGAGGTCTTATGAGGCAAAACGATCGGTCTGTGCAAGAAGCAGAACATTATTTACAACATTATTACCTGTAACCCAGAGCCTCGGCAAACGGTCCTGAGCACGTTCATGGCAGCCTGGAGCACAAGCTTCCTGTCACATAATCACATATGCGCATTGGGAATCTGTGAAAAGTCAATCTTCCTGATTGAGATCACGCAAGCGAACATAATCTTAATTTTAACTATAGGTTGCGGCCCTCAGGATAAGCGAAATTAAGTACCATTTTGATTAACAATACAACGCACGTCGTCCTCCTCTGTTGTAAATAAACACAGCGTCAGCTCACGTGTGTTTGCTCCCGCACATGCGTTATGATGCGATAGGAAGCTCGCACTCTAGACTGCCATGAACGCTGTGGATTACAGAGTATAATGTTGTAAATAATGTTCAGTTTCTTGCACAGACTGATCGTTTCGCTTCATAAGACCTCAATAGCCCTTTCGCAACTAGCCACCAGGGTGATTCCCCGAAAACTAAATGTTAGATAGAACTGTTATTCAAAGAAAGTAGACAGTGTACGAAAAAGTATTAACATTTGCCTTGTGGTTGATGAGCGAAAGCCAGTAATGTATCGCCAGGAGCCACAAGTATTAATTTTGTTTTATGTTTTATTGTCTATCAAAGTGAGGGAAGCCATTGACTTGCATTACATGAATCACCAAGGACCACGGTTTCACCTAAAAATCTTCTTTTCAATTTTGGGTAAACTATCCCTTTAAGATGAAAATCATATAATAGGCAAAGTACTCGGATGACCTACTTCTTCTGGCGAGATTCTGAAGTGTGCATTTGATGGACACTTTACTATCCCATGAGGCCACGGGAGAAGATTTGTGAATGGCAGTGAAGCAAATGGTAGGTCACATGACAGTGACTACATGGCAAATGTAGTACGTCCGGATTTCATTCATACTACACACATTCATTCAATATACAACATACTTTTTTTAGCAGTCGCAGAGTAATTATTTAAAATAAGTACATACTCGAGAGAGTGTGCGGTTTTGTAAAGTAAAGTAAAGATTTGTAAAGATTTTTAAATTGGCTTTTGGATTATTGCAGAAAATAAGCTCTATGACCAACAAACATTTATGATTTTTTGCCCCACATATTGTTAATCTTCAAAAATGAGCGCCACGTTTATGAATTTTGGAGCCTAAATACAATCGGCAGAAGTAAAAGGGTTAAAGTATAAAATATTTATTATGATTATAAAAACAATGCGGCTGTGAAAGCAGACTTTTGAGTTTTCCTGTTCGGATGATGACGTTTAATGTCCCCGACAGCCTCTGCCATTTCGACACTTGTTGGCATCCACCGTTTTGAAGACAACTAAAAGCTTTAAAAATCACGAGAGGGTAATACTGATGTATTTTATGTCGTAGAATAAAAATATCTTGAGCTTGTGTTAACCACAGACCTTATTTCAGGCATTTAACCAAAGCCCGTTCAAAAACCCATTGACTTCAGGAGGATGGAACCGTAAGTGCTAAAATGCTAACTCATTTCTGTATTTTGCTGTACAAAAATACAGCATCCCTGCAGAACTCTGTTATTAATTCTGTTTTGTGGTATTAGTTGGTTTGTCTTGCTTGGAAATTTTAAGTGAGAAAACCGGCCAATTTTTAGCAATTTATTCCCATCCTTTTAGGCATCCATCCTATTAATCGAGGACAGTAAATAATCAATCATGTTGAAAGGATCTCAAACAGAACAGACCCTAGAAAACATCAAAGAAGAGCAGAGTTTCATTGATGAATGCACAGTTCCTCTACAGTAAAGCCTCATGGGTCAGACACAGAGCCTGCTAGCTAGCAGCACACACACACACACACACACACACACACACACACAGCTTTTCCTGAACAAACAACAGCTATCAGCAATCCGTGCGGTTGAGAGCTGGAATATTCTCTCTGTGAGGGAGCTTTCACAATGATTGATCTTAATCATTAATTTGGCTCTTTTGTTCTGCCCTGCGGTGCGCCTCACGCAGCTCACGATACACTTTCCTGTGTGTAAGCACAGCTCAGCACCTGTGGGCGGCATGAACAGGTTTAACTGCGTGGGCTGCACTCGGCCTGTATGTGTGTGTGTGTGTGATATAACACCAGTGTTCATGCCGACCCAGGTACGGAGGAGAGAGCAGGGCTGTACGCTTCCAGAGACTAAGGTATAAGCTTACATTAAAACTTGAAATAATAATGGAGCTTTTTTTTTTTTTTTTCACTTACCATGACAGGTTTCTGATGTGTTTAACACTTTAAAATTGGAAAAATATCAAGCTGGTGCTGTAGGCTTGTGGATTGGTATATGGAAATGTCCGTACATATTACTGTCAGGAGAAACTAATGCCTAGCGGGAGTGCACATGCTTTGGCGTGTCGCACAGTGGTGCCTGCATGTAGGCGAATCGGTTTCGGGTCATTTTCCCAATTATTTGTGGGATAATTATTGTTTTGTTAATGTTTTTGGCATTGATGGAAAGAAAAAAAAAACAGCTTGCTTTAAAACCAAACACAACTACCAATCAGCGGTGTTGAAAGTGGACTAAATTGAATTATAGACCTCGTTAGACTGAATGAACATTCAAGTGCTAATGCTCACTTACATGCCTTTCAGCAAATAAGTTGAGATTAAGTTGTGTCACCTAATTATATTCATGATGACAATCTTCTTAACTTTTCAGATGTCTCAGTCCCATTTAAAGTAAATCCACCATAAAAATAATGCTAATAAAAAGAGAAAATACACAGTTTATTGTGTGGTATACACAGGATTGTTAAAGGTTGATCTATTATTTAATAAAAAAAAAGTTAATATGCTAAATTCAGCTGTTTATTAAAAGATCACACTGCATGTGTGACAAAGAATTGAGATGTTGCTCTGAAGTGTGAGAACATCTGGCAAATTAAACCGTTAGACTGGAAAGGAAACAATTAAATAAAACCTTTCTGAATGTATATGAAGATAATCTAAAATAACTAGTAAACTGTGTAATTTCTTAACAACTGGCACCACCAAACAGAAGTACAAAAATAATGTTTTCAGACAGGTTTCAACACAAAACACACACACACACACACAATGGGATTTTGTGTTTTATGAGAACTCTTGACATCCCAATATTACATTACACTAATAAGAATGAGATATTTAGCATTATGGTAATGAGAACTGCAGGGTGAAATATGGAGAATATGAATATTTTCTTAAAGCAAAATATGTTTTATTCCCTTTCTCTTGATTTTTGGTATGAAATATGACAAGTGCAAGACAGTAACATTGAACATCTTTGCTCTCTACAAGGAAGGCCAAATTAACAATCTTTAACAATCTCTTCAGTCTTTTATTCCGTTCATCATCCATATATAATAATCTAGTCATATTCATATATGCTTATTTGCTTATATTCATTTTTACTTTACTTTTATATTGATATTTTACATATATATTGGTTTTGTCTACAGTATATGTCTCTGAAGTTTTAGTAGGCATAATATTTTTAGTAGGCATAATGCTATAAAGGGAAATGTTGAAGTTTCATTCTTTCTTCCGGTAGCAGGGAGAGCTTGTCTCTGCTGGAGTGTCTGTATTATCTTCAAGGTTAGCTGATAAGGAGCCGCTGCCATGGACACTGAATGCTATAAAGGGGGTGTTTTGATACTGGATGCTTTGGAACATTTGACACAACACTTGAGGTGGCTGTTAGATTTCTTCTATCTATCTATCTATCTATCTATCTATCTATCTATCTATCTATCTATCTATCTATCTATCTATCTATCTATCTATCTATCTATCTATCTATCTATCTATCTATCTATCTATCTATCTATCTATCTATCTATCTATCTATCTATCTATCTCTCTCTCTCTCTCTCTCTCTCTCTCTCTCTCTCTCTCTCTCTCTATCTATCTATCTATCACAAAAAATAAGAAATTGCATTTTTATCAAATAAAATAAAGCCCATAATTTTAGCAAGAATTTTTTGCAATGTGACATTATTTACATGACCATTAAACACATTTCCAACCCTAAGTCTCATTAGGTCTTATTTTTTTGTGTGTGAACCAAATTCAGTGATACAGGAATGTTTGGTGATATAAAAATACAATACCACAATAATAGACTCAATAATGTGTTCAAAAGTTGGTGTCAGAAAGATTTTTTTTTTCTTGAAAGAAATTTGTATTTTTATTCAAGAAGATAATAAAATTATCAAGAAATGACAGTAAAGACTTTAACATTAGCCCATTTCACACATATAGTCTTTACTGGTAAATTACCGTTAAGAGATCCTGTGTGAACAGGACCTTTTCAAAAATGTCAATTTCCCGGTATGAGAAGTTGAAACATTACCAGTAAATTACTGGTGTGATGCTGTGTGCGGACAAAGAATGAAGACACTTTCATGTCTTTAGAGAAAACAATGTCATTTTATGAAAAATTGTCTGACAGACTGCAACTGAAGTCGAGGATTCCACGGGGAAAAGTGAAGGAAGAGGTATAGTTACAGCATAAGTGAAGGAAGAGGGGCACAGAGCCTATTTTCAGATGTATCCATATGCTGTAACTATACCTCATCAGACATGACTTTTCACTGGGGCACAGCAATGCTGCGTCTCAATTCGCCTACTTGTACTACGCCCTAAAAGTGCACTCTATTTGTGAAGAAAGTACATACTTTTGAGTGTGTAGCAGAAGAGCAGACAAGCTTTGGGGCATACTATCAGGACATATAAGCGTCTTTAACGGTTGCTCTCTCTCGCTTAGTTACACGCATCCTGTCACGTAAACTGGCCTGTCAATCATCTTGTCAAAGATAAAATCCTCCGCATGTCATTTAATTTAATTTCCTACTGTATTGATGAGAAACGCAGAAGCACGTTGATCTGCCAGTCACGGGTCTTTCATGCGGAGACTCTCCATGCATTTATGTTATATAAGTTAATGGCCAAACGGGCCTTCATAAAAGTTCTCGTTGTTGTTGTTGCAGATGAAATATAACATGGATAACATTACATCAATATTTTTTATCAGCTTAAATTGATTATTAGTCACTCAAACCCCTTCATCTAAACCTCTCTACTTAACCGTCGGTTGCGCACATCCACCATGTTTGTATTTTTCTGAACACTTTTATCTCTTGTTTGTATTTCTGAACTGGATCCTCCTCCAAAGAGCAATGGGTTGTGGGCAATATTAACTGTAATAGTGAGCACGAATCCACACTTCGAAAATCGTATTCCACCGGAAATAGTAGACCATCCGGAGACTTCTGGCATACTCTTTTCAACATACTATGCTTTTGGACGCACTTATTTTAATCTCACATATTGTTTAGGATGGATATTATGGACATTGAGACGCAGGGGAAAAATTTACTGGGACTCATGCCCCAGTAAAAAGAGTCTAGTGACATCCCTGATTTTTACTGTTTTTTATGTCAACATGCGCTAGACGAATATCTGACTGTTGCAGCGCATCTCACGCTCAAGACCCTGCATAACTGCAATACTACAATAACTATAATGCGTCTGGCGTTTTTTAAGAGTGTGATTATGCCTGTCACACAGAAGAAGAAAAAAAATAACTCAAATGAAACTAAAGCACTTCTCTTCATCCAGGTCGATGAAGAAATTGGCTCAGCATTTAAAAGTAATTTCCGAAGATTGACACCACAGAGTTTACCCGTATTCTGGTACTGATGTGTGAATGGGATCATAGCGGTAAAAAGACATAACGCTGTTGCTTGTGTGAACAGCATATATGTGACCCTGGATCACAAAACCAGTCACAAGTCGCACGGGTATATTTGTGGCAATAGCCAACAATACATTGTATGGGTCAAAATTATCGATTTTTCTTTTATGCCAAAAATCATTAGGATATTAAGTAAAGATCATGTTCCATGAAGATATTTTATACATTTCCAACCGTAAATATATAAAACATGTATTTGTGTGAGTGAATGCAGCACAATCGTGAATATAAATGGAGAACTTTAAAGGAGATTTTCTCAATGTTTTGATTTTTTTTGCACCCTCAGATTCCAGATTTTCAAATAGTTGTATCTCTGCCAAATATTGTCCTAACCTAACAAACCATACATCAATGAAAAGCTTATTTATTCAGCTTTCATATGATGTATAATTCTCAATTTCAAAAAATTGACCCAAGTGACTGGTTTTGTAGTTCATGGTCACATTTGTGCATTAACCAGTAAAGTCGTTCTAGTCATTTTACAGTAAATTGAATGCTGTGTGAAAGGGGCTATATATATATTAGGCAGCACAACTGTTTTCAACATTGTTAATTAATAATAAATGTGTCTTAAGTAACAAATCAGCTGGAGTAATTATACTGAAAATTAGGCTTTGCATCATAGGAATAAATTACATTTTAAAATATATTCAAATAGAAAAAAAAATATTTCACAATATTACTGTTTTTACTGTATATTTGATAAAAGGAAAGCCTTGGTGAGCATAAGAGACCTATATGTATCTAATTTCTTTTAAAACACTTTAGACACTTTAGTTTAGGGTCCAATTCTCACTATTAACTAGTTGTTTATTAGCATCTATATTACTAGGATATTGGCTGTTTATTAGTACTTATAAAGCACATATTAATGCCTTGTTCTGCTATATTCTACATCCCTTAATCCTACCCAATGCCTTAACAACTACCTAACTAACTATAAATAAGTGGTAATTAGTAGTTTATTGAGGAAAAAGTCTTAGTTAATAGTTAGATAATAGTGAGAATGGGACCCTAATCTAAAGTGTGACCAAAAAATCTTACCGACCATTATAAGTATGCCCATGCATAACATGCATATATAGCATAATTATATATTTTTATATATATATTTTTTTTTTTATTTATATATTTTTTTTATATAAATAAGGTATATTTTCCTTCATTACAGTAATGAGCATGATATTTTATCAGTTCATCGGGTGAGTATTGAGGGGGATGGTGTTCTGGACAGCTGCCCTGTCTCTCTCTCTCAGAGTCTGGCGCTGGGCCTTTTCCTGTCTGTGTGCATGCATTCATACCCATCCTGTGCCAAGATCAGCATTCAGGAGGAGACCCGAGGCCTGCCACACCATCAGAGGGCTGCACGAGGTGAGAAGAAGCCAAGGCTGTCAGACCCGGGCCCCGGGCCCCTGTGCCTGAGCCCCTGCAGCCCACAACAGCTGCCTCCACCAGTGCGTTCTTCCATCACAAACACTCATCTCTCCTGTCCACAGTCTGGACACTTCTCACTGACATTTCATTTCTAAAACCTTCCTTTTCTAACCGAGTTATAGGAGTCACCCTCGTGTCATTTCGTTTGATATTCTGTCTGTATTATTAAAAACTCAAAGAAAAAAAGCATTGTCCACTTTCAGGTCGTGGTCATGTGTGTCAACTGTCAAGTAAACATAATAACATATTTTAAATTATTAGTAATATTCTAACATTAACAATTAAGCAACTAATGTTTTCTTGATTATCCAATCATCTTTTTTTTTTTTTTTTTTTTTTTTGAAAAATCATGTTAAAATGTGAGTATCAAATATGATGCAACAGGCTTTTGAGGAACATTACTTATCTCTCAATCATCATTGAATTGCATTGCATTATGTTTTACCTCCACAATAAAAACTGTTATATTGCTTTACAGATCTCATTGATTTACAAGCTATCAGAATCTCATCTTACTTTTTGATCATATAAATATGAGAAACCGCACCACATTTTTGCTCAGTTTTGGCCTCTGAAATTTTTTTGATGTTTTTTCCTTGAGGATGAGCTCTATATTCTCACTATATAGTAATATATGAGCCATTAAAGTCTGATGTATCAAATATGATACTCAACAAAAAACACAAACTTAAAAAAATGAAAAAAAGATTTTATCTAAAGGTTAATTTCTGAACTGTTAAAAAAATTATTTGTATGACTATTATTTAATATGTCAGGCGTTACAGGGTTAACAGCTGCTGAGTCAGTGTGATTCGTGAATGAATGATTCCCAACAGTTTTGCGAACTGGACCAACCAAATCTTTGAAAAGAGCCAATTCGATAGAACAGTTCGTTCACAAATCTTTTCTAATGTCAAGATTTGCATGACATCAGACTTCAGAAGTCGTATGTACTACTTACTGTATATGATACTTTATGGTGCATTTTCACCCTTTTTGAAGCTTGAAAGCCTCCATTCATTGTAACTGTTCCAATTTTCTATTCAACAGAAGTAAGTAAGTCTTGGAACAACATAAGGATGTGTAAATAAGGTTAAGGATAGTTGTCAGTGCTGTTTCATCACTCACATGTTCTTGTATTTTCCTTTGCTTTGAGACGTGACCTGTATGCTGAGTGGTTTTACCTACATCACCTACATCTACATCAACAGATATAATGAAGTTCATTAGGGTGTTTTAGAAGTGTTGCTGATGGTACAGACCTGTTTTGTCCACGCTATCCTTTTGTTTGCATTTCCCCTTGGTAACAGAAACGTCATCAATAGCAATGTCTCCCTCAAAGCCATTTCCACGGATACCTTCGAACACCACCTGACAAAGAGAAGAGTGAGATAGAGAACACGTTTGAGCTTTCCATCCACTATAAAGACACTCTCGTCCATTAAAACAGACATTTGTCAAGTCGGATTTCTCCCATTCTCATCAAACGCACACATACAAAGCCAAATAAATGGAATTATAGATTGCATTTAAATTTGGGACATCACCGGCAGGGAAGGTTAAAATTTACATGAACTGAACTCCAACATGAAGTTATCTCAGGTCAACGCCAAAAACTTTATTGTGAGAGAATACCCTATGACTTTAATATTTGAGTATGAATTTAAAATGAATTGGCAACATCCCACAGGAAGTTGAATAGGAATTCAGTTTGGAATCCCAAGAATAATTTAACTAATTAAAAAAAAAAAAAAAAAAAAAAAAAAAAAAAAACCAGAGGAATTTCATTTCAACAATGAGTTTCGTGACAAACACAAATAATAATTTATGGTTTGAGTAATTATTCATATTTACTTATATATAGTAACTGTTTTGACATTTATCTAAATTAATGTCAAAGCAATTAACATGGCCATCAAAACAGATTTTAATTGGACCATACAGCATTTAAAAACACTTAGTGTAAGGAAGATGACTAATTAATAAATGTTTGAAATTATGTGTTTTTCTATTATGGTCTCTCTCTCTCTCTCTCTCTCTCTCTCTCTCTCTCTCTCTCTCTCTCTCTCTGAAAATATAAAACATTAGAGAAAAACAATTTTGAACATTTATTAGTTCATATCATCTAATGTGTCTGAACAAAATGGACATGCTGTGTGTGTAATTTTATGGATAATTCACACTGATAAAAGAAATACATTATTAAGAACTACACTTCATTGATACTACATTCGTATATACAAATTACAATTGAACTGGAATTTAAAAGCCGTTCACGATTTAATACTTAAGTGTTTTTGCACTAGAAAGCACATTAAAATAAACACAAAATACTGTTACACAGTAGTACATAAAACGTAAATATTTGTAATTTATTAAAGAATTGCTAATTGGCCTATACAATCATAATCATAAGTTTCCTCGCACATTATGTGCTGGTGTTTATTTGCTCCTCATGTGACCAGCGTTTGACTGACAGCTTAATTACAGCAGCTCTGAAGCTCACTGCAGAGAACTAATCAGATCTGTGTCAGATCCACGCTCAGTTTGACTGAAGTTTACTGAATTATCCCCCCCCACACACACACACACACACGCACACACACACACTCACACCTCTAAACCCCAGCTGGTGGACTAACGTGCAAGTAATTGAAATGTATAAATGAGCAAAAGTGAACAGAACGATTCAATACATTTAATCCACCCACGATCTAAAGCAATTTACACATTCTGAAACTTTGCAGAATGGCTTTTTATTTTAGATTTAGGTTTTGCAGAACTTTGATGATCCTTACAATTTATCCTAATTTTTATTACTTTCTCACCAAAGTCTACAAGCCTACAAACCTCAAAGAAAATGCCATTGTGGTCTGATCTAATAAATCATTCCAACATTACATTTACATTTCTACATTTGGCAGACGCTTTTATCCAAAGCAACTTACATTGCATTTCAAGGTACACATTTACATTCTTATCAGTTCTTTGTTTTCCCTGGGAATCGAACCCTTGACGTTGCAAGGGCCAACGCTCTACTGTTTGAGCTACAGGAAAGTCAGTGTTGGGGTAACTCATTATTTTTTCAAGTAACGCATTACTTTTTCAATTTACAGCAAAATATCTAAGTTACTTTTTCAAATAAGTAACGCTAGTTTCACATATATTGACTGACAGCTCTCCTGTCCCCATGTTGAGGAAAATAAAGTGAGGAGGTGTTGTGTGCGGTGTAAACATGATGGTTATTTTAGTTCTAGACTAAATTTGTGAGCATTTACTCATCTCACTTGCACGAAAACATTCAGTATTCCTCAAAATGAATAAAAACAGTAAAATGCAATCTCAGAATTATACGCAAAACTTTTATAATTAACTATATTAAATTACACAAATATACCTTATGTATTTAATCTCACTTTATTAACTAATGTCTTTGCTGCTGACCATCAATGATCTAATTAAATCTAAATCTAAACTAATCTAAAAAGCAAAAATGACTTAGATTTAGAAATAAGAGTGTTGAACTTCCTTCTCCTGTATCCTATTATACGCTACATATGCTCGAGCATCTGACTATATGAGGACATGAACTTCATCTCAAGAGCTGTTCATTGTAAAATTACTTTAAACTTTTTTTAAGGAATATGACCATTTTCCATTCATGCTTTAATTTAAAAAGTAAACCTTTGTTGTGTTGTGCAGAAGTTTGTTTTTTCAAAAAAAGATTTTGTTAAATATAAAATTAATACATTTTAAAATATTAATCGAATTGTTAATGTTTTATGGCTTTGTTTGATTATCACTTTATTTCTGATAAGACATTTGTATTAAATTATGAATCCAGATAAATTCAAACAGACAACACAGAATTTCTGAAAAAATAAAACATTTCAATTGATGTAAAAAAAATGAATAAATAATAAATTGTTAATGTTTTTTTTTTTTTTATAGATAGGGCCCTATTTTTTACTTTTAATAAATTGTTGTTAAAGTGCTGTTGATTTCAAATAGAAGTCTTTTGATTACTGAAATGTAATTTAACCATTAAAATGGAATCCAGAAAAATGTGATTAAAAAAAAAGTACAAATGGAACTTGGGGGGAAAATAAAAAGGAATTTAGGAAAAAATAAAACATTTATGGAGCCTTGGTATAAATGTTTTTGCATTTTAGTTGAAATGCCACTTATAAAATTTCCAATGAGCCTGAGTTGTTGTTTTTACAGTAGATCACACATGTACCCACCTAAAAATAGACTTTATAGGTTCACATACTTGACCCCAGGTGAAGATAGCACACTTCACACACTCTTAAACCCTGTGCGTTCATCAACACAACACACAGACACACCTGAAGCATCCCCCCGGGCTCCCGTTGTGCCCAAATGAACAAGTGGCTCCTCTGAATAAATAACGGAGGCTGATCGGGATCAAGGGATGAAGGGCAGATAGGTCATTTGATTTGCCTTGTGTGTGTAAAACAGTCTCTCTGTCTGTGCTAATTGACCACAGTGGACGGCGGTGACACACACCATCATTAGGCCAATGTCGAGCAGCACTCCATGAGCTTTCCTGCTCACCTGAATATATATTCATGCATTACTACACCCACCCTCAAACACACACACACACACACACACACACACACACACACATGCTCATACAAACAATTTTCACTTGCAGAATCACAAGGTCATGCATAAACACGATCAGAGCACAACTTGCACAAAGAGATCTGGCCACAGTAATTGGTAGGCGAGACGATCTGTGTGTTTTCTTTCTGTTCGTTAATGCAAATGGCGAGCACAGTTGACTTTAGTGGGTTGAGCTCATTAAGGGTATGACAGACCATTCACCTCTCACACCGGAGCTCAGATGCCAGCGGAGACAGAGAGAAACAATTATGTGCGCCGTCTGAGAGGCGTAGGCATACAGAAGCCTCTCCAGTGTTCATTATTGTGTGAGGAGAGAGAGGAGCAGGAGAGATGGAGGTGAGTAACAGTTCAGTCGTTATACGTTTCGTGGCGCATAAAATAGTGAAGTTACACAGAATATCAATGCTGCTCTTTTCAGTCACCCAGGGGATGTCAAAAAGTACCAGAAAAATTACGATTTTTTCATTCATTCAAAAACTTTGGTGGAAGAACTGAAAGAACTGTTTAAAATACTGAGTATGAATTAAACTGATTACACGGGAAAGTGAAGACTTTTAGATTCTTACAAATGATTTAAAAACAAACGTTGTTGTTTTTTATTTTTCTATTTATCAAAGAAAAATTCTAATTATAAAAAAAGAATCACAGTTTCCACAAAAATATGGCAGGGTGTGGCGGGCGGCTGCCTGGTCAGGTCAATGCAAGTTATATCTTTTTATTGCAGGATTAATAAGTGTTATACTACTGAGTAATATATCATTTGTATGGTTAACTAAAAAAAAAAAAAAAGTAAATTAAAGTGATCTGGTTGTTATTTTCGTGTCATGCAAGTTCAATGCGCTGAATGTGATTTTTCAGCGTTGAGTTTTGCAGCCAATCACAGGGATTTCTGTGATTATGACCAATCAGAGGTGTGCAAGTGAGAATCTGCTCAGTATCTCTCAAAATGCTGAATGAACAAACAAACAAAGTGGAGACACGATGTAAATAAATAATTCATTATGCAGTTTTGACAGAATCATTGATTAAAATGTTTTTTGCACGCAATGAGTTTCCGCTGAACTGACAGCCTCAGTGATTATAAAGGAAGACTGTCTAATTTCATTTGCAATTTGAAGAAAAGTTTTTGTTTTTCATGAGACTTTGTGACTTTACCTACATACAAAAGCTGAAAACATTTTATAATAGTGATTGCTTTCACTATTCTGCTGGCGATAGTGTTAATTTAATGTATTTTTAGATTTAAAAAAAAAAAAGTTTTTTTTTAAAAGTGTTAGTTTTCCTACATCGCAAAACAGTTAAAGATTAGCGCTGAAAAGGCATGGACAGGGTTATTTCTGAGACTGACTTTATTGCATATGCATTTGTAGTTTCCCTTTCAGACGCAAAATGTACAAGAAGAGAGCAAAGTGATTTACTAAGGTCTGACCTAGTCAATTTACTGGTATTTGCACCGCTATTTACCACCCCAAAAAAGCATGTTATAAACCAGACGCTAACTAGCGCTGCTCTTGGTAGATTGTGGAAATGATCCGGCTGTGTTCTTTAATGTGTGTGTCACCAGTAGATCTTTCCACTGCCATCAGCGCTATTTTGGAATTGCGCTAATTTGCCCTTTTTATTAAATCTGGCACTTCGTTTTACAAAACAGGAAAATCTTAAGGACGAATAAAAAAAAATTTGGTCATCACATTAAAAATAATATTTAAATTGTAGAATATTCAGAATTTTGAGCTTTGAAGTGCTGGAAAAAGTGTGAAGTACTTGAAAGTGGGACTGTCACGTCGAGGGAATAATGAAAAAAGAATTATTGACTTTGGCCAGACATATTTGAGCTAATTTTGAAAACTCTTGACTCTTGATTTCAGACTATAATTTGAGACATTTTGAAGATCTCTGCAGAAGATCCTTTTCCCACCATTCATTCCCATTGCTGTCTGAAATATTCATTTTTTTCCTCCCCCAAGGGAAAAACATGCATTTTGGGGTAAATACAGTACTCCACTGAAAGTGGAAGGAAGGAAAAGAACGTTCCAGGACATTTGCTGAAGCCTGTGATTTTGCTGTAATGGAGACTCGAGGTCCAGTGAATTTCATCAACCAATCACTATGGAGAGTAGCGCTAGCAGAGAGGCGAGAGGTGAGGCTGATGGGAAATTTCCAGCGCACAGAGAGGAGAGGTTAATGGATAACAAACACGACAAAGAGCTGAGAGCATCAGCGGAGAAACCAGCAAGCGATAAAGAGGATAAAGAGAAAAGAAGAGATGATGAGGGAAGAGCTTAAAGGGCTGTGTGAAAATGGACGCTTTTCTCTGCTCCTCTCTCAATCTTTTCAGAAAATCATAATTAAGCAAAGCTAATTACCAGCCCTCCCTCGCTCCCTGAACTCCTCCTTTGTAAAGCTCCTGCGCTTTTGTCATCGTCTTGTTTCCCTGCTGGCATCTTTCACACGGCCGCACAAAACGTCTCTGCCTGCGGTGACCTTTTCCATTAAGACACGGAAAGGCCTTAAGAGATGTGTAAACTGTAAACTTAAGGATAGATTTTGACATAGTGGTGTTTGCCCGTGAAAAAGTCGCTACCAAGATGCTAGAGTGTTGTGGGTGGTTTTTAGTACATTGGTATTGCAGTTGCTAGGGTGTTCTGGATGGTTACTAGGTGGTTCCCTACTGCAAGTATAAAGAGCCCACCCTCAAGTCTGGTCTTTAGACATGGCTCCGGTTCCACCTTTCTAAGAAATTAATACTTTTATTCAGCAAGGATGCATTTAATTGATCAAATGTGACAGCAGAGACATTAGAATGTTACAAAAGATTTCTATTTATAATAAATGCTGTTCTTTTGGACTTTCTGTCCATCAAATAATCCTGGAAAATAAATATCACACTTTCCACAAAACTGTGAAAAAGCAGCACAACTGTTTCAGCATTGATAATAATCAGAAATGTTTCTTGAGCAGCAAAATCGTCATATCAGAATGATTTCTGAAGGATCATGTGACACTGAGGACTGGAGTTATGATGCTGAAAATTCAGCTTTGATCACAGGAATAAATTACATTCCTGTGAAAAAAATTCAACTATTAAATTCAACTCAATTCAATTCACATTTATTTCTATAGCGCTTTCACAATACACATCGTTTCAAAACAGCTTTACAGAAAATTCTGTCCACGTTACAATTTAGAGTGGTCTGTCATCAGAGGTAACTAAGTATTTCAAAAATGTGCATATACAAATCACAGTTAGCTAAAAATGAATTAATTTAAACAATGTAATAATTTAAGGCAGAAACAATGAGCTCATTGAAGTAATGAACACTTGTTGGTTAACAAATGATTGTGACATTTAGAAAAATGTAGCATTGGTGCATGTTGATTCAGAGTTTGCGTCATCTGAAGTCATTTTATGAAAACATAAAATAATAATAGAGACCCCAAACTTTTTTTTTTTTTTTTATGCTCTCCTATCTGATAATGATAGGTTCAGTCACTTAGAAAAGTAATATCACACCTCTCCTCGATTAGTCTCATATCATGTGTGGCCATCACAGGTAAGCAATATGATCACGTAAACTAAACAAAGTAAACAACTAAAATACTACGGAACTGCAGGATATAAAGCTTAAAATGTTTTTAAACTACAGATTAACTGTATTCCACTGAGACTGTGGTAGTAAGCGTTTATAGTTGTGTTAAACAGCCCAATAGCAGGCAGGTGGCATTTAAGAGCTCTATAAAAGAGAACAGCTACACTGGGCATTTACACGTACAACACCAACTGGTCTTAACTGCCATTTAAGTCCATGTCATGGATGGGGAGCAATCAAACATACACCAGAGGAACACAAAGCCAGAGCCGTACCTCACAATGCCAGAGTTTATGAATGTAAGAACATGCATACAAAAAATGCCAGAGTTTATGAATTTAAGAACATGCATACAAAAAAACACACTCAGTTTTTCTAGCCTTGAATTTCCAATATGCTGATCATTCAGTGTTAGTCCTCCAAGTTAAAAAACTATTTGGAAAAAGACCTACAGTATGCAGATTGGACTAATTTTATATAAGAAAGTAGAATACTGTAATAATCATCAGAGCTTCTCATCCAGTCACATCAGATTTGGCCATGGCTGTAATCTTCCAGACTTTAAACGGACTGTACGTTCCCATGCCGTTAAAGATTACAGCGTCTTTTATCTTCTATAAAATGGAATTAAAAAGTAACGAGATCCCGAAAAGAGATCCCATGTGTAAAATTCTTCTCTCAGTGGACCAGGTTCAGCCTTTCATCCACATAACTGTTGTTGTACATTATGAACATGTGGATGTTGACCAATGAGAAGACACACTGTGTCTGCAACAGACGTGAGTGGCGTGTTATGATAATGTTTTAGTGACTGTTGATTATGTGATTTAGTGATAATGAGAGTGTTTCTTATATTGAAAAGAGGTTGCACATAGATGTTACGACATTGCAATGCCTTTTTGTAAATTTGTTTAAAATTGTATTTGACAATTATAAAAATTATTCAGTGTAAAATGAATGAAATGGATACAGGGCTAAATGCACACCTTAAGAAAAATGTCATTCTGTTATCATTGCAGAAAAAATATATATGTTTTTATTTATTTTTACATTGATTATCAGATTTTGTGTTAAAAAATCATAAAAGTGGTTTGTTTTGTTTGAAAATCCTATAAATGTCTGAGGTGGCAAGCATGGGGCAAAAGGCACAATGTATTGATACAAATAATTTAGCTAAAATAATGTTTTACTATGTGTTAATACTTGTTCAAACACTCCTTTTTAGCAAAAATTGTATTACATTTTGTAAATTAATTTTTGATCAATAAATATACTGTCATTAAAATAAGTTCATTTTTAAAAATACAGAAACAAAATTATTTAAAAAAGTACCGATTCTGAAAGCATCGAGTGAGATCCCATGATAATTTAATATACTGTAGCTTTACAGTAGTCACAATAAATATGATATTTTATTATATGATATGATTAAAATCATATTTTTAAATATGATGGTTTCATTATAAATATGGTGATTATCTCTAAGGTGGACACTAGGGTGCATCAAAAAACACAATTCTTGAATTTTGATATGGCTGGGTGCTAAAAGTGTTCCAATATATGTAGAAACAACACATGCAAAATATTTTTCCAGTACATGATGATTTAGGGGTGCCACCACACATCTGTTTTTGTTGGATAAAGTGGTCAACAGTGCTCAATGGTCACAATGGAGATCTGAGGTAAACAATACTACAGCTCAAGAAAACTGAGGTGATCTTTCTGTTTGAGGTGATCTTTCTGTGTTGGGTATGTATTATTACACATTACTATCATATCTGTAGTTGTGTCTTTGTATACTTATTTATCATAAGTCATTTAAGTCATATTTATAGGTATTTGGTGCTCATTACATCTAGCTAACATTAGCTAGTAACAGTTTGCTAACCACAGTTAGCTATCTATGTTAGCTAAGCTATTAAGCTTAACATCAACAGTATTCTAGAGTGGACAATGTCATATTCAGAGTATACAGTGGACAGAACAAGTATTTGATACACTGCCGATTTTGCAGGTTTTCCTACTTACAAAGCATGTAGAGGTCTGTAATTTTTATCATAGGTACATTTTAACTGTGAGAGACGGAATCTAAAACAAAAATCCAGAAAATCACATTGTATGATTTTTAAATAATTAATTTGCATTTTATTGCATGACATATGTATTTGATCACCTACCAACCAGTAAGAATTCCGGCTCTCACAGATCTGTTAGTTTTTCTTTAAGAAGCCCTCCTGTTCTCCACTCATTACCTGTATTAACTGCACCTGTTTGAACTCGTTACCTGTATAAAAGACACCTGTCCACACACTCAATCAAACAGACTCTAACCTCTCCACAATGGCCAAGACCAGAGAGCTGTGTAAGGACATCAGGGATAAAACTGTAGACCTGCACAAGGCTGGGTAGGGCTACAGGACAATAGGCAAGCAGCTTGGTGAGAAGGCAACCACTGTTGGCGCAATTATTAGAAAATGGAAGAAGTTCAAGATGACGATCAATCTCCCTCGGTCTGGGGCACCATGCAAGATCTCACCTCGTGGGGCATCAATGATCATGAGGAAGGTGAGGGATCAGCCCAGAACTACACGGCAGGACCTGGTCAATGACCTGAAGAGAGCTGGGACCACAGTCTCAAAGAAAACCATTAGTAACACACTACGCCGTCATGGATTAAAATCCTGCAGCGCACGCAAGGTCCCCCTGCTCAAGCCAGCGCATGTCCAGGCCCGCCTGAAGTTTGCCAATGACCATCTGGATGATCCAGAGGAGGAATGGGAGAAGGTCATGTGGTCTGGTGAGACAAAAATAGAGCTTTTTGGTCTAAACTCCACTCGCCGTGTTTGGAGGAAGAAGAAGGATGACCTTCTTCAACCCCAAGATCACCATCCCAACCGTGAAGCATGGAGGTGGAAACATCATTCTTTGGAGATGCTTTTCTGCAAAGGGGACAGGACGACTGCACCATATTGAGGGGAGGATGGATGGGGCCATGTATCGTGAGATCTTGGCCAACAACCTCCTTCCCTCAGTAAGAGCATTGAAGATGGATCGTGGCTTGGTCTTCCAGCATGACAACGACCCGAAACACACAGCCAGGGCAACTAAGGAATGGGTCCGTAAGAAGCATCTCAAGGTCCTGGAGTGGCCTAACCAGTTTCCAAACCTGAACCCAATAGAAAATCTTTGGAGGGAGCTGAAAGTCCGCATTGCCCAGCGACAGCCCCGAAACCTGAAGGATCTGGAGAAGGTCTGTATGGAGGAGTGGGCCAAAATCCCTGCTGAAGTGTGTGCAAACCTGGGCAAGAACTACAGGAAACGTATGATCTCTGTAATTGCAAACAAAGGTTTCTGTACCAAAAATTAAGTTCTGCTTTTCTGATGTATCAAATACTTATGTCATGCAATAAAATGCAAATTAATTACTTAAAAATCATACAATGTGATTTTATGGATATTTTATTTAGATTCTGTCACTCACAGTTGAAGAGTACCTATGATCAAAATTACAGACTTCTACATGCATTGTAAGTGGGAAAACCTGAAAAATCTGCAGTGTATCAAATACTTGTTCTCCCCACTGTAGATGTCTCATGTGTATAGAGAGTAGCATTGTAGTTGTTACAGTAAATTAACAGGGTAAGGCCACGTGAAAATGTCCCATTGACCTCCATTCATTTTGTCTAGGACAAATGAATGGAGAATCTTGAAAGTTGAATTCTGAGAAATGCCCAAGTTGCCCAGAGGGCAAACAAACAACTTTTACTTTGATAACCCTATAGAACATGTTACTGTGTTCACTGTATTCAACATTTCCAGGTCAACCTTTTGGCAATTAGACTAAAAATTGCACATTTTTCGAAATTTCGCCAAAGTTCATGTGTTAGGTGGCACCCCTAAATCTCAATGGAATTCCTCAAAACTTTGCAAAAGTCATTTTTATGTTAATTGGAACAAAATGCAATGCCAGCCAAATTGATATTTTGAAATTAAAATTTCCCATTCAAATTTGATGCACCCTAGTGGACACCCAACTTAATATTATTAATTAATATTTCAACAAATTTATAAGTCAGCCAGCTGTTTATTATCATGTTAATTATTGTGCCTTTCACCCCAACAGCAGGGGCGCCTTTTACCCCAAATACCATACTTTTACATATTCTTCCGTTATTGAAAAACTGTTGTTTTAATTACCTTGAAAAAACTAAAAAATCATTAAGACATTTGTTTCAAAATATATATTTAATAATTTTAGCGATTCTCTTTGCTTTGCTTTTGATCAGCCAAATTTCCACGTGCATTTTGAAAAGCAGATGTTGCTTTGATGTAGATGTAGCAGATGTAGATGAAAATGCTGCGGCAAGTTTTTGTGCAATCTAGTGGTTTAGAGGAAAATAAAAATTAAGGTGCCTTTTACCCCCGGTGCACATTTAACCCCGTTGTACCTTATATATTAATTAAGAACCAGTTCTCAAATCCCAACCTTGTTTAGCAACATCTCTCAGAGCTCTTCTAATGCTGTGAGGTCCATTAGATCTCTGTTAAACCCCTCGGCTAGCACATGTAATGGATTCACACAGTCGAGTAAAGCTTTTGGATAAAGTAACGCTTTTGTGATTCTGCTTGATCCATCAGGCTTAGTAATGGGTGAGACATCTCATGCAACGATGCAAAGACACACTTCCCTTTTCTCTGAGATTCTGTGGGAAAATGATGCTAATTCATCTCGGCAAGCCTCCGCAGCCACACGGAAAGAGTCAATGGAAGAACAAAGAGGAGGTGAGGAGAGAGAGAGAGCAAACAAACAGAGAGCAGAGAAATACGGGTCAACTCCTACTGTCCAGGAACACCTGGATTGGTCTTTAGCATCGATTGATGGAGGCCAACTAGGGCCTGGGTGAAAAACAGAGGAGAGGTGAGGATCTGTTTACCCCTTCAAGTGTCAAATACGCTGCATTACTGGGGGAATGAAAGAGTACAGAAAGAGGAGTGACACTAAAATGGGGCCTTTCAAAATATTAACTGAGAGCCTGCGAGGAAAAAGAAGGAAAATATCCGTGAACAGTTTTTCCCGTTTAGACAGCTAGTGAAAAGTGAGAGGTGGACAGATTTGGCCAATATATATGTATAAAAATCCTTTTATTACTCATTCTGTTGAATCAGAAAGAGTATTCATTATACAAATTTAGGAATTACATTCTAGAATGGAGGATTTGTGACATCAGACGAATTCAGAGACAGAACAAATTGTTGCATTTTATAGACACATTGTTTTTAGTTAGAATAACCTCTACCGGAAAATGTGCACAATAAGACTGGAAATGTACATTAAGAAAGTAAATAGTTAGTTTATTTTGATTTCATGTTGACTTGTTCGTGTTCTTATTGTTACTGATTCATCAGTTCACATTATTTAAAAAAAATCATCATTTTCCCCAAAAAATTATTATTTTCTCCACCTATGAAACAACTTTTATTCCCTACTGTTGTAATCCACATGGGTGAGGCAAAACAAAATTAATAAATAATAGCACAGCCTATATTTCCTGAACCAATTAAGTCCCTAAGGATAAACTCAAGCCCTGTCCTACATTGTTTCCCACTGAATATTCAGCTTCACCCGGAAATTTGTCACATTATAGAAGTCAAATGCTCTGCAAACGCAATTTCTTGTTGTCTTTAAGCAGTAGTGTATAAAGAATGAGGGTAGCTCAACGAGACATTAAAATAATCTGACAGGACCAATGAGCCCAAGCTTAAGTGTGTCCCATTTACCTCTAAACTTCCCCTGAATTATCTGTCTTCATTTCCTTTCCTATTGCATGAGGTGTTCATCTTTTTCTGCCCTTCTCTCTCAGTTTTCTTCACAGTATAAATCTCCCTTTTTTCAGCCCTGCTCTTCAGCTCTTTCAATTTGTCATTTTCTCCCTCCAGCACCTTTTCTCCTCTGTGATGTGCCCTAAAACGTCTCCTGGTTTTCGCAGCTGTTGTGGTGAGAGCTCAACTCAGCAGAAACACGGGTCCAGAGGAGAGCGGTAGAGCACGACTCAGCGCTTCCTCAATCATCCCTCCATAGACCCTCTAACCACACACAAACACTGACACTGACACATATAGATATATCACACCTGCCAACTAGGACTGCATGAAACAAGCAAAATAAATAAATTATATATATATATATATATATATATATATATATATATATATATATATATATATATAAACTGCCAATATAGACAATTAGATTAAAAATGTTCAAAGCAAAATACAGTAAAAATCGAATTCGGGAATACACAAGGAATAATGAAAACCCTCTACAATAATGTCCCATTAGTCAACATTAGTTCATACGTTAAATTACATTAACTAACAATGAGAAAGGGCTGAGGTAAACTAGTATAGTTTGTGCTTGCTGTGTGATAATTATTTGAATCTTAACAAACTGGCAGCTCCAGTAGTAAGATGAAAATATTTATTTTGAACAATGTTATTGAAACTATGTATAAGCCTTAATTAAACAATTTAGTAATAATTTAAAAAGAAATTCATACCTGTGTGATTTTATGCTGTAGCCACATTGGACCAGCGGTTTGGAAAATGGATGGATGGATGATTCAGCTGTGGGCACCATCTTCTAATCAGACCCGGGAATTCATTCGAATGAACTCTTACAGTGCATTATGGGTATTATGTAGCTGTTGAGCGTCGTGGGATTAAATGAGTGCACTTGATAATGCCCACCATTATTTCGGACACCACTACAAAGGGCGGTTCCCTCAAATAGTGCCCTATTTAAGGGTATACGGGGCAATTTCAGACACAACATTAGCTGTCATTCTATGTATTTGCCTGTGTGGAGTCATTTATTAGTTGTCATGTTTTCTAATTAGTTCTCACCTGTTTCCTGTTCTGTTGATTATCATCCTCAGTGTATTTAAGCCCTTGGTTCCATCACTTCATTGTCTTGTGCTACAGTTATGTTACTTTGTAGTGTTTACAGAGACAACTTTTGATTTCAGTAATGTATTACTAAATTTTTAAATTATAATTAATTGAGATTAATAAAGGCTTTAGAAGTATTTTTCATTTTTAGTTCATGTTAACTAAATAATGTTGCTTTAAAATATAGGCTATTATATATATATCGTAAATATTTGATATTTTGTAACCATAATGTATGGTTAACAAAGGCCATACACACACACACACACACACACACACACAGAGAGAGATCAGGAGAAAACACACTTGCACACATCATGAACTTTCATGTCCACACCTGCACATATACAGTACACAGTCATACCTGGAATGGTCCGCTGGGATAGAGCTCAGCATCTGCCTTCCTCCATTCAGGCCCCTGGTGTCCGGAGAGGGTCCAGACAGCAGAATCCACAGTGGCGATGCTCTTCACCCTCATCAGAACACTGAGCGTGCCTGCAGACACACACAAAACACAGCAGAGTTTAGTGGAACGGTGACATGCTCTTTCCCTGGGTTTTGCTAACTCTTCTGGTTCTGGACTTTAGACTATTGGCATTAAGTTTAGTCTACTTTGCAACCTAGGCTGGCCATAATAATGCAAATATATACATAAAGTATAACTTCATGGTGAAAAATGAGACATGCACAACATTTATGAAATTAAAGTCTTATTCTACCCATTCGCTCAAAAATCACAAACACACTGAAAACAGTAGATCAGTTATTTGAGAAAATGCATAATCTCAATCAATCAGACTGGACCTTGGAATCATGAGATGCTCTTGCCATTTTTCTGTGCAATCAGTTATTGCTTACAAACAAACAATCACCAATTATGATAGATCATTGCTTCTGCTCTAATAAGACCCCACTGATCCGCCACCGCTGATGTCAGTAGATTAGCATTTCTCTGAGGCATTGCACAAACCCTGATTACACTCCCGTTATAAATATAAGGTCAAATACAAGACCATTGATTATCTTACCACCACAGCACGATGCACTGGTGTGGTTTCAAATATGCAACTTAAAATACTGTAAAACACGCGATTGCGTGAATTATTTGAAATGTAGTACATAAAAGTCAGCTGTTATAAAGATACATATGTGAAACATTATTATTTAAAGTGCCCGTATTATGCTTTAAACATTCCTAAATTTGTTTTGGAGATTTCCTACAATATGTTTACATGCATCCAAGTTCAAAAAACACTTTATTATCCTACATTGCACATCACCTCATTTCTCATGTCAGAAAACGGGTTGTTCGAAGACTCGTTCTCTCTAAACCCCTCCTTTCCGCAAACCTACTCTGCTCTGATTGGCCAGGTGGCCCAGTCTGTTATGATTGGTCTTGAGCGTCAGAAATAAAACACCTATTACCATAACTGAATTTCAGCTCCGGAGTCTTCCTCAGCACTTTATAGACAGTGATACGAAAAGTAACAATGGCGCCAAATCCTCATTCTTTTGCAAAGTGGATTTGCATCTTCTTCTAGACATATTGTCATATTGACATCATGAACCAAACTCTTCTAGCCTCAGCTACAACTACAGTGTTTGAGAGCGGGTCAAAGTAGATGTTGTTCATGGGCAGCCAATGAAGACCATAGGCTGCTATTATGCAAATGTACATAGGTTTGTAACAGGAAGTGAGACTGGAACTGCTGACGACTCATTTCGGCGGTTCAGAATCAGTTCTGTCTTTTAGGAGGCAATAACTTGTGCACGCTAATCTTTAAAACTTTGCATTCACAAACAGCTGTATTACACACTGAATGAAAGATAATATTTTTAAAAAATGCATAATAGGGGCACTTTAAATATTTTTTACATTTATTTGACTTTTTTTAGAAGTTTTGCATTACACGCTTAAGCATGTTTTTTTAACAACCTGTTACACATTAAATTATGTTATAAATTAAAACATTAAATTCTGCTGAAACTCATTTGTCCATTGCTTAATAAGGAACCAATGAATATTTATTCACCATAAACAACAGGCATCACTTTATAATACACTCAATTAACATGCATAATGCTCATCAGATCATTGAAAGTGCAGCGCTGTTTAGTCACCCCTAAAACTGCTTGTCTGGAGAACCAGGAACATATCTATATTCATCAGACGGTCTGTGAAAACATTGAGTGTAACACTCCATAGATAACAAAGCAGAGGCATCTTAAACACACTGACATTATGTGAGGTTCAGAGCGCTTAATATGAACGTCAGTATAGAAATCTTTCACAGAAACTGAACACAAACTCTCTCACACAGAGTGGCACCTTTATGACTCATGCATTAAACTATTACTCTGACTTTGTGCTTAACGGAAACCAATATATAATTCAGTTGCAGTTTGGAACAGAAAGAGAGCCAGAAAGAGAGAGAGAACAAACGTTTGTAGTGCCTCAAATTAAGCTCTGGCTCTAAACGTTAAAACACACACACACACATATTCACTAATGTTTCTAAACTTTCACCCGACATTCTATACGCTGCTCATGACATGCACACATAGAAGATAAAAACAGACAGGTCCAGACAACCAGCCAGGTTTCACATCGTTACTTATTCAGGAACAGCAGATATAAATGAATAACACAATGGAGAGAAGTGGCACACAGAAACATTAACAAAGCAAACAGATGTTACTGTGACAAAGTGGCCCGTTCAAAGTACAAACCGCATCCTAATAAACTCATCTAAAGCTGTTTGAACAATATCAGCAGATACTGACCACAAATACATCAATCCAGATGCAGTTACATCAATATTTAAAGTGTAGAGTCTTAGGGCTGGTTCACACAGAACACGTTTTGCTGTTAAAAACGCAGAGACGCGTTTTTAAATGGAAAACCTTGTCAGCAGAGGCTATTTACACTAACCCCGCTCACTGAAGTCTGATTGGGCCAGACAAAATAAAAAAAAATTTCAACAAAAATGAAGAAAATATTCGAAAAGTGGAAATAAAGTGTCTAACGTGTTTAATAATAAAGTGTTTAATGGTTAGGGTTAGGCGTAGGGAAGGCATCCATTTAATAATTTTAGTAAATAAAATCATTTACACTACAGTATGTTATTTTTGCATAGTGTTTAATGTACAACAACACTGATGTGCAAATATCTGCCACTATTTATGAGTGGGCTTTAAATAGCATTTAACTACTATTTACACTTATTGCAAAGAAAATACGTGGAAGAGGAGACATTTTGAGGAATGTCAACTTTTCAACTTCAAGCTCAATCCCTCTTTTTGGTAGCAATATAAATGAAGACTAAAAATGTACTGTTTAATGTTGTTTTTTAGTATTATTTTTCTTTATTCATTTTCATAATAACTTCATAATGCATTTTATGAGTCAGTATGTTTGTACATGTGTGCTGATGAGAGGTATGGGATGAGTTATATTTTGCATACAAGTATGTGTGCAATGTAACGTTCACTGAGCAGAGATGTTCCACTAATGATGATACTTCAGTTGGCATGTTCTTTACAAGGAAAGGAATGTTTCAACTGATGCAAATGTACCTCTAATGTAAACACAGAGGGAATGTGAATTGTACCATGTGTAAGTACGAGGTACCATTTTTAACATGTTTTTCGACTTTATAAGAAAGTTGTAAGTCCCAGAGTGGTGTATATAAGCTCAATCCTTACTGTAGAGACTGTACTGAAGGAGAAACATAGAGATGAGGGGGTAAGGAAGGAAAAACCCAGAGAAACCATTTACAGCTGGCATGATGGGGTGAGAGAATAGAGAAATGGAGAACAGAGGAATCTGGAATGATAAGAATGTAAATGTGTACCTTGAAATGCATCGTAAGTCACTTTAGATAAAAGCGTCTGCCAAATGCATAAATATGAATGTAAATGTAAAATGGAATGAAGGCCTCCTCACCTATAGCCTTATTATGCTATGCCTGTTTCTCCCTGTCTGATACATGTGTAAAATAATAAATAGAAATCTCTTGGCAAAGTAACTGGTGTAGCTTCCGTGATTCAACCATAACATGATTTTCAAATCTACAATGAATGGTTAATTTTAAGATAGAAAGCAATTTGTATTGTACAAGGTCATACTGTACATCTGAATAATGCCATTATAATACTGCACCTCAAGCAAAAAAGTATCACCATGTGTTTTTGACGACGTGCAAGTAACCAATCAGTACCATCTGTAGTATTATTTATTATAAGTATTATTTGATTTTTTTAAATTTTTTTGAAAAGGAAAATCACTATAATAAAGTCCACATGTGTCATTGCTGTACAGACATTAGTTTTCAAAGCAATTCGAAGAAAATCAGGAAACCTTTATCAGAAATGCTGTGTTGTATCAGAGCCCCACTGTTAGCTCTCTGCCTTGGCTAAAAGCATCTGCCACGTTTCAATGGCCGCAATCACGCTGAAGAGGTGCTCGCTGGGTGATAAAAAAGCAGAAATTGTGTGCTGGTGCTTCTTTAAGGTGATTACACAGACTCAACACATAAACCATTGTAAAAAAAGGGCACTTAAAAATCACCCTTGCGCAAAAACCTTTAAAATAAACAGCTAACCAACCCTTTAAAGAAACAATTGTGCCTGTGTATATGGACAGGATCTACTAAAGGCCCCAAACGGACCTCTGTGCTGTCAGACAACACAAAAGATCCAAGCATCAGAGGCCCTTGGCTAACCTTGACACGGGACAAAGTCATCATTTACTCACCCTCATGTTGTTCCAAACCTGTATGAGTTTCTTTCTTCTGCTGAACACAAAAGAAGATATTTAGAAGAATATGGGTAACCAGACAGTTGATGGACCCTATTAACTTCCATAATATTTTTTTCATACTATGGAAGTCACTGGGGCCCATCAACTGTCTGGTTACTGACATTCTTCAAAATATCTTCTTTTGTGTTCAGCAGAAGAAAGGAACTCATACAGGTTTGGAACAACTCGAGGGTGAGTAAATGATGACAGAATTTTCATTTTTGCGTGAACCTTTAACTAAAAACATTTGTTATCTGAAATAAAATAAATAAGTTAACTGAAATAAAATATTTAAAAGAAAACTTTGAGATAAAAAAAGTAGCTGCTTGCAACATTCTATAGTTGCCTTGACAAGAATTTTCAAGTTCAAAAGACTCCTGTTACTCATTAGGAGAAGGTTTTTTTTTTTTTTTTTAAGTTGACTGTAATTGGACTTAATTAGTTGAGTTAACTTGAAATTGAATGTGATAGGTTGCTCAACTTCTTTTTTTTACAGTGTCATTTACTTACAATTTGTGATGTAGCTGCTGTCAGATCCAATGCAGTTTGGCTGCTTAATCTTTCAACAAAAGTTTATTTGCAAACTCTGTATCGCTGTGCCTCATTTACAATACGATCTGCAGTCAAATTCTCTGAACAAATCCTCCAACGCAATCCAGACACCATTAAAAATAAACAATCCACTTGTTCCTGATGCTGGTATCTTTCTGAAGTTTGTACAGAGACGCAAACAAGCTGTTTAAACTGGACGCGTCAAAGTGAACGCGTCCACTCCTTTGCGCTTCTATTGACTCTTCCATTTGTCCTGTTGTCGGCAGACTCAAGCACTTGGAGTATGTCAGAAACTGAACACTCGTCTGATAGAAACAATACTCATAGAAACAATGTGCTTGAATTTCTGTCCATTTTTAGCAGAAACTATCACGAAATGCTTAGGATAAACACTTGGGTAAGAGTGACGGTTAAGGGCCGGTTCTGTTAAATGATGCGCGAGACACTGCAAAAAGATGTCTGTCTAGTACGTTCACACTGAAAAACAATAGAAAAGTAGCGCAGTGGAATGCCACATTCATTCGAAAAGATCTATTTTACAGTTGCGGTTTTTAACGGTTGCGAAGTAAGTTTCAGACCAAATGTAGTACCTACTATACAGTATGCGATTTCGGATGCAGCGAATGAATACATGCAACAGTTAGGGTCCATTCACACAGAACACATTTTGACAGGCCAGTGGAATAAAAAATAAAAATAGCAAGGTCTATAGATGCATTTTTTGAAAGTTGAGCTTCTTTTAACTTGAGCACTGCATTTTTTAGAACGCCATCTTATGCACGAGACGCTGCAAAAGACGCCAGACGCGAATGCAACAGTTAAACATGTTCATCTAACGTGCGTTTGCATAGAAAACCAATGGAAAAGCAGCGCAGAAATGCATTCTATGTGAATGACCCCAAAGTCTGAGCAAACAGGCCATTCATTCTTGTATTACCGGGAAAAAAAAGTGTGTGCATCACTAAACAACAACAATGACTGACAAAACACCATGTCAAGCCACTGCTGTCACTCACTAACAGGAATAGGGTCGCACTGTGATGGTGTAATGAGTGAAGGATCTAATGGACTGACTGGTGCTGTGATTGACTTCTGCTCTAATGGATCCACTGGCTGCTGAACTCCTTTGTAATGAACTTCAAGCCTAATAAAGTTACGGTCTAACAGAACATGCTATTGTGTTGCTCTTGATGAAAAATCGAACAGAGTACTGCAATTGTAGATTAGATAGTCTCAACAGTGTGAAGAGGAGGGCGAATGATAGAAAAAGACAACATGAAATCAAATTTGACTTTTTAAATGATTTTCATGGGTTCATGTTAATCCAATACATTAGCCTAATAGCACTGTGTTTATGGTATCTAATCAATCCCGTTAAACCCTGTCTATTTCAAAGAGTAACAGAAATTAATTAAATTAAAACGAGATAAATAAACAAAATAAAAATAAAATACTGAGGAAATAAGATGTATTATTATTATCATTTTTAAATTCCACGACTAAAAATACAGCAGAAAATGAAATGATGGAAAAAAAGAGACAATAAGAAGGAAAAATAATAACAATAATAATGATCACAAAATAATAAAAACAAAAATGCAACAGTTAAGGAAGAGGAAATTCTATATAAAAAATATCACTATGAAAAACACCAACTAAAAACTCTTTCCCTACTAGTGTATTTTAAGTTGATAATTTTCACAAAATTTCCATGGCCCCCAGAATATTTTGTTGTACGAATATCTGAACATAAAGAAAAGAGCCTCTGCTTTAAAAAAAAAGCAACATTTTGAACAAAAAGCTGAAAGCATCAAATATTTGTCAAAGACTACGTCCAGATCAGATTCAGAATGATGATCAAAACATGGAGTAGATCGAGTCCATCAATACCCATAAAGCTTCACAGTCCTACCGCTCATCCTTTTTCTGTAGTGTTATCAAATAGAGACAAGCCTCCAGATAACTGAATATACTCCACACACACATAGAGAGATGTTAAGATGCGATCAAATCTGTCTCAGTGCAGGTGAAGTTCGTTCAGTTTAATCAAATAGCTCAAACATGTGAGTGAGAGCTTTTTGAGAAACTTAAAAACCTAAACTTTTGAACTTTTGTATCTAGTATGTTGTTCTGTAAATAGCGCAAGGCTAACGTCTCAATTTGCTGATTAAGCTCTGCTGAATCTAATGCTAGTGTGGCATAACCAACGCAGAGCTAATCTCTTCAATTGCTAATTGGGATGTAATCAAATCTAATGCAAGCACAGTGGCGCAAATAAAAGTCTAAGCTCTCATACTGCTAATGAGGTTGTAATTTATGGCCAGCGTCGAGCGGCTAACACAGTCCTACACGTTAAGATTGCTAACGGGGACGTCTGTCTCTCAGTAGGGCGTCTCATGTAATGAGAATCGAGCCAGCTGTGCCTCCTTCTCAGTTTAGCATCTGTGCCCACAGTGCCGCCCACATGCCAATGCACAGGCTAATGATTAGCAGATTAGTGCACACAGACAGTAATCAGCAGATATATGACGCCAACATCCAGACTAACAGATCACTGCGACCAGTCGCGTGAAGGATAGAGATGAAAACTGTTCAATCCAGTCTGGTCAAGCTGATTATGCCAGTCTGTTCTGATGGTTTTATGAGGGTTTTGGACAGGGAGATCAGTAATACCACACCAGAAAGCCATCTTATGTAGTTTAAACAGTTTTTTCTCCAGCAGAGATTCTGATTTAAACGAAAGGAAAATACAAGATTTGCAGACGCAAAATAAATAAATGAACTAATCAATAAAATAACACACTTTGTTTGTCGTTAACATGTTTAGCTAAGCTATTCGATTAATTTTGATATATCGCGCAGCCCTAATATATACATAATATAATATATATCTAATATATAGCCCTATATACTGTATGAATGTATGTATGTATATACAGTGCTTGTCAAAAGTTTGGGAACATTACTATTTTTAATGTTTTTGAAAGAAGTCTCTTATAGTCATCAAGCCTGCATTTATTTGATCAAAAATATAGTAAAACAGAACTCTTGGGAAATATTTTTACTATAAATAACTGATTTAACTGGATTTTAAAATGTTATTTATTCCTGCGATGACAAAGCTGAAATTTCAGCATCATTACTCCTGTCTTCAGTATCACATGATCCTTCAGAAATCATTCTAATATGATGATTTGATACTTATGATAGTTATTATCAAAGTTGGAAACAGTGCTGCTTAATATATATATATATATATATATATATATATATATATATATATATATATATATATATATATGAACCTGTGATACTTTTTTCAGGATTCAGTACAATGTAAAAGAAAGGTCAAAGGTAGTTTATACCGATACTCCAATACTGTAGTAGCAAATAAAAATACCTCTAAAACCGGCAACTCTCATTTAAAAGCAGACAGAGATAAATATGATGGGTTGGAGAGCTTTAGTAGACAGCTTGAGTATGAGGTTATGTGCATGTACACCCTAGGGTGATTTTGATCATGATTAATGTGATTCGCCTTTCAATTTTAATTTTCATTAAGGACCTGCTGTCCTCTCCGACTCCTAAATAGCAATGGAATTAATAAAACATACCCTTTGAAATATACAGTGCAGGCCTGCAGCAGGGAGTCCAAAATGCCTTTGGAAAGCCGAACAGATTGAAATGTGTTGTGTGTTCACCAGCCGCCCCCCATCGCGAGCCCAGCCCGTGTCATGAGTGGCAACTGGCAAATAATTAAACGGGCTCGTCTCATTAGAACAGGAGACAGACAGCGGAGACGCACAGGTAAAGAAATGAGGTGGAGTGAAAGTAAAGCAGACAGACAGTCAGAGAGAGAGAGAGATGCAGAAGAGGAGAAAGAGAGGGAGAGAAGCACAATTCATGAGCCGTTAATGGGCTGATAAAGTTTGAAAAGCGAGCGCAGATAAAAAGCGAGGGGAAACAGGACGTTTCGGTTACTTTATTTGTCAAGCTGAAAAATGAGGAAAACAACAACAAAAACTTTTGGTCTGCTGTCGAAACTTTGCTTGAAGGAGTTTTCTGTGATAAATTCCTTACATTAATGAGCAATTAAAGTCTGTGTGTACAAGTGCGTGATAACAGGTTGTTCCCAGAGAGTTACAGATCTTTGAACCCCATCAAAAACACCCATTAATCACTGTTCATGTTGCATTTTTTTAAATTATAACAACATTATTTACAGTTTCATGAGTTATTTATGCCTTTGAGGTCGTAATAGAGAGGTTTTGTCAGATTTAGCTTACTTCTAGGAACAGTTTTGTCATCAAACTATAGTAAATCCCCACCACCCACACACATATATATATAGTATCCTGAGGAAAGAAACCCATTTCTAGAAGGTTCTGCTCCAAAACAGTCCACTGTCTAATTAAAAAGCATTTTAGATGCGATTCAGAGGCTAATTCGGGTTAGCTTTTCAAGAGACCTTCTTTTAATAGTGTTCTAAGTAGCCGTTCACACAGGACATGTTCCTGCATTAAAAAGCAGCTAAAAACAGTGCAGACGAATCGACCACAACGTCTCAAAGAACATTAAGAGTTGAACTTAATTTAACGTGACATGGTGTCTTAAAAAAAGTGGCAACAGCCACAGACGCCTACTTAGCACATGTTGCCATAAAACAACAATGAAAATGTGGTGTAGACGGATGATAGAACGTGTCCTGTGTGAAAGGCCCCTGAGGCAGCGTCGCATGTTTCCTTAACATAGACAATTCCATAATGCATTGTGACGAGTGAAAAACTAAAAATAGCGTAGCGTATATAACGTTAATCTAATTACAAATTGACAATTCTAGCCAATGTTTGTGTGTGAAGTGTACTCGGTTAGAATTACTACTGTGTGACGCTGATGTGTTTTCATGTTTTATGGGCACTTTCCATAGACAATGTTTTTATACTGTACAAACTGTATATTCTATCTCTTTACACTAACACTACCTAAACTTACCCATCATAGAAAACTTTCTGCATTTTTACATTATCAAAAAACATCACTTGGCATGATTTATAAGTAGTTTTCAAGGACAAGGATTTTTGTGGGGAAATTTTGTCCCCATAATGTAGGGTTTACCACACACACACACAAGACTCTCTTGGAGCAAAGAGAATAGACAGATGTCACTTTGAAACAAACCTTAATGTTTTAACAGTCACAATAAATAAGTAATGGATGTGTGGATGACTTCACCTCTCTCTCTGACTGTCTGTGTCCTTCACTGTCTTTGACCTTCTGGTGAACGCTACTCATAAAGCACTGTACTTTCCTGTACAGATTCAGCTCAATGCTGTGGTGGAGGAGAACGCTTTTCAAGACACGGCGAACTCAAGTTAGAAGTTGAAGTATAAACACAGATTTCTGCAGGGAAACAACGTCCTCAAACTTACAACCTGTCATATCGAGACCGCTTTCCACTATCCAATCAATTCTCCATGAATGCAACAGCAAAACAACAGGTAACCAAAGTAAAATAGGTTTCAAAATCGAGAATTAAAATGTTTTTGTCTCTCTGACTGAGGTGGTGGGAATTCAGACTAGGGTTAAAGGCTCACCAATATTTTTCCCGTTCATGTTGTAGTAGAAGGAGACACAGTATGGGGTTCTGTTGGTCCCCGTTGGTCCTCGCGCTGCCGTCACGTTGTACAGTGGAGAGAGCAGACGAGCTCGGTCTCCGGGCTTACGGGGCAGCGACGTCTCAATGTACATGTAGAAACCTTTATTGTAGAAGGAAAGTACAAAACACATGTGTTACCACGGGGTTTTTCAAAGAGGGCAGGAACAAAAAAATAAATAAAAAATAAAATAAAATAAAGGGAGTTTCCACTGGAAAAATTCTGTAAAGGTACGATATTTAGTTTGAAAAAGCGCTATTAAAATACATTTGAATTGAATAGAAAATGTTTCTTTTCAAATGTATGCACCCATAATTACTGTGATAGTGTGTTGGTGGATGAGGATGTAATTTGTGCGCGTTTTAACCTTCTTTCGTCCCACTCCTGTCCGTATCAGGCCCTGTATTAACCGACCGCTTGGGATTCTGGGTGAGATGGTTCTGTCTGGTCCAGTCAAACACATCACTGCGATCTTGAGTGAACCCACATATCCTAATATCCTCAAAGCCACACACTTGATCTAAACACACAAAAACATGAAACGGATTCGAGATTCAACTTACTAGTTAATTGGCATGTAATGATTAAAGTAAAAAAAATACTTTACGCAAGCTCATGAATGCAAAAATGTGATACTGAATATTAAAATATGTTGAAGCACAATTTATAAGCATTGATGCAAGGGGCGCTATAGCAGCCATTAGCAAAAACTGTATACGTCTAAATCTGTTTTCTTGTTCAGGTCAAAGATTTTCCCAAATGAAGCATTGCAAATGGAAAATCATATGGGAATTTAAGTGCAATATACATCAGAATGATTGTGGGTGTGCAATCTGAAGCTGACATTTGCCTCATAATAGTGCAAGAATGCAGCTCAATCTGTTCAGCATGGGTAAGCATTCGCACCTGCGTTTGCATACTTGCATAAAGTATTTTTCTGGCCTAATACTGATGAGCAAATCTAAGGAGAAGGTCTGTAGGTTTTAATGTAAGGAGGCTTCTCGACAGGCTCCTCTGGAGAACTGAAGTACTCTCAGCATATTGCGACGTTCACAGCAATTACCCTCATTTAACAAACACAGAATACTGTAGTTAGTCACCCAGAACGTCTCAATTCACACTTTAAATGGCTGATTGACTCATTTTCCGTGTGTGAGAGATGACAGGGCGAATTAATGGAGAAGGATGCAGGATTTCCATGTTGTGGTTTGAAATCACCATTCTCTCCCCTCCACAAGCATCCAGCTCTTCAATTTACTCTGCTGATCTCCAGTCTGTTTTAATTTATGTTTTTTTTTTGGCAAAGCTCTGTGCTTATGCTGCCAGTAGAACTGTGTTGAATTTAATTGGGAAGAACTGAAAGGCAGGGCAAGCATGAGATGGGAGGACGGTTTAGAGGAGAGAGAAAGACAACACGCACAAAAGCATCATGGAAAGAAAAAGTAAAGAACTGTTTTACCTGATGGTCTTGGATAAGTGTAGGCTGCATGAGAAAAGAAATAAAGATTATATAAATATATATACATACATACATCACACAAGGCTGTATGATATAACTACAGCACTACCTAAAAACACTTTATTTTTCAGCCTTTTGACAAATACCAAATACATATTTTACAATATTTATACTGTATAATTCCTCAAAAATAGCACTAACGTTTTGTTCCATATATAATCTTCAACTATTATTTTAACAAAGTTATTAATTTACTATTTTTAAATTAGAAATTAGATTACAATTTTATAATGCAAGCAATAAAATCTGTAAAAAAATAGTTAAAAGGCATTTTTTATACACTTAATAAACACAAGATATAATTTTCCATTATAGAGACCAATATTAAAATATGTAATGTAGTACTAAATACAGATGGTGGACAACCAGAATGCCTATTACCGCCGCGCCAGCTGCCGCGGCGAAATCACCGCGGCAAAAATAAACCAGCCGCATTTCAAAGTCGTTCCCGAAATGACCGCCAGGTGGCGCAAAGGGACATTGTGCAAAACAGCAGCAATTGCCGTATTTTAAAATGTAAGTGGGTTAAATATAAAACCCTAAGCCTAATAGGCATATTTTTCATATATATAAATAGGCCTATTAGGCTACAACAGAATAGAACCAAAGATAGAATAAATTTTAGAACTGAAAAAATAGAATCAAAAGTAAAAAATAGAGACGATATTAGGAGCAATGACGCTGAATATTTTTACTATTCTATTGAGGCATAGATAAATGAAGAGCTCTCGTGAGCGATACAATTGCATAGTAATTTATAGTGATTTCAAAAGCAGTCCTTAAAAAAAAAAAACATGGAGTAGTGTGGCATATTTTTTGAGAGATTACGCGGAACGCGTTTTAGTTAAGATCCTGGTTTCAATGCCCTTAATGTATGTAGGCTAGGCTGCTTAAAAAAAATGTCACAACGCGTTTTGAGATTGTTTTGAATTAAACATTGAAGTTTAAAATGTAGTGTTTTGGCACACCAGGCCGAGTGGCGTTACGCATTGTTCAAAAATCAGGTTTTATTCTGGCATGTTGAATTGGCGTTAGATTTTTTTTATAGATTTAGATTTTAGATTTCCTTAGATTTATTTTTCTCATAACAGCTAAAATAACTTAATATATGCCTTGTCTTAATATGACCTACTTAATATAGGCAATAGGCATAGCCTATATAATAAATTAGCAAAACTTGGCCACTAAATATTTAATTTTCAATTATTTTAATTATCACAATTAAAGTTTTAATTTAATTAAATTGAACAAGCGCAACAATCAGCATTTAATCAAATATTCTAAAAGATGTATTATTAATAATAATAATGTTATTTCAACATAATATTTCGTTTTTTCGACATAATATGTGTGCGTGCAAGCAACAAGCAAGATGTGTATTTATCCGGTGATGCGTGCATTGATTTTTATCAATAAACTAGTGTTTTCTGACAGTGTCGACTGCAAAGATGAAGTTGACGATCGCCATATTTGTAGTGAACCCACCTAGAGAGAAATGCACATAAAAACATAATCAGAGAGTAGCCTTTTTCTTTTCGTTTTGAATTATTTCGTTTGAAGACATTTCAAGCTTTGTGTATTTGATGTATTTATCATGTCTGTGTGAGGCATACGCTGAGTTTCGTTAAGTTAGGAGGATGAGATGCGCTCCAGCTGACGTGCAATGCAAGTGACCGCGCGGGCGCCTCCATGATTAGTGTCTGTTATATTTGCTTCTCTTACTTATTAAATCCAGGCAAGGGTTGATGAAAAATTTATTAAAATTAAGATACAATTTATAGAAAACGAAATTCACTTTAAAGAAAGGTTTTCTACTAAACAAAACTTAATGAAGTGGTCAAAATCATGTCTGACCCACTCCATATCCATCTCTCGATATAATGCATCCTATCTTACTCGTGCTGTTCACTTTTCATATTCAACATAGATGGAAAAAAATAACATTAGAATATTTTAACAAATATGATACTAAATGAGATTATTTAATGGCTACAACAGTATATGCCTATAGACTCTATTTGTACAAATTGCTGCACATTAATTTAATTAAATGAAACCTTGTAACGAATTCACACTGTAGGGTAGACTGTGTACAGTTGAGACACCTTAAATAACTTGCGTTCGCAGCAAACACAAGTTGTGATTTTTGCTGTGCTTGTCAGCTGAAGGAAATATACCAGACCTCTTGGAACTTTAATTGAATACATAGCGTTGGTAAAGCATACTGAAATTACATCCCTACAAATTTATTAGGCCCTACTGAAAATAAATGTATCGAATTTAAGCAAAGTAGCCTAAATGTTAAGACTGTAAGCCCTTTGCTTTTTAGTAGCCTATAAAGGACTCTTATAGCCGACTTTGTGTTACTTTAATTTGTAGAGGATTTTTTAACTCAAACATTAACACTGAAATAAATTAAACTAAATGATTGTAAAAATTTTGGCACACCACGACGAGTGGCGCTATGCATTGTTCTAAAGCCAGGTTTTATTCTGGCATGTTGAATTAGTGTTCGACAAACGCGGCGGCGCGTTCATTTGAATGAAGAGCGCTTCTCGCTCTGCGAGCGAAGACACACTGGAACGTTAGGCCATGTCGCATCGAGTGAATCGTGGCCGAGTGGTTGAACTTACGTTACGATCATTTAGATGACACGGGTTCGACACCCGAACTTACTAGGACTACTGGTTTTTTTATATTAGCCTATTAATGCATTTTATAGTCTATTGTTGATGCAGAGAGATTTGTCTAGTTCTAAAACATAGTTTTTTTTTTTTGCTTATAGTCTATTTACAAAATAAAATCACCATGCATTTCCATTTTACACTAAGGAGCAAATATTATACAATGACTTTACTTCTGTAGCCTATAATAATTCCAATGGTAATTTCAAAAGCAGTTCTGTTAAAAAAAAAATTATATATATATATATGACGTTTAAACGACAAACAATAAAATCAGAACCAGTATTCTGTTGCGTTCATAGTGGCAGTAATGCATCCACGGCTTTTCAAAATGTCACAAAGCGTCTTGAGATTGTTTTGAATGAAATATTGAAGTTTATAATTAAGTGTTTGGGCACACCACGATGAGTGGCAAACTCTTTGTTTTGTTTTGCAAACTCAGCTAGCCTGTGGGGGGTTTGGAGAAGGCAATACTTTGCTTTATCGTGGGGGTGCAGGACAGAGGTGTTAATGTTCCGTCTTTCATATGGAGAGTGTCGGAGCCAGCCTGTTGAGCAAGCAAAGGCAAAATTATTTTAAGGATTAATCTCAAAATCTCCAAAAGTCCATAGCCTATGTGCAGTAGGCCCTATATCTTATTAAATTATATATTGTAGTTTTATTGATTGTATTTAAAGGTTTTCCACACACAATTTCAATTTAGCAGATACAGAGCTCTTTAATTCGCAACCCACCTCGTTTTATTGTGAGGTGAATTCAGCAAGGCATGTTGTATCTTTGAAGGAACAAAAGCTATTTGTTACAGTTTTTTCTTTCGTGATTTGTGTGGATGACACAAAAAGAAAAACGCCTGCTCTTAATTTATGTTGCTTTGAACTTTTTTCGTTTTGTACCGTTTTAATTTTTTAATTTAGCTGCAATTTCTTTGACAATAGAAATTTAAAATGTTGCAAGAATAAGATTCTGTGTTTCTTATTTTGCATCACAAAGGGAATAAAATCGCATCAATGCAACCCTGTTTAAATAAATAAACTTTCCCGACACTTTATTCATACCTTGAAATGTGCAATGGGTTTTCAAACTTAATTAATTTTCTTTTTCTTTTACATTTTCATTGTTTATTTTTTAAATGAAAGCAATACTGTACTGAAAGTATTTTTCTGATTTGTTCGATCTGTTTTGAAAAATGTCTTCCGTTGCTATGGCCGGGTATAACTGTCAGTCATCTCAATCTCGTGAATGATTCACACACACACAAAAATAATTTAGCAGATTAAAGACGAGCTTCATCATCTTCATTTTCTGGTGCAATCGGCTGACAGTCTTCCTTCATCTGATGTGTCGTCTTTGCAGCGGCTCAACTGGAATGTAGCAAATTGATGTTGTAATGTACAATTGATAATTAAACAAGATGATTGACTTTAATAAACAGATGCATATTTAAGCATCAAGAACGGAAAAACATAAACACTGTCGGCTACACTGAGATTCGATCTCAGTTCGTTTGAAGCTTCGAGAGGCTATTGTTATTGCATTGACCACAGAGCTATCGTCTGAATAGCCTAGATAAACTATTTTCTCTGTTTTAAAAGTTTGTCATATGTCATATTTTTTTTAACATTGGCAATTTACTGTCTCGAAATTATGTGTCGAAAAAATTTTTAAAAAGTGTTTTTACAAGACATGTGCTGTTTGTTTGTTTATTTATTTATTTATTATTATTATTATGCAGATGTTAATTCAGCCATTCTGTTGGATAAAAATTGTCCCTAATGTAAAATGGAAATTAATGGTAATTTTATTTTATAAATATAAAATATTTAAAATAGGCTATGAGAAAAAAACAATAGGCTATGGTGTAGCAATATTTTAGAACTATCAAATCTTTCTGCATTAATAATAAAAAAAAGTAGCCCATGTTTGTTCGGGATTTGAACGTTATAGCCTACCACTCGGCCACGAATTTGTTTTGTTTTATATTGTTTGAAATGTATTTTTACATATTTTGCTTTCGTTAATGTTAACCAATTCTGCTGTAGCATAATAGGCCTATATTCTTTCCCTAAAAGTTTGTTTTATTCTCTGCTTTGTTTGTTTATATTTTTACATATTCAATCAGTCTAATTTTTGTTCAAATAATGAAAACAGTTTTTTTTTTTTTACAAGATCTTGCGCCACATTTTTTTTTTTTTTTTTTTTTTTATAAACAGATAGGAAACTTACCTTTTAAAATGCCGCAGTTGCTGCTGTGCGCGAACGACTTTGAAATTCGACTGGTTTATTTTTGCTGCGGCAGTAGGCTAATAGGCATTGTGGTTGATTATTTATTAAAGAATTCAAATGATAATCATAACAACATGTAAGCCTATTTAATTCTGAATATAACAAAGAATGCTTAAACTGACTAACATCGGGTAACTGCAAGTCCTGAAAATGTTTTAATTTTACGGTAAATTATTTTAATTTATTTCACTGTTATGTTTCAGTTAATAAATCTACAAACACATTAAAATAACACGAAGTAAGTAACCTATTGACATAGCCTTTCTAAATTATAGAAAAACTGGGCACACAATGTTAACGTGTGTCTACTTTGTTTAAATTTAATGAATTTGAATTCGTTTAACCACAATATTTATCTTGAATTTATCTGTGACCTCAGCTCAGATTACTGCCACGGCAGATTACGTCATAAAGAGAATAAACTGACACTTTTGAAGTATGTGATTACAGCGCCACTCAGCGGTAAAAGGCAGCAAATACACATCCCAATTTTGCCGCCGCGGGAACGGCGGCGGTAAAAGTCTCATTCTGGTTGGCCACCATCTGTAGCATAATTAACAATAAATCAATAAATAATATTTACATCCATACTTTTTTACCAAACATTTGGATATAAAAATAAAATAATATTAATCAATAAAGTAAATACTGTATATATAAGAAGGGTTCGATGCCTTCCAGCAGTCCATTTATTCTGGAAGTTGGCCATTTTGTGGTCTGCTGAGAGCAAGTGCTGAGATTGGGAGTGTGAGATTGAAAGACTATCCAATGGGATTAGATTCTATCAGCCGTTTCTGAGATTCAGCCTCCGCTCTCGCACTGAAACCGCTGGCCTGTTCCCGCTGTTCTGTAGCCATCAGCTAACTCAACACACGATGGCTGCCATACTTTCGACATCTCAATTTAACATAATCCCGAAAGTGAAACCTCACATTTGAAATGCATGACCTCTGTTGATGGGAATCATGAGGAATTTCACAATTCTGGCTCGGATTCCCATTCCACAACTAGCCCAGCTTTGCTTTTGTGCTTGCCCACATACAAATATCAAGATATCAAAATTAAACAAGATTGTTGTTTTCCAACCTGAATGTAAAATATGAAATGCTTCCAGTAAATATGAAATATATTGCAGATATATTGCAGATCTCTTTGCATTTAAAAATAAATACAAAAGTAAGATACGAGGAGCCTACACATTCAACAACTGATGAGTGACATCTTGCATGTCATATGATGCAAATACCAAATGACTTGCATAAGTGTAAGGTGACTTACGTTCGGAGTACTGTATGGTGCGTTTGACTGTGTTTCCGGTGCCGTAGTTAGTTATGGGAGTAAGGCTGACCTCATACGACAGGGGAATACGCAAGTCCGTAAGCATGTAGGACATCAGCACACCTTTCACTGGCTCTTTAGTGGTGATCTGCTTGGACAAAACCATCTGTCGGTTCTGCAACGAGAGGAATATTCAATGATTATGATTACCATTTATACTTGTCTTAACATAAAATCATACACTACAGTTCAAACTTTTGGGATCACTAAGCCTTTTTAATGTTTTTGAAAGAAATCACATATGCTCACCAAGGCTGCATTTATTTGATCAAAAAGTATAAGTTTTTGTGAAATATTTTAAATATCGCTTTTCTATTTTAATACTTTTTCAAATACATTTAAAATGTTTTTTTTTTTTCTGCAATTTATTTCAGCATCAATACTTGCATCAGTCTTCAGTGTCACATGGTCCTTCAGAAATCAATATGCTGAATTGCTGCCCAAGAAACTGTGACGTATTTTTTTTTTTTTGAGTTGATGAATTCAATGAAAGCTCCAAAAAAGCACTTATTTGAAAAATAAATATTTTATAACATTAGAAATGTCTTTACTGTCACTTTTGAAATGAATGTATCACTGCTGAATTACTAAAATCGTACTGACTCCAAACTTATGAATGGTAGTGTATATATGCATATACACTATTAGTACATTATTAAATGTTTTATAATTCCACCTTTTTGAAGAAATTATTGTTTTTATGTGTTGATGTCTTTTGTGTTTCCATCTGTGGAGTAACTCATGAATAACATGAATAAGTAATTACTTGTTTGAAAAAAGTTGCATTTAAAATCACTTAAGAAATCATTAAGCTTTGAAATTTATGGATGATACAACACTGATGTCAAATGTTGCACTGTTATTATTCCTCAGCTGTTTTTTTTTTTTTTTTAAACAGAATCACCCAACAATAACAAACTGCATATAGCTGTGTCTCATAAGTAGAGCTGGCATTATTTTGGATTGGTAATTAAAAAGAAAGAAAGCAGAACAGGGAAAAGAGGAGGAGAGGGGGAAGATAGAAGAAACAGACAATCGCTCATCTGACCTTATGGCTTTTCACTTTCATAAGCATTTTCCCTTTCAGTGAGGACAGAAACTTGTTGCATCACACACAGTGTTGTACATCTCTAACCTCCACAAACCACAGAAAGGCCTTCAGTGCAATGATTTGCAAGGTGCAAGGTCAGCTGGTATCAAGCCACCCTGCTGTAAGAAGCTTTCGCAGTCTTTCCTCAGGCACAACAGCGGTGTGCTGACTAAGAACACTTGCTGAAACAGATCAACTTGTCATTCTCTACTTTGGCTTTCCCGTGGGATATCTACAACGCCTCTGAATGCTGCTGGGTTTGAGGCATTTCTGAAGAAATTTAAGCGAAACAATAACATTTGTGTGTGTGTGTGTGTGTGTGTGTGTGTGTGTGTGTGTGTGTGTGTGTGTGTGTGTGTGTGTGTGTGTGTGTGTGTGTGTGTGTGTGTGTGTGTGTGTGTGTGTTGTTTTTTTGCCTAAGCTTTGTGATTTCCCCTTTAAACGTATTTATTCACTTTACAAAAAGGCATTTACTATTGCAGGTACTGTGTACTACAAGTTCAAACACTAACAGCTAAAGCAATGCAAACTCTTAGACCAATACAAGCTCGATTTCAATCTAAATAAAGCATTCCACTCTTATTGTCAGAAGGAGCGTATTAGCGTAAATATTACCATAGTGGAGCAACAGATTGAAGAGAATGCTGAGCATGTTAGTTAGCAAGCTGAATAATAATACAAGCAGTTCAATAGCGCAAAAGGTTATAGTGAAGGTAACTTTCCCTACTTAAGGTTTGTTACCACCACAGTAGAAACCCATACAGAAAAACTTCTGGACAAACAGATTTCAAATATATTCTAAATATATGTTGTAAACGACGTGGCATAAGGAAGTATATTCAAGTTGAACCTTCAAAATAAATATATTTTAGTTTGGAAACATAATTTTTTTTCTGAAATATGTCTCTTATTCTCACCAAGGCTGTATTTATTTGATCAAAAGTACAGTTATATTGTGAAATATTATTATAATTAAAAAAAAAGTTTTCTGTTGTAAAATGTTTTAAAATTTAATATATTTCTGTGATGGTAAATCTGAATGTTCAGCATCATTACTCCAGTCTTCAGTCACGTGATCCTTCAGAAATCATTCTAATATGATGAGTTGCTGCTCAAGAAACATTCGTTATTATTATCAATGTTGAAAACAGTGCTGCTTAATTATAAAAAAAAAAAAAATCTATTTAATTTCTTTGTGGAAACCATACACTACCATTCAAATGTTTGGGGTATGTATATATATGTTTTCTTTCAAAAACATTTAAAAATCTTAATGTTTCCAAACCTTTGACCATTACTCTCTGTGTGGCCAACAAATATATAAGAACATAAGGAAAATAGTACGTAAAATATAGGTGAATCTATTTCAAAATCAATATATATATTTTGTTCATTTTTGTTTATTATAAAATAGACTTAAAATAGATATCTGAAAATGTCATTTTGGCCGTATGTGTCACAATTATGTGAATCTAGTTAGTTCCCTTGTTTACTCTGTGTATATATTCTCCTGTTCAGTTCTGTCCCTTGTTGGTTATTGTTCGTGTGAATACTAAAATGCTGTTACATTCTGTTCACCTGCTATTGGATTAAATCTTGTTTACCATTCAAATCTGCATTCGTCTGTCTGCTTCATCTGCCTAGTCATGACAGAATGGACCATTGACTGTAAGGCAGGGGTAAAGTCGGCATATTGTGTTATGATTTCTCCAGTTCATACAAACAGTTTGCAGCTCCGTTTGGTGCCGCAAAAACAATTAGCTGTGTCTTATTAGAGGAAATGAATGTGCAGTGAGCTGTTCCAGGTCAGCTCTCACTCCCAGAGGATGTGTGGTAATCACAGGGCCGACGGCACCGCGCCAGTCCAGGCTTTTTCCATGTGGAATTATGGGAAACGTGGCAGCAGCCCCATGGAAACAGTGCACAAAGGAATGAGAAATTATCTTCAGCTCCGCATGGAGACCCAGGCAGTAGGTAAACCCGCCGGCATTCCCTCTAAACATGACACACATGAATAAGTATGTGTGTGTGTGAAGCTTTTTTTCATCCTTTGTTCCCCCTTTTCCAGGTAGGATGTAGAAGCATAGCTGTGATGTTAACCTGGCTAGTGAGGTCAAACACATTTGTTATCTGTCTAATTAAGTGCCACCGTAAACCCCTGTTACTGGGCCGTTCACCAAGGCAACATGGAGTGGTGTGCTGCCACGTCCAACGCTAAACCCACTTGAGCCTACACAATGCATGCCAAGACTTAACAGCCGTATCTAACACACAAACGCACACGCGCGCACACACGTGCGCCTTGTAAAAGTCACAGATAAATTGTCTCCGCTTGGCTGCTACTCTCAGTTAACAGGGATTTTCTGTGTATCTTTCTTCATCTAAATTACCACACACACACACACACACACACACACACACACCAGGGAAGGGTGGCAGTGCTTAATGAATAATAATAATAATGTAAATCATGGCCACACTGTACTAAGTACATTCCTTGTTTTGTAAAACAAGTACATTCCTTGTAACTAAAACAAGGGAACAATTATTATATCGTGCGAACGATTTATCTACAGTAAAACGATGGAACGAATTAATAAAATATGCTGACATATTAGTAAGCCGTGGGAACAATACTTGTCCTTGAACGATATGAACACGAGTTTCAAATACCTAAAGAATGATATCAATGACCAAGACAACTTCGGATCATCAATTAAATAGATAAAACAACAACAAAATTAAAAATAAGAGCTGAACGACAGCTAATAACAAATAGGAGAAAATATCCATGTTACTTTATATATATATTTTTTTTTAAATAGCATTTTTAATATAAAATGTCTTCATAAGTTGGTTATATTTAAAAATATTAGTGAGAACATTTAGCCCTCACATGTATAGCGAAACCTACACACACCTGTGTGTTATACCTCCCACAATCTTTCACCTCCGAATGTCTTTTTTCATTCAGTTATTTGTTGTTCTCTGTTTGTTCCCATACGCCAGGTAATGTATCAGCCTTCTGTGCGTGTAGCCTACTTTCCGTCATCGACATCCATTAAAAGAGACCAGGGACTACTGCAACTTTTTTTTTTTTTTACATTTTCCCTCATAACTTACAGACTACTACAAATAAGAAACACATATGTTGTATGTGCCAACAATAACAGTATCATTACGTTGAGAAAGACCTGATCATAATGAGCTATAGGCCCTATTTTAACGTTCTAAGCGCATGGTCTATTCAGTACATGTGCTATTAAGTTATTAATCTCCTATCACTGCTACGCTGATGACACACAACTCTAATCTCATTCCAGCCTGACGATCCGACGGTAGCTGATCGTATCTCAGGACCACCACCTTCAACAAAACCTTGCGAAGACAGAGCTACTCGTGGTCCCGGCCAACCCAACACTTCACCACAATTTCACCATTCAGCTAGGCTTGTCATCCGTAACTCCATCTAGGTCAGCCAGGAACCTTGGTGTGGTAACTGATGATCAATTGAACTTCACAGACCACATTGCTAGAACTGCTCGGTCATGTAGATTTGCCTTGTACAACATTAGGAGGATCAGGCCCTTCCTATCAGAACATGCTACTCAACTCCTTGTCCAAGCGCTTGTTTTATCCAGACTTGACTATTGTAATGCTCTCCTGGCTGGTCTTCCAGCTTGCACAGTCAAACCTCTGCAACTGATCCAGAACGCCGCAGCTAGAGTGGTCTTTAACGAGCCGAAAAGGGCACACGTCACTCCTCTCCTCACAAAATTGCACTGGTTGCCAGTTGCCGCTCGCATCAAATTCAAGTCACTGACGTTTGCCTACAGAACAACCACTGGTTCTGCTCCCTTTTACTTTAACTCTTTACTTCAGACTTACGTGCTATCCAGGAACTTGCGCTCTGCAAGTGAACGACGTCTTGTGGTGCCATCTCAAAGAGGCACAAAATCTCTTTCTCGGACCTTTACCATGTCTGTTCCCTGCTGGTGGAATGATCTGCCTATCTCAACCAGAGCGGCTGAGTCCATAGCCACTTTCAAGAAACAGCTGAAATGCTTATTTTTAGACAGCACTTGATCCAGTAATACTAACACTTTCTCTACTACTCTATTCTATTCTATTCTATTAAAAAAAAATCTGCGTTAGATTAAACTGAGAAGGGTCATAGCACTTGCATATTGTTGTCCTACTGTTAGTTTAACTGCTTCTATTGTTCTCATTTGTAAGTCGCTTTGGATAAAAGCGTCTGCTAAATGAATAAATGTAAGTGTTAATGTAAATGGTCTAAAGCGCAGGGCGCAAGTTCACTTATGGCGTGTCCGAATCCACTTTTGTTAGTTTAACGACGGGAAAAATGGGTGGTGCGCCAGGCGCATGGTCTAAAAGGGTTGTCCCTATTCTCTTAATGAGTAATGGGTGTGTTTTGGGATTTACGTGTGTTAAACCAATCAGAGTCTCATCTCCCATTCCCTTTAGATGCCAGTTGCGCTCGCGCCATGGCAGATTCACTATTTACATGACGGAATTTGATGGTGGAAAGACCGAAGCCGTCTCCAGAGCGCAAACGGATCTGATCGTGCGCGAGGTTAAAGCGCGCAAGTAGACCATCTACGGGACAAGCCGGATTCCACCATATCTTTATGTACACAATAATAATCTTTTACATTGTAATCCTTTTATTTTAAATATTTGGCATGTTTGTGTGATGCTGCACGTCCCTGTGTGTTTAAAGGGGTGGTATAATGCCCTTTTCACAAGATGTAAAATAAGTCTCTGATGTCCCCAGAGTGTGTATGTGAAGTTTTAGCTCAAAATACCCCACAGATATTTTTATATAGCATGTTAAAGTTGTCACTTTTTTAAGTATTAGCAAAAACACACCATTTTGTGTCTGGCCCTTTAATCTGTAATCTCTGTAATCTCCCTCTAAAGACGGCACACGAGCAAATATTTTTGATCTTTGAAATGCATTTAAAAGCTAAAGGCAAATGTGTGTGTGCTTGTATTTGTATGGGAACATTATATGCAATTATTGCAGGAGGGTGAAGGTCATGTTTTCTAACCATATTAAAAAAACATGTATTTGTCAAATACATCAGTTGAACCAATTAAGTGAAATAAATTATTTATATGAACTATTTTGGCTATTCACATTTCATGTTATATAAAAAAATGTCTGAAAAAATAAACAAGAAATGAATTTACTGTGTGCGCATTTTATATTTTGACAGGTTTATAGAAATATTAGTTCACATCCTTAAGTTAAAATCTTATACTGTACACTCAATTCTTAATATGGAACAAAAACTGCAAAAGTTTGTTTGCATGTGAAAATATGACAAATTTGTGTCCATGTCAATGTCAGAACACTATAATTGTAAGAGCACCTCAATAAGTCTGCACAGTATGTTCACCATTACAGAGAATTCACAATAAATCCATAACTCTGAACACCCTTAGCCTGAAATGTTGCAAAAAATCAGTTTTCAGTTCATTAAAATTGTTTTTGGAGCAACAGGTCTCGGTCTAGTGGGTTTTAACAGTTTTAGGTCTGGGTCTTGATCGCTTGTCTTCAGGAATATGGTATATGAATCATTACGGATGAAAAACTTGCAGAATCGAGCGGCTTTAAGGGTTACACCACATCGCACAGGGCTTTATGTACGAAACACTCACACACACACAGCTGTAAGATCTCACCCTCTCGTAATATCACAGGTGTGTGAGGTGTGAGGCCTGTGAAACACACTTCTCTGGCTGCAGGATTCCCCCTGCAGGTACGACTCAATAAAGATGTGTAAATGCATTCAAGCGCATCTCTCTCTCTCTCTCTCTCTCTCTCTCTCTGTCTGTCTCTCTCTCTCTCTCTCTCTCTCTCTCTCTCTCTCTCTCTCTCTCTCTCTCTCTCTCTCTCTCGAGGTGGTTCACCACACTGATCTGAGGTCTGTCACTGGTGCACGGGTTCAGATGCAGACAGCTGTTTGAGTCTCCCGTGGCTGTGTAACATATGGCACAGAGTGTGTCTAAAAGATGAAACTGGGTTTGTTGTTTGTCAGCAAATTTAGAACAATGTCTGAATACGGAGTTTAGCTTTTTAACATCAGTACGGTGGAAAAAAAGAACTGCAAAAAATGAGCTCAAAATATAATCTGTAATGAACGTTCCTCATCTTACTCTGTCAGCGCAAGTTTATTCTAGAGGGACTGTAGTTTTCCACACCGGTAAACAAGCGGCGCGGCTTTTAGAAATGAGGCTTGGTGTTTGCTGCGCTCTCTGAAAAACACAGCACTCATTTCAGAGACGACTGAACATTCTTGCATTCTTGAAATGAAAGCGCTCTGTGCACCTGTTATTATGAAAGAGCTGAAGAAAAAGTGTTTAAGTAAAGAGAGAGAGAGAGAGAGAGAGAGAGACAAAAGTACAAAAGTAAGTTTTAGCAGGGGCGTTTTCTCAAAGGAGGCAAGAGAGGCAAAAAAGAAAAATCTTATTATAAATAAGAGAAAAATATGATATTTCTATGTATAAAAAATGAAGTTTATTTACATTCTGACTATCCATAATTAATTTCAAAGTGGAAATAAATAATAATAATAATCATAATTAATAATAATCAATAATATTTTCATTATTATGATATGACTAAAGGCTAAAAGATCAAAGATTAAATTATTTAAATAATCTAACTGCATTCTGTTGTTGTTGTTATTATTATTTTATTATTAATAATAATACCATATTTTTATTTAAAATAATTATAACTGATTGTATCATTATTTATTGTATTATTTTTATATGAATAAAGACATAAAGCTCAAAAATAAAATGATTTTAAAAATAAACTCATAAAAAAGCATGTTAAGTAAACTAAAAGTTATTCATATATGAGTTCATTTACAGTACATGTGACTTAGACCTGTTTTTCTCATGACAGTGTGAACAGCACAAACCCCATAGAATCTGATCTTTTCAATTCCGATATGTGCCACTTCCATAAGTGGTCCTAAATCTGATACAGGTCAGATGTTTTGCAACGCGACCTCGATCTGAACAGTCAAATCGGAATTCATGAGACTTTTACGTCCCTCTAGAGAAACATTCGTCACAAATCTGCACTCATGGGAGTCACTTCAGAGTTTTAACATTCCTGAAGTTATTGCGAAAGGTAGTCAGTGAAGGACAGTCTCAGAACTCATAAGTATGACAGTGACAGCTCTATATACAAGCAAAACATAAGGGCTTGTATTATAAATGTTTAAAAACTCTTGTTTATTATATTGCCTGAGCATAAATTCGCTGGCTTCCATGGCAGATCACACTATAAATAAATGCGTATTCGCTTACTTTACTGTCATCCGTGTTTTCTTCCGTATCACAGCGTGCTGCGTGTCATCTGTGTATCATTCTTTTGCGCATGCGTGTCAGTTCAGGATCACGATCTGTTCACACTGGAATCTGATATTGGCCACATTTAAAACAACAATGTGAACAGCTATACAAAAAAATCAGATCTGAGCAGTAAATCAGAATTGAGCACTAAGGCTCGCAGTGTGAAAGTAGCCTAAAACCCTCTGTATCGAATGCTCTCGTTCTCTGTGAGAAACAATAGCACTGCTTTCTTCAGCTCATTAACCTCTCTCTCTCTCTCTCTCTCTCTCTCTCTCTCTCTCTCTCTCTCTCTCTCTCTCTCTCTCTCTCTCTCTCTCTCTCCATTTCTTGTCTACATTTCTCAGAGCAACATCTATAAAACATTAATCAACATTACCACTGCAAAGCAGCGCAGCGCATTCACACCTTGGACAAATTCATACACAGACAAACACACAAACGCACAGTCTTGACCGCATAGATACACACGCACACACAGAGTGAACTATTTTTCACTATTCACACAGACATTCTTTGTTATTCTACTATGATCAAATATGCACATATACTCAACTGAGTCTACAGAGAAACTCATCTATAATCTGTCTCCCTCTCCACCACACACACACACACACACACACACACACACACTCATAAAAGTTAATGCACGCTTGCTGCAGTCAGGATGTTAATTCACTGGTCCCGGTAGACTCTTACTTAAGGTAAGGTTTTAAACAGGGGAAGATTAGCTATTCATGCACACAAAGACAAGTGGCTAATCTCCCCCTCCCTGTTCGCTTTGATTCCTGCCTCCTTCCATAATTCATCCACGCTCTTCCGTTCCTGCCGCCCCCCTCTGGGCTAGGTTTCTATGAATAGATGATTAGGACGTCGGAATCAAAAAATCTGATGAAGCGGTTTCCATGGCAAGGGAGCGTCTATGCGCTCGCACCACTGCCGGGGTCGTCCCGAGATGCAAGTGGGTGTTTGTTTGTTGAACCGAGTGACCAGATTTCAACCGGAACACAGAGGGTGGAGGGAATCCCTGCGAATGCTTCAAAGATGTAGTTTATTTAATCGAAATGAGAGATGATGCCATCCAAACCCTGGTGTGCACACAAACAGGCGGATCAAGACCCACCCTTTCCCTTCCAAACTAATTTTGGTGAGGTTTGATTGAAATACGAATGCAACACGGATCTAAGACATGTGAATGAACCATAAACAGGACGTGATGTCACAAGATGCAACCCTAAATAAGACAGAATGCTCAAGCACCTGGTTCTTCTCATCATAGGAGTCACATTGCCCATCACAGTTCAGTACAGATGTCAGAAACATAGTTTCTTCATTTGTGAGCAACAGAGGAATTCTTGGAGAAGTTTTGACTCCTTTACATATTTTATAAGCTCTTTGTGAGTTTTCAGATGGTAGAAAATAGGCCCGTGAAACGATTAATCGCGATTAATCGCATCCAAAATAAAAGTTTGTTTTTACATTATATACATATATATTCAGACATTCGTTTTATATATTCAGACTTTCATTCTATATATTCAGACTTCATATTATAAATATAATTATTTCCTGAACGGCTTGCCATATACTTATTTTGTATATATAATGTCAACACAAACTTTTATTATGGATGTGATTAATCATTTCACAGCCCTAGAAAATACCATTGTGTGTAGGCTACACTCATACAGTACAACAAGCGCATTCTTTTGGATGTTCGGTAATATACGTCATAAAAAAAATCTTTCATCTTTAGGTTCAGTGTTAAAAATGACAGTGTTAACTTTAAGTGAACCAGGACTGAATATATCATTTTTAGAACCGAATTCAAAGTGTGAACTTTGGCCAAAAGTAAGAACTGTATCTTAAAGGCAGCATAACTGCTTTGCCTTGTTTTCTAGTTAAAATATCTAAAAATGCTTAAAACAAGATCAGTTTACTTGAGATGTAACGCTGCATACGATATTATGGCTTGTTTTCAGACAATGCATCTTTAACAAGGGTGTGTTGTGTTTTACTGCACTCTCAGATGTTTTCTCTTATGTTAAGAATAGACAATTAAAAATAGTTAAAAACCAGTCAAAATATCTGCCAGTGAAGTAAAAAAAAAAAAACTTATATTCAAGATACAGTCTATATGAAAACAGGTTTTAATAGCTTCTAAAGTTATGATTCTCAAATTAATGTATCTTGTTAAAGGGGAAAAGTAAGCAAAAATAGTCATTAAGGATTTTTTGCAGTATGAACAGCTAAATAAGTTTGTGTCGTATCTGTATAAGCTTGGCTTGGCACATTCTACAGTGCTGTGGATGACAAAAACATTTAAGATGACAGCACTTGTATGCGTCATATGCAAAAATATGATAGTTGAAAATGCATTTTTGAGAATGACGCTGCAAGCTGATTTTCTGAAACAAAATATTGAATAAAAAGTATCTGTAAATGAGCAAGAAACACACAAAACAGCTTTCCTTCTGCAGCCAAAAGTATGCTATCTTTCCAGTCAGTGAGCCTAACATTGGAAACTGGGACATATTTTCATTTTTTAGCAAACTCTCCAGACTCATGTACGATGTACATACAAAGCAGATATTCATGCGGCCTCACACTGCTGACTCAGGGATGAGGGTCAAAAGGCAAGAACCATGTGAATTATTGCTGTATGGGTGTGAAATAAAATTAGCTATACATGAGCATCCAATCCCATCTGGCAAAGTCGAGTCCGATGGACACAATGAGGACAGATTCAGCTCTGTTGAGGAGAACTCAAGCTTCTAAACACAATAGGTTCATGCATGCTATAAATATGCGACTTCAATTTGCAATTTATTTGTGCTAACACCAATATTTTTGCCAGCAAGGTCAACCCTAAATGCCAATTTACATCAATGACACTGTTAGAGTAGAAACGTAACCTCAGTGTGGCCTCTAACACTGTATTTTAATCCAAGCTTGTTGTTTATTAGATAGACTACAAGCTTCTGCGGACCTGCTTGACCACAATAGGGTGTGTGACCTGTTTTGTTTTTTTTCCAGCAGGGATGAAATACAGACCCAATCAGGCAGTTTGTGTGTTCTTATGTTGGGCCAGTGGGGTTCTGAGAGTCTCTTTAATGCAGTACAAGCAGTGATCGATCCGCTGTCTGCTCCCTACATAGAGCACACTATTCCCCTGACTCCTATTACAAACACACTTATTCTACTCATCCACCTCCCACCGAGTCAACACAGGAAAGAAGGAAAGAAGGAAAGAAAGAAGCAGTAAATATTAAGCTTCCAGTGTTTGTGTTTGGTTTACCTGTCGGAGACTGATCCAGTAGCCGATGATTTTGTCCACAGCGCCGGGCTCTCTCTGTGTCCACTGTAAGATGTAGGAATAGTTGTTCTTCAAGGTGCGTATGGGGTTTGGAGTGTCGTAGTAAAATTCTGCATTATATGGCTGAGCTAAAAGAACAATCAAACCAAAACAGAGCACGACTAATTAGTCAAATACTTTAAAAGGATAATAAACTACCATCTTACTGTCAATTGAAATATCAGCGGTTTTACCATGGTAATTGTTTTTTGCAGAAATGTATGAAAGCTTGTTTCCGCCAAAGATAATTGCAACTTTTTATCTCACAACTCTGACTTTTTTTCTCACAATTGCGAGTTTAATCTCATAATTCTGACTTTTATTCTCTGAATTGCGAGTTATAAACTTGCAATTGTGTTATAAAGTTGAAATTGCTATATATAAACTTAATTCTGATTAAACAAAAATCAGAATTACGAGAGTTAAACTTGCAATTTTAAGGAAAAAAGTCAGAAATAAGAGATGCTAACTTGGAATTGTGAAGAAAAAAAGTTCGAATTGTGTGATAAAATGTCGCAATTACCTTTTTATTTTTTATGCAATGACGGAAACAAGGTTCCATTGAAATTTCTTTCATAATAATCAGAATAAGAACAATTGCATGCTAAATGCACAACACAATTCCATCTATAATATTACCGAGTCTGCATGTTGCATAGACGCAATAGGCCTATAAGAGCAGTCATATTAGAGTGTGAAGATGGAACAAGCTGAACGCATTAGCACTGCTCAGCTGTCATGATGTGTTGGCAAGGCTAAAGATAAGGCCCTACTGAGCAGGAAAAACCTTTCGAGTCTGCAAGACAGCAGCCAATTTTCTTTCCCCCACAGAGAGAACAGAAACACCTGGGCCTTTTGGAAGTGTACTGAATGGTGCCACATCACCGTCTGGCCTTTCTTGGCTGATTTCTACATCATCAGCATATTAGCTGGCAAAGCTGGCAACTCAACTGTAAGGAGTGAGTGACGGGTTTTTTTTTTTTTTTTTTTTTTTTTTACATAAAATATGCAAAAAAAAAATTTTTAATGCAACTCATTTCCCAGGAAAGCAAGCAGAGCCAATCATGTAATCCCAGATGAAAGATCTAGTTTAAACCAGCTTGATGATAACCATTTCATATGGTTTACTTGGTCAAAGCTGGTCATTTATGGTCTTTAGTTTGTCCAAAATGTTTTAGGCAGCTGTAGTGATGGGTGATTCATGAACAAATCGTTCTTCTGAGTCAGATAAGTGAATCGTTTACATTTCCACTTATGCATTTGGCAGACAGATTCATCCAAAGCAAGGTTCTTCCTTCCCTGGGATTCGAACCCTTGACCTTGGCATTGCTAGTGCCAAAACCTGTCTGAATGATTCTTTCATGAATCAGACAGAATCAATCCGAGCAGTCGAGTCAATTAGCTAGAAATGAGTCAACAACTAAACTGAACTGAACTGAGATGCCCAAAATTACAATGAACACCCTTATTAATAAAAACTCCTGTGGTGAAAATCAAGCTTTTAATGTTGTTTATATGTCTATGTGGTGTTTTTAATATGCTTTAAGACAAACCATGTGCAAATTCTTAAATCAACACCATTGCTGAGTATTTTCTCCTTAAAATTGCAGTGAACTAAAGACAGACTCAAAACCACGGCTTGAAATCGCTGGTGTTTCTGACGTCACAAACTACCTTGTAACCAATCAGGTCAACGTGTGAATGTCAGCGAGTGGATCTCTGAGCTGGCGCGAATGAGTGAAGGTGGGGATAATTTGCATATTCATATGATATAATAATAATTATAAGAATTAGTTACATTTATATATTGATTTTCTGGGTACTCAAAGCACTTTACATAGAAGGGGGGAAACTCCTCAACCACCACCAATGTGCAGCATCCACCTGGATGATGCGACGGCAGCCATATTGTGCCAGAACGCCCACCACACACCAGCTTACTGGTGGAGAGGAGACAGTGATGAAGCCAATCAGTATGTATGCGGAAGATTACGAGGCCATGATGGACAGGGGCCAATGGGCAAATTTGGCTAGGATGCCGGGGTTACACCCCTAGTCTTTTTTTCCGAAGGACATCCTGGGATTGTTTAACGTCTCACCCGAAGGACGGTGCTCTTTGACAGTATAGTGTCCCCATCACTACACTAAGGTGTTAGGACTCACACAGACCACAGGGTGAGCGCCCCCTGCTGGCCTCACTAACACCTCTTCCAGCAGCAACCTAGTTTTCCCAGGAGGTCTCCCATCCAGGTACTGACCAGGCTCAACCCTGCTTGGCTTCAATGGGAAACCAGTCTTGGGCTACAGGGTGATATAGAACCAGGTATAATGAGGCAAGGGTTTTGAATTCAAGCTATTTTAAGGCATGAAGATTTTTTTTTGTCAAGGAAAAAACTTTTAAATATGTAATTTTGGTGATCAAAGATGAGTTTTAAGGGATAAATTATTGACTACAAGGGGACTTTAACAGACTACATGAAGATTTCAAGTGAGCACTGAATAGGTTTTTTGAATCGGTTCCCTGAAAGTATTCAAAAGATCTGATTCACTGACATGAATCAAACTCCACATTTCTAAGTAGTTGATCATCTCAGCTAGCAGCTGACCTAGTGAACCATCATAGTTAACCAGAATAGGGTTAGTAGTAGCCTGGCAAGCCAGACCTACATCAAGATGTTAGGTCTGGAAACTCACCATAGTCACGGCTCAATCCGAGGGGCGGGATAAACGGCTGTCTTTCAAATTCCCTCTGCACGCAATAGGACAGCGCTTCAACCAACCAGAGCGATTTCCCAACAGCGGAGCTTAGTTGATAGATTCAACTTTTGCCATATCTGGCCGGCAAAACGACGAACACATATCCCTTTTATTAAGAATGACTTAAGTGCCGTTCTTTGCTCTTTTCTCAAAGAAAAACTTAACTCCAAGTCCTCCAGAGTCGCGGCCAAAGCCGATTCGAAAGACCGTTGTTCTCCATCAGCAGCCGCCATTCTTTGTTTTCAAGTAACAGCAGCCAGGTAACCATCGCAACTCTGTCGTGTATGTTAAGCCCGCCCCCGCCTACTCTATACACAACGTGATTGGCCTGACCCAATCTGGGTTTTTGCAGCGAGAAGGTTTATTGAGAGTTGCTAGACCCACCTGGCTGCAAAATACATTTTGCTGCCGCTAGGGTGCGTCTAGATTTCTAGGCTAGGTTAGTAGACCAACTTGGCCAAACTAGTGGGGTGTCTTAAGACCTAGTCTGACCAACTAGCAGTTAACCAAGGGGTACTTTTACTTTTCAAAAAATCTTACTTTTCAGATTCAAATTAGATCAATCTACCTTTTTATGTCACTAACTTAAATTAGATTAGATGACTAACTTGTAAGACTAGTCAAAGCATTTCAAGACTATTAGACCCAAGGCTACGAGGAAAAATTGATGATCAATTATCCCAAATAATGCTCATCTATATTTGAATTGAATGTTTTTTCCCTTAACCCTTGTATGGTGTTCGGGCCTGAAGGACCCGTTTTCATTTTTTATCAATTATTTATTTATAAATAATTTTTTCAACCTCAGACTCATTGGCCTTGGCTCATATTCTGTGAAGAACATATCAGAACACATTTTCAATGACCACACATTGTACACCCCCCCTACACATTTATATTACACACAGGATGTTCGTGTGTGCGTGTGTGTGTGTGTGTGTGTGTGTGTGTGTGTGTGTGTGTGTGTGTGTGTGTGTGTGTGTGTGTGTGTGTGTGTGTGTGTGTGTGTGTGTGTGTGTGTGTGTGTGTGTGTGTGTGTGTGTGTGTGTGTGTGTGTGAGTGCAAAGAGTGTGAGTGCAAAAGTGAGTTTTGTTTCTACACCTGCCGTTCCCGCACAAGGTTGCAATTCTTAAATGTGATCTAACAAAGGAAAAGGGAAAATATTAACCATATATGCTGTTTATATTGCTTGTAATTGGGATGAAGTAAACATCTGTTGAGTATTTTAACAGAAATTGTTTGATTATGTTGAATTAAAAACCCCAAAACCACCAGACCCACAGACACTGGCTGAATCACAAAAATATGAACACCACACAAGGGTTAAGATACAGCACATGTAAACAGTCCTGAAACTTTTTTTTCAACTCACCAGACACATTGAAGGTGCAGGTTGAGGTACCGACTCCATTGTTCACTCTGCACTCGTAAGTGCCGTTATTAGAGGTGTCTAGTTTGAACCGGAGCTGAGGGACACTTTGAGGGTCCACCGGAGGGGTTCGGATGGGCATCGCATTACGGTACCAGCGAGCGTTGACTATTCGGTTTGGATTGGACTTGAGAACCACACAGCGGAGAGTGACTGTCGAGGACGTTTGAGAACGGACATCCAGCAGGACTGGATCCACAACAGGAGGGTCTGGTGGAGAGAAAAACAATATTATTCATCTACATTTTTTCCTGCATATTTTGTGCACAATTATAGTTTAGCAGTCATTTATCAGTTGCATCTATTTTGCTCTGCTGTGCTGAAAAAAGACTTCTATTACAATTTTAAAGATGTTTCCTTTGGTAAAACTCTTTATTTCTTCAGAGGAAGTTTCTCAAATAGCGTTGTTTCTTATTCACCTGCAGGAAGAAAAACAATTTAAGAAAAAGAACAGTCAATGACCTGACCACTCTTGAGATTTTTACTGGAAACGAAGCCCCACATAAACGGCACCCAAGCACTTAGGACACATCGCATGAATCCATCGCCCATGCCGACGACGTTCAGATGACAGATTGCAAGCTACTACCCGAATCAATAAGAAGGGGTCCACATTGTCTCAGCTAATTGCACACAATCAATATATAAAGTGTGCTAGAGCTAGTGACTAATTACAGTCTACCAGGATCTGGTTAGACACTCTGCATGTATGGAGTGATGAGACTGCAAATTAGCAACACAGCACCTCAGGCATACATCAACAGTGCATTACTGTAACTAATAATGTGTGGAGACTGTGACAAAGCATCAGCGTGTAATTAACTCTGTGAACTTCAATTCAATGATTTCAATGACAAAATAATTAAAAAACCTTATTAACTTCAGGCTGATTTACAAACTCTTTGGTTGTACAGTAGGTTATCTTCAATAGAGAGCCCTGTGAAATAGACATCAAAAATACACCTTTCTCAAAACGGTTATTATACACATTTCCCACGATCCAACCAATTCCAAATGGATAAAAAAAAACATCTTTCCTCTTTCACTTGGAAAATATGTCAGATTACAGAAGTGAATTGGGTTGTGAATGGTGTCTCAAACTGACTATAGGTGACATCAGTTGAAAAAGGAAAGTCGTGTAGGAGGCAGAGCAAGTTATCACATGGTGATGAAAAATTTAATAATAAACAAGATTAAACAAAGACAAACATTTTCCATTGTTTGTCTCCTGACAAATAGACAGAGTAAGACAAGGTTTGTGTATTAAGGAAGCAGACTGGGTCAAATCTGATTTCACTGACTCGTGTTCACTCTGATAACACTGCCAAAATGATCACAATAAAAAACCCATTTAAAATTCCCACAAGGTTCTGTGATTTGAGCTTTGGATTTGAGACAAATAAAAGAAACAGCGTGGGAGAGGAACTGGTACTCCAGCCAAATCACTCCATAAGTGGCACAATTCTTTGTAGTAAAAAAACAACTACTTTTAATTATTAAATCATTTTCATTGTCAACAACAAAAACATAGTATTTGGCTGCAGCCCGCATATTGCACAAAATCATTTTGCATTTATTGTACTACTGATTTTATACATTTTTGATATTTCCTTAACATTCATTTCTAGAAATGTTCTAGGCATGTCCAAAATTTAGCCAAGAAGTTATGCAAACTTGATAGAAAATGAATAGAAAATACAGTAGAGTAGTGGCGATAGCAACTCCAGGGTCATGAGTTCAATTCCCATGGAATGCATGAACTTATACATTATGCATATTCATTACGTATAATGAAATTAATAAAAGAGTTCATATGATATTTTGTCTGAGTTTATTTCCATTTTACTGATTATTTGTATTGATGTTTACATTTAAAACACATGAAAATGGTGAGGAAAGAAAGCAAGAAAAACAGACACAGACAAGACAGAAAGAAAAGTGAACTTGTGAAATGCATTACAAAAGGTGCCATGAATAATACTGTATATAGCATTATAAATTCTCTTGATGTGACAGGCCGATCGTCAGTGTTGCATTTCAAAGCAGTTTATGGCAAACGTTTATCTAAACATAACAGAAAGAGGTGATTTCCTCTCCTCTTTTCCATAATAATCTATATCCATAATGAAGTTCACACCAGACGTTTTATTTCACAACACAACAGCTCCCATAATCAAACTATAATCATCCGTCTCATGTGAGAGAACAAATGTCTGTAGCCAAAACTTCAAGAGCTTCAGCCACCCAACAACAGTAGCTGCGTTCACACGGACCCCAATAATTCAACTGGGAGCACAGTCAGGATAAAAAGTCACATGTAACCACATCAATCGGAATGAATAGGCCCTTGTTTCGGACTCTCATCCACAGACGCCTTGTTTTGGGCTCGGGAAAGGGTTTTTAATTAATATAACGGTTCATATGCTCGTTGTCTCATAACTAGGAAATGAAATTGATAAATATTAAGGGCCAGATTTACTAACAGCTTGCGCCAACGCAAACCTTCTTTTGGAGTTAAGAAAATACTGTCAGAATTTACTAAAGACATGCAGTAAAAAAAAAAATAGCACTGATAAGGCATGGACAGGGTTATTTTTGCGGCTGACCTTATTGCATATCGTCACCTTCCTAAAATAATTGCCCAAGTCATTTTTTCAGGTTTCTCAGAAAACACACAAAAAAAAAAAAAAAAAAAAAAAATAACATCAGAGGTTTGTTCTTCTTGATGCAGCTGCCATCTTGAAACGCATGTAAAGTTGCCTAAGTCTGATTGTCTTTTGACTTAGGCAAAATAAAACGGCCTAAGTCACACTCTTAGGCTATTACACTACAGGGGTAGAATTGCATGATCTGTTCAACTGAGGATGTGGGCGATTTTACCAGAGGTGGCCAGCATCATGAGGAGATGGACTTATTCAAAAAAAAATCATTTTTGTCAAAATTATTTTAGGAAGGTGACGATATGCATTTGTAGGAGTTTCCCTTTCAGACACAAAATTTATGGGAGGAGAGTATTTAAATGAATCATGCAATGCGATTTACTAAGGTTTGTGCTTGTCAATTCACAGGTATTTGCAGCATTATTGGACACTCAAAAAGCAGGTCTTAAACCAGACCCTAACTCACGCTACTCTTGGTAGATTGTGTTGGTCATTATGGAAATTATCTGGCTGAAATTCTTTAATTTGCACGTCGTCAGTAGATCACGCATAGAACTTTCCACTCCCATTGGCTTTCATGCCAATTTGTCCAGTTTAGTAAATCTGGCCCTAAGTCTGCTCCTTAAAACAAAGAAAAGAAGCGATGTAGGAGAATAGTATATATGTGCAAACAGTGGTTCATGTAAACACAACGTTAGGATTCATCAACTGGAAAGAATTCATTCCGATTTTAACAAAAGGTGTGCATGTAAACGTAGCTACTGATAAATATGAGCATGATAATAAAATGAATAGAAAAAGTGTAAAATATTTTCTTTCATTGATGACTGAAAGTTAGTGTAACGGGGATACTGGATTGATATTTCATGACCAAAATTATTCAGTCAAATCATCTGCAAAAAAAATTTTTTTGCATGGAAAAATCATTGGAATTTGAGGGAGGGGAGGGGAGGGGGGGAGGGTTAATAATTAAATGTTTAAACGTAAAGGTATTTCATAAATTTAAATATTAATACTTTTGAAAAACTTTTTAAATAAAATGTATATTTTAAATAATAATGTTTTCATATTTTATCTAAATCAATATGCATGCAATAAATACTTCCATAATGTCTAAATGCTTTACAATTTATGTAATGTACATTTGTTTTTTTGTTTTTTTTTCATTAAAACAATTAGAATGAGACTGTTCCTCGCAGGTTTGGAGAGATTCATCCGGCTAGCCTCTCAATGCGGTTCAGTTCCAGGCAGATGCTGTCTGTCTATCCGGGATGGGGTGTTAGACAGCATCCCCCCTGTCTTCAGCTCCAGAGAGACAAGCAAAGCCACCTGGCTCATAAATCAGACCTGCCGTGGGACGAAGCACAGCGGTGGGCTCTAAACTGCCTCCATCCTGCCAAACTCAACATTAGTCGGGCCCGTTACACCAGCGATATTGACGGAAGATAGAAACAAAGGGACTGAGAATGTGAGATAGACTAGAAGTGTGGGGGAGAGGGTGATTCATACGAGCTCTTAATGAAGCTATCACTCATTTAAGCTGCAACACAGCATTCTGGGGTTTCTCAGGCCATAAATCCTTCCTAAGAACTCCTCAATTTGTTCACAGCATGCTCTGCGTTACATATGTTGGGTATATATTGTGTTTAAGTCACATGCACAACATTTATACTCTGTCTCTGATTGCACTGGCTGTGCAGATTCATTGACTGCGCTGTTTAATAACAGTATAAATCACGTAGCTGTTGTCATCCTTTATCATAATTGATCACAGGCCAAGCAATGACATGCTCCGCTCACCTGAGACAAACTCGTTTAACTAAACGCCGTCTGCCAGATGGAAAAAAGACATACTGAAACAACCCCTGTTACACAGAATATGATAACAAAACAGCATCTGATCAATAAAAATAATCTAAAGAGATATCGAAATGAGTTTGCTAGCAAAGTCTTTTATACACTAGCTATGACTTTGCCTCAACATTGATAACTGGACTAACCAGCGGACCAATTTCATTGCACATTATCTCAAATGTTGGTTTGGTCGTTCTGAAATGCCTGAGAGAAAGTCTGTCATCAAAATGGTTTGGTATAATTACCTCCCAGAACTGTCTCACACGACTGCGTTCCCAAACACCACATATCTGATAACATGACAGTGTTTATTGTATTAGTTTTGTCATATTTTGTGCTAGTTTCCCAGGAAATTATGATTTTGCCCTTTTTTAACACATGGGATGGAAACCGTGCTTTATTAGCAAATATTTGATGCAATATTCCAATTTTTTGAAGTTGTAAATAAAACAAAGATTAGTAAACTAGAAAATTGTATTAGTTTTTCTATTTAAAAAAATCAGGTTTAATTCAATGTGTTACTTGTTGTTTCTTTGTAATTATTAGCAAAATCTACTAGCTGTTTCTGACTGTTTTTCAATGCACTACAATTCACAGATTATGCATGCTCAGATCTCCTGGAATAATTTTTAGGGTTCAATGCCGTGTGTTAGAATAATATCAGTCAAGTCACCTTTAGTAATATAGTGCTTGATACAATACAATACAATCTACAATCTGACTTGCAGCAGCCTGTATTCATAAATCACACCATGTTCGTTCATTTGACGTTCATCAAGGTTTTTCCTCCATTTCGGTCACCTAATGGAGTTTGGGTTCTTTGTCACTGTTTGCTCAGTTTGGGGTTTAAAAGACACTGAATATTCATTAAAATTAGCAATAATTTGACTCCACTGACACTATCAGATGAGAACAAAACTTGAACTGAATTGAGCTGAATAATGACATTATTATCTTCTGTAGAGCTGCTTTATAGCTGAATCGAATTAGTTTCATAATTGACGAATTTGAATTAAACTCAATCAACACTGACCTGACTTGAGCTGGACAACAAAACTATTGTCTTCTGTAGAGCTGCTTAGAGAATGTGAAGCAACGTCACACCGCGTTGCATGCTGGGCCGGCGCCTCCATCTTAAGAGGATCGTCCTCTGCTACTGATGCTGAAATTAATACTCATACTGTCCCTGCACCTTTTGTTTAGTTTTTGCCCTAAAATTAAATATTCACATTCTCCATGGCATCATTTGCAGGGAGGAGAAGCTATTGTATTGCGTTGCACGATAATGTGATTTGGTAGTTTTTCAGAATCTCATTCACAATGCATCTGGTTACCATTAAAAGTGTCACACGCTGACACAGACACAGATTTTTTACATTTTTTATATATTTATTTCAACAATCAAATCTTGTGAACAGTTTTGTAGTGGCTGCGAGCAAGTTCTGCAAATTCACAAGCCGACAAACTGCGAGAGTCATACTCGCAAAGTTACACAAGATTCAACTCATTTTTTTAAGTCAGTTTAATGGTGTTCTTCGGACCAAATGGTCCCAAAATGTTTAAATAAAAAAATGTATAAAATCATAGCTTCATCGGAATGGTCCGAAATTTGGTGACTTTGTTGGAACTTGGTATATGAACACCCAAAAAAATTGGCAACAGGATTTGAATAGTCTAAGTGGTTGTAAAAAAAATAGTCACACTCAAGGTCTTCGGGACCAAATGGTCCGCCATAGGAAATGAATGGGAAATTGGCAAAAATGTGAAAATACAGAGTTTTTTTGTGCGTACAATCTACAAATCAGCTACGATCCAGAAAAAAAGCACACAACAGTGAAGGGGTGAATCTATAAAACATCAAGAGTGCAAAACAGACACATCCACACACACACACACACACACACACACACACACACACACACACAACACACTTTTATACACATACACACTCATAAATTCAGATTACATAAATCTATTTAGAATTTTTAAAAATCGCAGCTTCATCGGAATGTTACGAAACTAGGTGACTTTTATGGTATTAGGTATGTGAACACGCAAAAAAATATTGAGGTCATGATCCAAGCATGCTAAGTGGTAGTCACACTTCTGCTCTTTGGTCAAAAATGACCCCATAGGAAATGAATGGGAAATTGTCAAAAATGTGACAATACAGAGATTTTTTGTGCGTACAATCTCCAAATCTGCCACGATCCAGAAAAAAAGCACACAAAAGTGAAGGGGTGAATCTATAAAACATCAAGAGTGCAAAACAGACACATCCACACACACACACACACACACAAACACACTTTTATACACATACATACTAATAAATTCAGATAACAAAAATCTGTTTTGAATTTTTAAAAATCACCGCTTCATCGGAATGTAACGAAACTATGTGACTTTTATGGTATTAGGAATGTGAACACACACAAAAAAATTGAGGTCATGATCCAAGCATGCTAAGTGGTCGTCACACTTCTGCTCTTTGGTCAAAAATGACCCCCATAGGAAATGAATGGGAAATTTTCAAAAAAATGAAAACAGAGGTTTTTTGTATAAAACAAACAAACAAAAAAGACAAAAATAGTCTTTGAGAATCTGTTATTATATTTTAAAATCAACAACCTGAAAAAAAATTGGCCAATATGTGCAAAAATCACTAGAATTCGCAAGCCTTTCTACAGAAAGCTGTAAATCCACTAGTGGTAAAAATCTGCCATTGCGTGATAAAAATGCTCAGTGTGTCCACCAGTTGGCGCCCATCTCATTTAAAAAATTGCTTTCATGAGGCCTAGGCTTGACTCTAAAATGAAATACAGCTTTAATAAAAAAAATAAAAAAATGACATATATATAAAAAAATTCTATTATATTCAATGGGAAAAAAATGGGTCATAATTATTGCATAAATATTAATTATAAATCATAAAATTATCTCAAAACACCAAAAAAGAAAAGAAAAAATATTATAAAAAAAACAAGTAAAAAAAAAAAAAATGATGTTTTTTTTTTATAAATATTATTCCCACCCTCCCGGACCATTTGGTCCCGAAGGTCTTGAGTGTGACTCTGAAATGAAGGACACCAGAGGGTTAAGTTGAAATGACTTCAACATCCAAGTTAATTGTACTTAAAGGGGGGGTGAAATGCTCATTTTCACTCAATCTCCTGTTAATCTTGAGTACCTATAGAGTAATATTGCATCCTTCATATCTCCAAAAAGTCTTTTGTTTTATTATATTTTTATAGGATAGGCTGTACCGAGTCTTTCCGGAAAAAAACGAGCGGCTGGGGGCGGGCCGTGTGGGCGAAGCTTAGCTGTGCTAACGCGCCGATAGCTAACAACACACAGAGACATTTGTTCAACAGTTTTACTCACCGCCTGCGGTTCCAACGCACGACCGCGAACCTTTATCATTGTGACTGCTCGATCCTTAAGCATTAGACGATCTGCAAATCCGTCGATCTGGGCTTTGTTTATAAAACAATCATCGTCGAAATGCAGGGAACAACAGTCTTACACAACTCCGTTTATGCTCAGGAAAACAAACTCCATCCACGGGTGCCTTAACGCTGGGTTCTTTAGGAATCTGTGCAGGGTTGTCTTGCCCTGGCAACCAAAAACACACTTCTTTGGTGACATTGACTTCCCAAAAGCCGGGCAGGGCGCTTTGATGGCGAACTGCTTTCACTCTCTTGCTCTGGTCTACGAGTGCGCGCGCGCCCGCGATCTTACCGGAGAAGTGCCCTTAGGACCCATATAAGGAAATTCCGCTCTATCTTACGTAAGACAGAGCCATACTCGAAAAAAACTTTCCGAAACTTGTGACAAACCGGAAGGAGTATTTTTGGAACAAAAATACTCCTTCAAACGTACAACTTAGTATTTGAAACTTTGTCCATGTTTAGCATGGGAATCCAACTCTTTACCAGTGTAAAAAACTCAGTATGCATGAAATAGCATTTCACCCCCCCCTTTAAAAATTGAAGGCAGCAACATTTTATTTGTTACAGTGAAGCTGCTTTGAAACAATCTGTATTGTATAAAGCACTATATAAATGAAGGTGACATGACTTGACAATGGTAATGGTTCATGCCTGAACCAGCAACTGGTTTTCCTGGCCACTATGCCACAGCTCCAAAAAGCTCTTTGCATTATGTGATGCTCACGGACAGATACTCCTCCTGTGCAGTGAACCGACACACACTCAAATTCAGCATCGTCCTGTAATCACATGTTGCATTTTGAAGCAACACAAACACAGGATCCATTATGAGAGCACAGAGTGCTTTGCTCCGCTAATGGCTCGTGTGAAAAGGGCTGATGCACATTGAGTGTCTTTTGTGTGGTTTTGCGCAGGTAGACCGCTAATGAATTCAAGGCTTTTTAGTCTGGCACTTCCAAAACGTGCTCCAAGCGGGCTTCATAATGCATTATGAAAACTCTGAACACATTAACACTCCCGATGGCCTGAAAAGCTGCATCTAAAAATAGAAGGATAAAAATCATTGATAATGGCCCATTGGGTCTTAATGGAAAACGCGGGTCACTTCGGCTCGTTTGGTTGTGCGTTCGGAGACCTAATCTATCCTCAGTCAGTGGATCGCATTACAATCAAGATTAAAATCACATTAGAATGTGCAGCACCAAATCAAATCTAATCACCACCATCGATTGAGACAATTTCACGATAGACTTCATTACCGCAGATGTCCTTTCTCAGGCAGGCACAGGAGATATGTTGATGCACTGAGGTTTGTCCAAACTGTCAAATGTGAAATAACATGTGATGTGTCCAATGGCCAAATAACTTCCTTCTGTGATCTTATAGAAAGGCTAGAGAGGGACTTCCTACAGTATGAACACATTGGAGAACCTGTAAGCATTAACCCTTTTACTATAAATCCCTGAAGCCTTTACTGTCAAAACTGCTATTCAGTCCTGTGCAATGTAGGGTGAGGTCTAAAACTACAAGTCAACCCACATAAACATGCCATACTGTGTACACAAACAATGTTCTCAATGCTTGAGTTCATGTGTAGAGCCCCTGGTGATACTTCGAGCAAAGTTTCATGTTGTGTCGAGCCTTCTTAGTGTTTTAAAAATATGTTTTTTTGATGCTATCATAGTAGTGCCCCAAGCACTCCCATTCAAAAGGCAGTTTGACCGAAAACGAAAATACAGTCGAACTTAAAAGTGGAGTTTCCATTCTAATTATGCTTTTAAACGAAAGTTTGTCTCAGGTAGATTAACAAAAAAAGACCCTAGGTTGGATTTTGGCGAGAGTTACCCTTTAAACTAGCAAAACTGGGTATTTAAACTAGCACCGAGTATGCTTAGATCGTTAAAATAGGGTCCTAAATCCCTTTTACTGTTAAAACTGCTATATAACATTTAATATAGTATTAGTCCAGATCAGTGTAGGGAAAGGACTAAAACAACAAGCCAACCCACATAAACATGCGACATTGTTCACAACTCATTTTACTACTTTTGAGTAGAATACAGGATATTGGATGGAAAATGCTATTTACTCACTATACTTTAAAATAGTTTCAATGTAGCTAGCTTCTTTTAAATGAGTAATTTAGTCAATTTAGTCAATTAATCATTTGAAAGACTTACACTCTACGTTGAGCTGCACCTGACCCTGTCGGCGTTTGATGTTTAGGCCGTTGTAAGGTGCGGTTTGGCAGCGGTACGCTCCCATCATGTCCCGCGACACATTGGTCAGGCGCAAGCGTCCATCGCGTGTTTCCACCACCCAATCCCCCGATGGCATGGGCAGGTCCTTGTTAGCACGAGACCAAAGAACGGGTGGGCGGGGCTTACCTTCGACCAAACACACAAGATCTGCAGTGCCGCCCTCACTGACATTGACCACACCCCCTCCGTCTGGCACGTTCAGAACAGGGGGAACGACTGGAAAAGGAGAAGAGAATGTTATATTATTATATTAAATAATAGTTATGTACAAGAAAAATCAATGGACAACAAATAAATGGGGAAAAATCCAAATAGATGGAGTTTTGTAAATCGAAATATGGAGTTTAATGAGATACTCAGATTTTTTAATTAAAGACCGAAATTTTCAACTGTAACTTCTTTCTATATATATTTAGCTTTAGTGACCCATGATGCTCACAACTGATATTTATTTTTAAAAAATATATATATCTGTGCAACCTCTTGTGCCATCATTAAGCAGATAAAAATTAAACAATTTATTCCATTTTATGACAACAACTCTATATATGTATATAAAATATAAAAATAGGCATTATGGTCTAGCTATATAGAGCTATATATTAAAAAACTATATTCAAATGGACTGACTGACTGACTGACTGACTGACTGACTGACTGACTGAGTGATTGATTGATTGATTGATTGATTGATTGATTGATTGATTGATTGATTGATTGATTGATTGATTGATTACAATGTTAATGTTATAGGTGTATATCAGGCCAAAAACAGCTGCCAAATGAACACCAAAAGAAAGAGACAAATAATGTGATGCAATAAAATATCTATCACAAATAGAGAGAATCAACTACTTTTTTAGATAGCTACTGTGTTAAATCTACTGGACCAACACCAAAACACAAAGGGAAAAAATATACAAAATAATGATCGTACAGGGATGGACAGACTTCAAACAAAAGGAGAGAAAGATCATAAACATGAGAGATCAAGAGAGTGTCAGATGATGCGATTGATCATGTCAGGTCTGCAGTCAGAAACACAGGGAAACTCCAGAGAAGGTCGAAACTTCAAGAACAAAAAAAGAAGAGGAACTCAGAAAAAACAGCTTCCTGCTGAGATGAGAGAGAGCAGATCAGAGAGGACTCAAATGCATGAGGGCATCTGAATTTCCCAGAATTCAACAGATTGACCATTCCAACATTATCACGGTTTACCCATGAGGCATACAGACCCGTTTAACCTCTCTGATAGCGGTGAGGGAAAAAACTCAATAAACATTGTGTTGTATAGTAAAGTTGTATATGTGAGAAGATATCTGTGCTATTTGTAGTAGGTTTTTTTCTGTCTTTATCAATGACAAAAATAAATAGATAAACAAAAATGATGACCAGCACACTGCTTTATCTGCTCCCATAAAACTTTAAAGCATTCCAACGTTTCAACCAAACAAGCAATAAGAACAACAAATATCAAGGGATTTTATATTCACATTGTAAACACTCACATCTGATAAAAGACATCATCTATCAGCAAACTAACCGATTATTAGATGAATTGCTGCAATATAGTAATGTTTTATGGAAGCAGACAAAGCATAATGCAGTCTTTTTTAAATATATTTTAAGATGGCAAAAGAGGTCACATTTATTTTTTAATTTTCAAAACATGTTAGGCTTGCTATTTGACCATAATGCTCAGCATCCAGCATAACTCACAATGGTAGATATTAAAAAATAATCTGACACCTGGAAAATTAATACTTGTCAAGATAAGCTCTCAAAAAGTTAGAAAGTAATGAGCTCAGTTTGAACACTTGCAGTTGCTAAGATGGTAGATAGAACAATAGAGATAACAACAGAACAATAGATCGAATTATAGATAGAACAATAGACAGACAGACAGACAGACATAGATAGACAGATAGACAGACAGACAGACAGACAGACAGACAGACAGACAGACAGACAGACAGACAGATAGATAGATAGATAGATAGATAGATAGATAGATAGATAGATAGATAGATAGATAGATAGATAGATAGATAGATAGATAGATAGATAGATAGATAGATAGATAGATAGATACAGTGCTATGCATAAGTGTAGACACCCATGCTAAAGTTGACTTAAAAGAGGAATAAAAAATCATCTTTTGGAAATTGAACTTAATGCCTTAATTAAAAAAAATAGGAAAAATCCAACCTTTAAGGACACCAATTTTCTTTGTGAATGAATATCGTAAATGTATCGTAAATAAATAAATGTTCACCCCTGTCTGGACACCCCTATGTTAAATTCCCATAGAGGCAGGCAGATTTTTATTTTTAAAGGCCAGTTACTTCATGGATCCAGGATACTATGCATCCTGATAAAGTTCCCTTGGCCTTTGGAATTAAAATAGCCCCACATCATCACATAGCCTTCACCATACCTAGAGATTGGCATAGTTTTATTTCAGTTAGCCTAATAGCTGGTTTGATTTGCATTGAGAGATGATCTTATGGAAAGTACTCCATGCCAATCTCTAGGTTCTCTTTTTGCCAATCTCTTTTTAGTAGTGGTGGGCCGTTATCGGCGTTAACGCGCTGCGTTAACGCGAGACTCTTATCGCGCGATAAAAAAAATATCGCCGTTAATCTATTCCCCAAATTGGGTTGGGAGATGGCTCTACTACACAAGCTATGATGACGCAATCTACCCGCGGCCGCGAGGTAAACCGTAAACACGGCTGTAAGTGAAAGCTGCAACATCCATTATTTGGACTTGGTTCGGATTTAAGCCGTCCGACAAACAGCAGCAAACTATCCGAGTGTGTGGGGTAACGGTTCGGTAAATTAACACACGACTAATCCGTTCTACCACCTCAAATTCAAAACGAAACATGATATCACTGAATAGCCTACCAGCGCGCGCGTATTATTCTCATTCCAATATATCTTAGTGGTGTAACGTTAACACATAATCTCTTTCTACGCCCGATTTTAAGAATCGTTGTTGTGTTTCTTTTTAACTGAAAAGACATCAGTTAGACAATATTATAACTTTAAATTTGGGGTTTCATAAGCTCAAAGCTATAATAAACATTAGACCTACTTAAGATCTCTGCAGCAAGTGTAGCCTACTTAAATTTTATTTATCTGCAAAATTATGTTGTATACTTACAGTTTTGCACAATATATGTTCTCAAAACTACATATACCCTTTAAAAAAATAAATTTAGCAGTTGTTTAGCAGGGTCTGTGTAACCTGTTCTGAAATGGTTTTATTTAGTGGTGGGCCGTTATCGGCGTTAACGCGCTGCGTTAACGCGAGACTCTTATCGCGCGATAAAAAAAATATCGCCGTTAATCTATTCCCCAAGTTGGGTTACCCGCGGCCGCGAGGTAAACCCGGCTGCAACGCATATTCGTCGTCATCTTAAGTAAACACGGCTGAAAGTGAAAGCTGCGACATCCATTATTTGGACTTGGTTCGGATTTAAGCCGTCCGACAAACAGCAGCAAACTATCCGAGTGTGTGGGGTAACGGTTCGGTAAGTTAACACACGACTAATCCGTTCTACCTCCTCAAATTCAAAACGAAACTGAAACTGATATCACTGAATACCAGCGTGCACGTATTATTCTCAATCCAATATATCTTAGTGGTGTAACGTTAACACATAATCTCTGTCTACGCCCGATTTTAAGAATCGTTGTTGTGTTTCTTTTTAACTGAAAAGACATCAGTTAGACAATATTATAACTTTAAATTTGGGGTTTTATAAGCTCAAAGCTATAATAAACATTAGACCTACTTAAGATCTCTGCAGCTAGTGTACTTAAATTTTATTTATCTGCAAAATTATGTTGTATACTTACAGTTTTGCACAATATATGTTCTCAAAACTACATATACCCTTTAAAAAAAAATTAGCAGTTGTTTAGCAGGGTCTGTGTAACCTGTTCTGTAATGGTTTTATTATAATATACTGTATATCGTTATCGCAAAAGGCTGCAATGTATATCAAAATATAGATTTTAGGCCATATCGCCCATCCCTAATTGATAGCCTATAGTAGTTGATAATAACATAGGCCTACCTAATGTTGCCTACGGACGGTAACAGTACAGAAGTAACCTTTTACAGTCTATGAGTAGAACAGCTTTCTCAAGCAGTTTGTGATGCATTTTGGAAACAGGAGATGAGCCCCTGGTCTAATGCGCCACCTGGCTTGAGAAACCCGTTCTCAAAGACTTAGCCTACTTTTATAGTCATTATTTGGGTAGCACACATATTCTGAATGCCTTCGGCAGAATTCAAATGAGCCATTTTAATCTAGATTAATCTAGATTAATTTCAAAATTAATCTAGATTAATCTAGATTAAAAAAATTAATCTATGCCCACCTCTAGGTTTTATTATAATATACTGTATATCGTTATCACAAGAGGCTGCAATGTATATCACAATATAGATTTTAGGCCATATCGCCCATCCCTTATTGATAGCCTATAGTAGTTGATAATAACATAGGCCTACCTAATGTTGCCTACGGACGGTAACAGTACAGAAGTAACCTTTTACAGTCTATGAGTAGAACAGCTTTCTCAAGCAGTTTGTGATGCATTTTGGAAACAGGAGATGAGCCCCTAGTCTAATGCGCCACCTGGCTTGAGAAACCCGTTCTCAAAGACTTAGGCTACTTTTATAGTCATTATTTGGGTAGCACACATATTCTGAATGCCTTCGGCAGAATTCAAATGAGCCATTTTAATCTAGATTAATTTCAAAATTAATCTAGATTAATCTAGATTAAAAAAATTAATCTATGCCCACCTCTACTTTTTAGTCAACGTTAGCATGGGTGTCTAAACTTATGCATAGCACTGTAGATAGAGACAGACAGACAGACAGACAGATACAGACAGACAGACAGACAGACAGACAGACAGACAGACAGACAGACAGACAGACAGATAGATAGATAGATAGATAGATAGATAGATAGATAGATAGATAGATAGATAGATAGATAGATAGATAGATAGATAGATAGATAGATAGATAGATAGGCCTTTATATTTACTAAAAGCAGTACCTTTTTATACATTTTATATTTACAATATATTTTTCGCAATGTCCAAACATGCTGTTTCAATAGGAAATACACTGGGAAGAAAAACAACACTCATCAAACCATTTCATGGGGTCTTTCATGTTTGTAAGCAAAGAAAATCACCTTTTAACAAGCAAACAACATCATCAGCAACAAGCAGAAGGCACCAGATCAAAGGGCCATTTCACAGTACGAGCACAACAAGTGAGTTCCTAAAGCTCTGAGGCCGTAAAAGCCTACGTGTCTTTAGTATTACAATCACTCTCACCGCTGCTCTGCGTGATGTTCACGTCTACTCGCAGTTCAGGAACGCTGCTCCCGGGGAAGTTGGCCACGCAGCTGTAGGTGGCCTGATCTCTGAACTTCATGTCCACGATTTCAAGGCTGCTGGTTCCAGGCGGCATGTCTGGGTCACTGCGCAGCACGATGAGACTGTCGGTGGGGATGATGAGAACTCCGTTCTTGTACCAGGTGTAGTTCACCTTGTCCTGAGGCTGGGCGTCAACGTGACAGGAAAGTTTGAGGTCTCGGCCCATCTGGATGCTCTCGCTGTCTTTGTTGGAGTCCGGCGTGATCTGGAACGTTAAGTTCTTCATGGCTAATGGAGAGAGCGAAAAAAGATGACATGAACAAAGTGAAAGAAGCACCCAATCCTAGAAATATGAATCTGCAGAGAGACTGAATGGAGTCTGTACACTGAAAAAAATTCTGTTAAATGAACTTGCTGGACAATAACTTTATTCTAGAGCTGCTATAAAGCCAAAACACTTTACCTTAATTGCCTATTATCAATGTAAAGCTGCTTTGGAACAATCTACATTGTTAAAAGCGCTATATAAATGAAGATGACTTGACTTGACTAAATTTACGGTAAAAAACTGGCAGCTGTGGTTGCCAGAAATTTTATGATCACCTAGCAAAGACAATTTAGGAAAGTAGAAATACGTGACAAAACATGATTTTTTTATCGTAAAAAATACGGTAGCAACGTTTTAGGTTATTTAGACTTAACTTAAATTTACAGTAAAAAAACATGTTTTGTTATCTGATATAATGCTAATTTACCGATCTATTAAAGCACTAATATCTGTTTTGTACCATTGTAATACACTGACAACCACTAATCACAGTGGTCACATGATGAATCAAAGCTCATCACAAGCAGCTTTTCCACAAATTGAGAAAGTTAATACTAACATATAGACGCTGCACACACAAACACTAAACATCATCATGGTAACACACATGAAATTTTAAAAATGCAATAAACATTAATTTAACAACATTAAACGTAACATAAAACCCTAATGTATATAACTCATTAATAAATGATTATATACTATTGATGATAACTCATCAATAAACATAGTTATTTCAACAAAAATACATTAAATGTGAAGTGTCAGTTAGGGAATTGTGGGAATGTCAATTTACCGTTTCTCACTGTAAATTATACAATGACTTGTTCTTTTTCACTTCCAAAACCTGTGAATTTAACGGTATTTTACGGTTAGATCTATCATAGTTATTCACTGTATACAGTACGGAAAATTTCTGTTAATCAGTCTGGTAGCAGTCTTTTACCGTTAAAATCCCAATAATTTTTTACAGAAGCGGTTTAAAATTGATCAATTTCATAAGTTTAATCCTTTAAAATTTAGACTTAGAACAGACCCAATGTTTAAGAATATTAATACCGCCCTGCCTTCCAGTATCATCTTTCCAGTATCATATTAATGCGAAACCATCTCAGAGGTCTGCTTCACCACAAGTGCATGTAATCATGAGGAAAAAAAGTGCAATTTGCATGATAAAAATAATGACTCTGTCATAAACTACTTTTAAAGATGAAAATAATGAGCTCAGAGGCAGTATCACAAACCCAGCCAAGCCCCGTCCAAGTCTTACTGCTGTAATTTGTTAGTACTGAAGCACAATTTATAACTATAACAGCTTAGCCGCGTGTTTATGCTCTGACAGTATGAAAAACGGCCCTGCTGGTGGAGACAGAAACTTCAGCGCCATATGTTCATTTCAACAGACGGGTGCCTTACCTGGATGATTGGCTGAGCTCACGCGTCTGTGGCACCTGCGTGTGTGTTTGACAAAAAGCGAGCTCATTACCGTCAACAGAGACGGATCCAGTGTGCAACCCGTGCATTGCGAAATAAGACCATTCTACTGCTAATTACCTCCATTCCTCTCAAATTAATTGGAGTAAATAAAAATGATTAAAGAGGCTAAGAATAGCTCTGAGCCTTGATGAACGGCAGGCGTTATGGCAGCCGTTCCTGAATCACCCTCACGGCTTGAGGAGTTTAACACAATCACACACTGCCAAGAGAGCTAATTACAGTTCAACCGCTAACTCACGCTCCCGCCACATAAACACGCGCTCCCACGCATACATATGAAGGAATCTAGCTCTGCGATTTTTCTGCTAAGCGTGAGACAGACGGGAAGTCATAACTCGTTCAAATGCGTGTCAATCAAGCGGTCTGAGGAATATGTAAACTTAAATTGAATCTGATAGCTTGAGATGTAACTAATATTTCAGCCGTTAAAAGTGAGGCCATTACTGTGCCACCAAACAGAAGCACAGAAATAAAGACCAGGGTTGTGTAAAGTTCAGAACAGAAGAATTGGCGCGCGCTCAGTTTATGAGTGTGAATCTGAATTGAATTGGCCACACCCACAAGAGGAGGAATTACAGTTTGAATTGGAATGACAGAAAGAAGAATTTACTGAATTGTATTTTAAAGAAATTCAGCTCAACAAGTATTCTGCCACTATCCATATCCATCTATCTGTCCATCTGTCCATCTATCTATATATCTGTCCATCTATCTATCTATCTATCTATCTATCTATCTATCTATCTATCTATCTATCTATCTATCTATCTATCTATCTATCTATCTATCTGTCTGTCTGTCCTTCTATCTATCCATCCATCCATCCATCCATCCATCCATCCATCCATCCATCCATCCATCTATCTATCTATCCATCCATTTATCCATCTATCTATCTATCTATCTATCTATCTATCTATCTATCTATCTATCTATCTATCTATCTATCTATCTATCTATCTATCTATCTATCTATCTATCTATCTGTTTGAATTCTACTTTCTTCTACATTCAAACTCAAATTGCAATGCCCATGTGTACAAACAAATACACTTACATCTCACAAGGAGGCTGACGGTTCTTCTTGCAGGGTTTCCCACATTGTTGAAGGCTGTGCAGTTGTAGATGCCGGCATCAGCGGGACTGACGGACCAGAGAGTGAGGGATCCACCTCGGATCACAGACCGCTGAGGGAGAGACCCAGGGTACCGAGACCATGTGACCGTAGGCGTGGGGAACCCAGCCGTTACCTCGCACAACAGCGTGACGTCTTGGCCTGGGTCCACAACGTACGTCTCGTTCACAGACAGCTTGAGAGCAGGGGGTGCTGGGAATGACAGACAACAAACAAAAGAATGCATCATTCAAAGCCGGTGGGTTTCCTATTTATGTCTAGATTAGTGAGTCTTGCATTTACAGAATAGAGCAGATCAAAATGAGTGAAGGTGGTCTTGCTTTAACATGTGAACACTGCAAAGCTAGAGTGTCTCGACATGTCAAGAAGATCAATACTACCATCGATAATAACATTTAATGAAAAATTACCTCTTCACTGCTTCTGAGTTAAGACCTAACAGCTATTCTTAGCATGACACATAACTCAAGTACCATGACAGAGTCTTTACAGTATCTCCTTCACCGATTCCCTGTTTCAAAGCCAAAGTGTCAGCTGATTTATCCACAGCAACTGCTGAGCATTTAAGAAAGGACCCCTCAGACTCTAGACATTTTCCTTAACTTTAACTCATCACCATATACTTATAAATCATCCCATGATAATGTCACCCCAAAATGATAAGAAAAAAATATATAATATATACAGTATAAAACATAATTTAATAAATATATATAGTATATTATTTTAGGACCATAAAGATTATTTTTTTTATTGTAAAGTCACATTATTACCATGACAATTAAACAGTTGCAGAAAAAAATGCAATTACTTTTTTTAATAATTTAAATCAGAATAGAAAAATGTACTTTCATTTAAAAGCACAGCCACATCTAAATTTTCTTAAGAGATATTTTAAGAAAATGAACGTAGATGTCGTATTAAATGATTTTATCACATGATTGAACAAATTATCATTAAACCAGAAATAAGTTTCACAGTCAGAATCACACATTCAAAATGACATTGTGTCCTTGTGCCTATAATAGAGATGATTATTGCTGCGGTGATAATTATTAAAGTGCACATACTGTTCATCTAATACAAAAAAATACAAAGTCAAATGTATGTCAGTCAAATACAAAAAAAATCTATTTTGTCTATGTTCATATATATTGTTAATTAATTAAACTTCATGAATGTCAATTAATAAATCACCTTATGAGCTGAAATACAAAGTTCTGGCATGAAACTCTATATGGCACAGGCTAATAGGTCCTTGACTCAAATGCATGCAAAAACATCATTCTCTATAGGGCACAGCTGATTGGTTCCTGCTGTATCAGTAGCCAATGAGTTTCCTGCTTCACCTTCAAATACTGGTAGCATTTGCCTTCAGAAACCCTCCACCTTCCCCAGCTCCACCTGTATATATCTGCTACGGGTAATTTATGTATGCTATACTGTACAGCAGCAGCATGTCTTACTTGCTCAAAACATTGTCATATCAATTACCATGTCAAACACTCAGAGAGTTGTCTTGATAAAACTTGAGTTTCTCATTTTATGGTATATGCAAAGAAATAATGAATCTGTATATACTATACACAGATGGATGCAAAAAAAAAAAAGCTCCCTGTGTTTCTAACAGTGGCACAAAACCCCATCAATCTGAATCTCTCAATCTGTTTTTTATGCATTATGTAGAATGGCTCTTATGCGTCACACAGCTCACCACAGTCTCTGAATGACATCACTCCCACCTGTGTTCATTATCTCTACAGTCTACAACTGTCATACTGTACCTGAACAAGACCAGACTGCTGTTAAGCATCATACATTCATTAGTTAAAAATAAATGACTCAAATTAGAAAGCAGAAAACCTGCCAATGTGCTTTTCATCTACTTAAATTAATTGTCATTGGCAACATTTGAGCTCCGAATAGACTTGTAAAACATCCCAGATATAATGCCAGAGTGTAATTAAAACTGATCCAAAAAAAATGAATAATATTTTATAAAAGAGCATCAGAAGTAATTAAAAAATGCCTTCGTTGAGGGTTAAACATTTATCGTGAAATAGCTAAATTGTTCCAAAACAAAAAAGACAACCCTGCAACACACTTTTACACTAAAAATAATCATCAGTATTTTTGGCTTGTCATCCAGTAAAAAAAAAAAAAAGAATATCTAAACATGCTTAAAATAAGATTTAGAAATCAAACTATGTTATAAGAGAATATATCTTGAATTTATACGAATAATGTTTTTCTTTCCAATTGGTAAAAAAATATATATATATATATATATTTATATCCATTGTTTATATATTAATCACAATTTTGCTTCTCAAGTAAATTGTTATAATAAATCATTTTTTTTTTCCAGAGCAGACTATTTTCACTCTGAAATTCCAAATCAATTTCACAAATAATTACCAAGAAATGGCAAGTGAAGTAACACATGGAATTTATCATGAAATTTGGAAGACTGAAATTGGATTTTTCAATCATTTTTGTTTTTTACTACATCGAAAAATAATTTTTACAGGGCAACTATTCTTTTATACAATCAGAGATGATTAAAATATAATAACCCTCAAGAGAAAAAGAGATATTAAAACAGTATGACTGAGACCTTGATTCAATCATCCAAGAGTGGTTTAAATTTTATGTTCCACAAGCACGACAATCCAGGATAATCCCAAAAATAGGAGATTGTTCTAAAAGGGTGAATCTCACGTAACCAGTTTAGAACATTTCTGGGTCGTGCTTCACCGTAAAATCATATCAAAAGTAAATAAGCATAAAAACATGTGGGATTTTTTTTTTTGTTTTTTAGTTTAAATAACAAAAACAGTTTATACAAAAAAAGTATTATGCACTTTAATTTAGGAGAGTAAGCAGACCTGACCCGAGGCTGGTCTGATCTCTTTATCCGATCTGCTAAAATCTCATGTCTCTATCGAGGCAATTGATCCTGATGGTCTCCAGATGCAGGCTTCTGTACTGCCAACAGCTCTACAAGCTCTCCGCCACATACAAGAATCTTATTTGTTCTACAAATAACAGAGATATCCCAGGGACTGAAACAGAGACGGAGAAAGAGAGAGTCTATGGAGGAAAGAATTTATGGCTTCAATTTCCCAGAGCGGTGTGAAGGGGACGGTGCAGCATCAGTCCACTGTTGTCTCTTGATAATGGGACTGATGTGTTTTACTGAGTTTACGCCGCTTTTACAAACTGCAGCACTCCTGTGCTCGACAAACAAATCAGAGAGACAAATAGATAGAGGAAATTTCAGTTAAAAGAAATGAAGGGTCAGAAATTAACTTAGGATAAGATGATGGGAAGTGAGATAACCATAGAACTGCAAGATGAGGATGAGACTTGTTTTGTTTCTAAAGTTTTGTGGAGAATGCACAAGCTCAGAGAAAAAACTATATCCAAGATGGCGGATAGTTAATCATAAATAAACATTTCATTCAATGCTGAAAAGCATTGCTTATGTATCTACGGTAATCAGCCAATCACATGGCAGCAACTCAATGCATTTAGGTATGTAGACATGGTCAAGACGATCTGCTGAAGTTCAAACTGAGCAACAGATTGAGTAACTTAAATATCGTTACAACCGAGGTCTGCAGAAGAGCATCTCTGAACGCTCAACACATCAAACTTTGATACAGAAGCAGAAAACACACCGGGTGCCACTCCTGTCAGATCAGAACAGGAAACTGAAGCCACAGTTCACACAGGCTCACCAAAACTGGACAATAGAAGATTGGAAAAAATAAAACGTAGTATCGATTTCAGATGGTAGGGTCATAATGTGCCATTAACAACATGATGGACGCATCCTGCCTTGTGTCAGCGGTTCAGACTGCTGCTGGTGTAATGGTGTGGAGGATATTTTCTTACCAAACTTTGGGCCTCTTAGTACCAATAAGCATTGTTTAAACACCACAGCCTACCTGAGTATTGTTGCTGATGTCCATCTCTTTATGACCACAGTGTGTACCCATCTTCTGATGGCTACTTCCAGCAGGATAACACACCATGTCACAAAGCTCAAACTGGTTTCTCAAATATGACAATGAGTTCACTATTCTCAAATGGCCTCCACAGTCACCAGATCTCATTCCAATAGAGCACCTTGGATGAGCATCAGAAGCTGTCCCTCTGACCAACACTTTAAAACTGTCATTCCCCTTTTTGAGAATGGACGTTAAAATGCACTATTCGAACTTAAATGGTTGTAATTCAAGAATGCTTTGGAATATAGACCTACGTTTGGTCTTGTTTTAAAGAAAACACTCAGCAGATTATTGCTGAAATTAAAGCGTGAAAAAGTTTAAATTGACAGCAAATCAAATATACTGTACTTGATATTTTTTTCTTTTATATAAAATATATATTTTACAAAATATTTTTACTCTAACATTAATATAAAATCAAAGCCATATATCTATATAGCCATATATCATATATCAAGTTGTGTTCCCAATTTGAAGTTGAAATCACAAAAATTGAAGTTCCCATGAGATTTTGTTTAGGCGTAATACCAAAAATAGCCGGAATGACATACATTCCATTTAATTTAATTGTATGCATTCTGCCATAACAAATTAATACATTTCTGTCCAAATATCACTTCTGTCACTAAATATGAAACTCTGAGACTCAGACCTTTCTGATAATATGTTTTGTCAAGATTAGAAAAGGTTTTGATCATAAATTATGAAACATGACGACGCCCAAAAGGGAAGGATATAAAGGAATTTAGAGTAGAGTTTCTATAGTAAAGCAACATGGGTTTTCACAGGATGAATTCTGAGTTCGCAAGCTACCTAATTTATGATAACTACTAAAATATGTGATGTAAAAAAGATAATATTATATTTTAGAGGATAATATATATTATACTTTTTAGAGGATAATATTATTTTATATTTTTTTATTGACAAATACTAGATTATATGTTTTATTATGAACTTTCAGCATGAAAACCACAGTTTCAATTATTAAAAGTGTGTGCGTCGACTTTTACTTGATTTAGATTTAGATTTTTTGAGGTGCACTCTTGTCATAAATTCATCTATTACTGTTCCTACATAATATGTAACAAAAAACAATGGTTAAATATCTATTTAGGAGTCTTAGACCTTTCCAACGATATAGTTTGTCATGATTAGATTAGGATTTAAATTGTAATGTAGTTAAGTAAATGTAGGCATCCCGCTAGCGGGACGGTGACAGTTAAGAGCAACCAACCTAATGTATGCTGACGATACAGTCATTTTTACACATGGTAAAAATGCAGAAGAGGTTGCAAAAAAGTTGACAGACGTTATGGTAAAAGTTACATCCTGGCTAAATCAGAGTTTTTTGAGGTTAAATGTGTCAAAAACAGTCTGTATGTTCTTTTCTAAAGGACATAGGCCTGATACAAAGCAGGACATTTTTATTTCAGGAGAAAGATTACAGGTTGTTTCAGAATGTAAATATCTAGGGGTACATCTGGACTCCTGTCTTGGTTTTAAAACTCACATAAAAAAAAAGTTTGCAAAAAGATTCAATTTAACTTGGTTAACTTTAGGTTTATTAGAAATTGTTTATCAAATGAGGCAGCAAAGATATATTTCCACTCTATGATTCTTTCTCATGTCACATATTGTTTGACAAGTTGGTCAAATACACATTCTACAGTCCTAAAACCATTAGAATCAATATACAAACAAGCACTTAAAATTTTAGATAAAAAACAATTCAGCTTTCATCATTGTCACATTTTAAAGTATAACTTGTTTAACTGGGAAATTCTAATCAACTTTAAAAATGTTTGTTTAGTTTATAAGATCATGCATGGTTTGGCTCCTCCTCCTTTGGCTGATTTTATTAAATTTAAATATATTGAAAACAGAATTACAAGAGGAGCAATTAGAGCGGATTGTATAATTCCACGTAGGAAAACATCGTTTGGCCAAGCTGTTTTCTCATACAGAGCTTCACATCAGTGGAATACTGTACCTCACTCAATTAGAGAGTGCTCAACATTTAATTCTTTTAAGTTTAATCTTAAGAAATGGCTTCTTCATAACCAACAATGTGAACATTAATGCTGCTCTATTATTATTATTATTAAACTTATTATTAATTTTATTATAAACCTGATTAGTCATATTAACTCATAACAATTTTTTCTATTGTGTGTATATTGTCTTTTTGTATAATGCTCTTAATTGTATTTTATAGAGGTGTTTACAAGTTCTAGATTTATGATTGTTGTAGTGTATTGTTGTAATGTTTAACCTTTTTACTTTTTTCTAGTTTAGAGCCTAATAACATCTGGCAAAGGGACTACCAATGAAAACTAGCCTTCGGGCTAATTTGGGTACATTTACATTTATGAATGTTAATTAATGTACATTGTCCCTTTTCTAAATAAATAAATAAATAAATAAACAAACCAGGGGTGCGTTTCCCAAAAGCATCGTTAGCCAACTATGTTTGCAAGTTCAGTCGTTATCAGCATAGTTCAATGAGTCAGTGTTTCCCGAAACCATCGTTCTAACGAACATTCGCAAACAGCATCGCAAACTTGTGTAGTTGGAACGACAGATCTCGACCTGTGGTTACAAGCAGAGTTTCTAGTTTGCATGGCATATGGACTCAATAAATCCTTATCTTTAGCAAAATAAGCAAGCTGACGTTCAATACAACCTGTGTCTTTTATTTAGAATACATACAAATGTCATTTACGTCTTTTAGTTTGTCAAGAGATTTAAAGCACCGTTTTTCGTAGTGCGCATGTGCGAACGTGCTCTACTATGTAAGAACGAGTCTTTGATTGAATCTGAAAATAAAGCAAAATAACTGAGAAAAATTAGAAATAGTCCTCAGATGCCATGTTCGTAATTTATAGATCGATCTCAAACAGATTCATTAAAGAAAGTTATTACTCCACCACCTGTGTGACATCATGAACCAAAATGGTTGAACAACCAATTTGCGACAATACGGTTTCGGGAAACAGTCGTGACTGGCTTGATTTCTTCAACGATGCATCATACTGCGATAGTGAACCAGCGATACGTCGTTGTACGGTAAATGCACCCCAGTTTGTTTTGGTTTTATTTGCTATTCAAGGGTGAATTTATCTGAAATATATCATACTTGTTTGTTTGGCATTTTTATATACCCTATCACCTTCAGCCTGCACAATCTGCCTGGGAAAGCCGATGCCTCTGCAATCCCACCTCATATCTGGACAGAACATGACCTGTTGAACTTTTGAAATGGTAGCTTAAAAACGTAATAGAAGAGTGGTAAACTCAGTAGAGATGTGCCTGGTAAGTCACATCTATTTTACACAGTGCTATCTGAACATTCATATTAAATTCAATGTTTTGTCAGTCAGCTTCTAAGAAAGTTTCTCCTTCAAAATAAAAGATTCTACTCCTTAAGTTTAATTGACTCTGATTAATTACATTGGAATCAGATAAAGAATTAAGTTTCACACATCATCCTCCAGCAGCTTTTTGTTCTGGTTATTGTATTTTTTTTTTTTAAAGCAGCAGCGGGTTTCCAGCCTTAAACTACAATAATAGGCCGGCGTGTAAAAAATTAATTGAAATAATAGCACAGCAGTCTCAGTGAATGGCTGAAAGCACAGAAAACAACTCAGAACAAAGCATAATATATTGTTGTACTCTGTGATATCTAGTTACCTTCTACTTGGTGCTTCAATACAAACTCAGAGTATCTTTAGATTTGATGCTGCTAACCTAACAAACTTTCCTTGAACTTATCAATTCAGTAAACACAACTTTTCCACAGACAGACTGATCAAATAAATATGTGCTCTTTATTGGATTTGCCATCCAAAAGCAATAAGCACTGATTATTTCAAAGGCATACCCCGAAAACAACCCAACGCCTGTGGCTTTCGTACTGTATATCGGTCACTGAGTTTATCCTAGAAAGATTCTATTAAAGGATTTAGGCGTAATAAACGCGGCCAGACCTTCTCTTCTCGGAAAGCGTTCTCTGTCTCTTCTGAAGGGTGTCACTTTCAGGATTGTTCATTCACTTCAGTGTCACATCCGTCAATCAAATGCATCAATCACTGATGGCTTCACCACAGAAAAAAAGAGAAGTGACGCAACAGCACGGCAGATTAACGAGGCTATCGGAGCCGTGCTGCCGTGGCAACAGATGAAAAGTAATTAGTACTCAGCAATGTTAGACACGACAATAACATAATTAAAGCAATTTATCCTGTCTTATTTAATGATGCCTGTCTCAATTAGAGCTGTTAAATAAATCATATCTGCATGCCAATGAGCATACCGATATCATTTCTTTTTGTCTGCAAGTTATCAAAGTCAGAAAAAATGATGGTTTTGATTGTGTAAACATGCATATTTATCATTATATATGTGGATTTGCCATTTAATTTCTCCTTTGCATTTATTTACTACAGAAGATATATGGAAGTAAATAGATCTTCACTAAAGTCATTATTTAACCATCCTCATGTCATTCCAAACCTGTATGTTTTTTTTTTTTTTTATGGAATACAGAAAAAGGTTTTGAACAAAGTGTTTACTAACTGCATTTATAAATAAAAAATAAACAAAACAAAATAATAAATAAATAAAAATATATATATATTAAAGGTGCATTGCGCAAGTCTCTGAGTTTTTGCAGAACTATGCCCCCTTCTGGCGACACACGAAACTGCAACCAGAGTTGTGCACGTGGTTACGTGGAGTTTGCGTTGGGGTTTGGGATGAACTAGAAGCCGGTCTCTTTGAATGCATCTTCTACTTTTGCCAAAGTCGCTTGAGTTGTCTTCGCTGATGCGGATAATGGCGGCGAATACACAAACCTGCCAGACATAGCCAGGTGAGCGTGAACGCGCATGACGTCACGCCCAGTCGATTCCGTCCCGAATCCCTCTTATTTATTTTACTGTACAGGATTATAGAGGCAATCGCAGAGATCATAGAAGGGCTCATTCAGCCCATCAGGCAATTGTTTAAGCATGTATGGGTTAGAAAAACGGGTATTTTTAACATGAAAAGTTGCTTAATGCACCTTTAAAAAAATATATTAAAAAAATCTCCAAACTGCATGTACTATGTAGGGCCATAGAGATGCTGGTTCCTTAAATAAAAAATAAATAAATTTAAGTTGTTGTCGTGGATCTTTCTACTGACATCAAATAACATTGGGTTTTTGTCCTTTTCAGAGCTTTGCAGTCGTAGTCACTTGAAACTGTCATTGTATTCAGGATGGAAAAACATACATGCAAAAAGTTTGGAACGACATGAGGGTGAATAAATGATGACAGAATTTTCATTTTGGGTGATCTTTCCCATTAACAGGCAAAGAGGCAAATGTCCTCTCCCAAGGGGAAATGAGTGTGTACATCACACACACACACGGCCCATTCATCCTCATTACACCTGATGGTGTATTAGCGCTGTATATTGATGGTAAGGGACAGCAGGTGTGTGTAGCGAGACACAGACTGATCAATATCAGACGCATCTCCCCTCAGCCGCTCTCTGCTATGCATAAAGGCACACTTTCAAAATCTGATTTGCTATAGATAAGTCTCAGTTGTGTTCTTGCATATGCATATGGAAGAGATCCATGTCGTATAAAGGTCAGGTGTCACTGTTTATCACATTATTAGACCCACTGGTTACTTAAAGATAAAAACTTAATTCATGGGTGGGGAATAGAAAGTCATTGAGCAGAGCTGACTTCAAAAAACCCATTACCCACAAGAGCAGCACAGTTCCAACATCTCAAGAGCATTGCTATGTTCAGACAGGATACTAACAACTTATTACATACTGGAAAGTATAAACTGTATACTGCCTCCTACTATGAAAAAAATATATATATATATACATATATATATACATATATAAACGTTTCAAACTCTAGTATGCTACATTGTCATCACATGACCTCATCACCTTGCGTGTGAGTAGCATCCATTTTTATATTGCAAATAAAACTTTTTTCTTTTCTTTTTTTTTTTACTTTTACCAGTGCAATGAAATAATGAGTCAAAACAATATTTCAGCAGTAATAATTCCAGATTCATTTGTCAAATTGAAAATTGTCATCTTTCTCTCACACACACAATGGACGGAAGAATGTGTCAGTGACCAGTGATGCAGTGTGTGTGTGTGTGTGTGTGTGTGTGTGTGTGTGTGTGTGTGTGTGTGTGTGTGTGTGTGTGTGTGTGTGTGTGTGTGTGTGTGTGTGTGTGTGTGTGTGTGTGTGCGTGCGTGTGTGTGTGTGTAGGAGAGCGTGTCACCGGAGCAACAAGTATAGAGCGATTGGACATCCGCTGTCTCTATTGCCGTGGGGACCAGGCTTGTGCAATTAAGCCCAGCCAATTACTGGCAGCTAATGGCTCAAAGAGACAGAGACAGAGATACATTAACACAGCTAACCAATGCTTAACCAACCCTTTATTAGACACATCCTAACAGGGAGACAATGACCCCTAAAGCACTAGCACATGTTAAGCGATGCACATTAACCCACACTGCATTAATTAACATATTTCCGACGCCAGAAATCCACCCCCGTAATTTGAGCTACAAACAAACCATTTGCGTTCAAACCCTCTAGACATGAACAAAGACAGCCTACGGAGATTACAAAAGCACTTCAGAGAAAACACACTGTAAAGCAAACTTGCAAACGTGCCATTCAGGGAACAGTGTGTGTACAAACTATAATTAACTGAGTGGAGGCATTTTAAATAAACGGACAAAACTGTCAATAACTAATGAGGATTCATTTATATGGGATTGTTTTCAAAAGGTTTGAGTCTTAAAAAAGTCAATAAAACTAAATATGACTGAATCTAGGTACATCACATTACAGCAGTATGTGGTTTGGTCATAGACTGTAAAAAAAATATGGACGTAGTGTCCGTGACGTCACCCGTTGTGTTTCTGAAGAGCATTTTTGAAGCCCAAAGTGGGCGGAGCCAGTCGTCGCCATCTTGGCAGCGCGTCACTCCCGGATAACCGAAAATGGGCAAAGAGACGGGATTAGCTGAGGTGACGTGACGGCTAACAGACAGGAGACAAACAGCTAGTAGAGACATCAGAGCCAATCCACCTGTCACTCAAGTGGCCACGCCCTTAATTATGCAGAACTTTAAGGCTTAATATAATTTACACAGATGAGTTAAAAAAAAATTCACCCCCCTCACAGTTGTCATGAAGGGCAAAATTATCTATATAGACCAAAATCCACTTTTTGTACCAAGCTATAAACATCCGCTGTAAAGTTGGGCATATTAACATGGGGGGTATATGGGATTGACTGTCTCTAGCGGCCAGTCGATGAATTGCAGTTTAAGTCACTTCCTGGTTGGATTCAGGAGAGAGGAAGACTAATTTTCCCAGTCATTCCCTCGAGATTATCCTATGGGTTTTTATATTGTTTTTTAAAAAACTTGTTTCTCTGCCTATATGAGTAAAATAAGGTCTGTGGTAAACATAACTTGATATTTGGAGGTTTTGTTCAACACTCTATTACTTTATTTAATTATTTTTTTTATGTGTAGCGTTTCATATAAACAAACCAAAAAACATGAAAACAGGTCGAATAAACTCCAATACAGCATTAGGATTACAATACAAAAATCAATCTACCTGATGCCACCTGTTCTGTCTGTGTGTGTCTGTGTGTGACCCACATGGGGTAAATCTAATCCTGGGCATCCATGGCATGAAGATAGCAGAGAAAGTAATCACTCCAGCCCTCGAACAATCACAGAGAAAATAAACACACAACAACACAAGCACATACTGTCTGACTAGATGCGGATTTTTAACTACTTCAAATCAAAAGCAAATCTATAACTATCCATGTGGTGGACAGCCCAATCTCAGGCCATGTGTGTGTGCTGTGTCCAAATACAGAAGACAAGTACTTGTGTATGCTCAGTTGAATATTTGTTTGTTAGTATATTGCTGAGATGTCTTGTGTGAATGTGTGAATTTTGCATAAGGATATTGTTTGGCATTGTGGCATTACTTACATGCACAAAAAAAAAAAAAAAAAGTTGTTTAGGTACAATCCACTTGGATGTTTAAGGCATTTCAACTTAAATTACATTAAACTGACTTTAATAAAAAAATTATTTGAATCTTGTATAATTTTTTTTTTTTAATTGTTTAAAGGAGTCATGAACTGAGAATTCAAAATTTCCTTGATCTTTTGACAGTTAAGAGTTCGTTGTATAAAAATACCCTGTAAGTTTATAAACTCAAAACTTCCTCGTTATGCCAAAAAAAAAAATGTATTGAAACCAAGTCCAGAAAATTACAGGATCTCAAAAGTGGAGACTTGTGACGTCACAGGGCAGCGAAAGACCACATTTGCAGAAGAATATCAACGTCTACGTCTACATCACCGGTCTTTAGCCCCGCCCACTGGAGCGTTAGTGAATATTGACATGAGAACGAGAAAATATAGACTCAGGATCAATACCATTACCTTCCAAACGATCCTAATGCTAGGAAAGTAGTTTTTTTATTTGTTTTTTTCAACAATGTGAATTTCTCAGCAGTGCATTATTTGTTCGTAGGCTATTCGGTACATTTCACTGTGGATTATTTAGTGAATCAGTCGCAATTTCGACGCAGGCTTTGCAAACAGACTTTTACAATATAGATCTGCCACGCCACAAACATGCAAGTAGCCATGGTTATTCCAATGCCTGATCTGTGATCAGTGATTTCTGATGTATAATCAAGTTCAGACAGATAATCTTTCTTTCAAAATCGTTCAATACTGTTTATGCATCAGTAAATCAAGCCAGTGACTAAAATATAAACTTCACATTTTTTCTCTTGGTAGGATGAAAATAATTGTATTTAAACTGTGATTAAATTATATACAGAAAGCGATCAAAGAACAGTCCCTTTCCAATCGCCCAGGCTGTCAATCAAATAGTGCGAGTTTATCTAGACACTTGCCAAAACTCGTTATGAAATCAATGACGCTGTTACACAGCACAACGAAGCTCTTACTGTATTTACATTGTGTTTGCATTGTTATTTGGTGAAAGCATTCGTGAGAGTGCAGAAATTGCATTGCAATGATGTGATCACTTCATTCACGCGATCACCAGACTGTCTGTCATCTGCTCAATGCTCATCACTGCAACCTTTCATGTGATGGGAATAGATCATTATCATCAATACTTTTCACAATTCCTTAATCTCGATAGCTGTTATAGTAAAAACGCAGTAAAAGTTTTAGAGAGAGTTCCACATGTAATACTAGCTATTTCATATGCAAACATGTCAGCCAATTACAGCAGTGGGCGTTTACACTGAAGCCTCACACAGACACGCCCCTTCACGCTCATTAAAATAAGTTAAGCAATTTTCAACAATAAAAAGGTCAGTTTTTAGGTCAGTTTAATGCAATTTAAGTTGAAATGACTTAAACATCCATACTTAAAAATTTAAGGCAGCAACTTTTTTCACTGTGCATTCACTCTATGATCTTTTGCAAAATAATACAATTTTCAATATGTTTATATTACAATTACTAATAAAATGTTTAGGATATATAAAATAATTAATTAAAGACATGTATAAAGAAATTAAAGAGAATATATATTTCTATTTTTATATATATCTATATATAAAATAGAACATTTTCTTTTCTTTTTTGGATTAAAGTACAGAACTTGTATGTAAGGCCTCTCCTTATTCCTTCACTTTCTTTTCTTCTTTCTGTTCTTTTCTTTGACACACTCCTAAGGCGTTTAAACTGACAGGTCATCTAGTGTAGTGGAATTCAGCCAAGAGAAAAATATAAAAACGGTAAAAGAGCCAAAGAGAGAAAACCGTTCCACCAGGTTCACTCTTTTCTCTGAATAATGACAATATCTCTATCTCTCTCTTCTAGATCTTCAACAGCTCTCTCAATCCCAGCCATACAATTATCAAATTAAAGGCTTCTATAGAGCGTGAGCGTGATGGGATTGAGTTATTTTAGTTGTTTCCCCTTGAACGATCGCACAGATGGTTCCTGTATGTCTGTATGAACTATGAAATAAATAAGCATATAATTAAACACAAAATACAGACGTTTTAACAAAAGTGTGTGCAGTTTTTTAATCTTTTCCTGATATGCATAAATATAGCGTTGAAAACACAGGTTTTTAAATTTCAGTAAGTTCTAAAATTGATCAAATTTCCTTTGATTTGAATGAATATGGCATATGATACATTCTTTATAGAGGACCAAGTACACTCAGGCTCTGTTTGAGTTCTATTAAAGCAGCAAGCCAGTTGAAGCTCTGGTTTGCAGTGGTTTTGCCACAGCTGAGGTGAGGCAAAGCATTAATTAATCATAACACAGAATCCATTCTAGCACTTGCATTTTTGCTGCACGTATACATTGTATATGGCGTATACAACAGAGGATTGTATGTAGAATTCTGTATCCCACAATGCAACATGCTTGATTTGACTTTCTATTTCCAGTGTGATGAATGAACAAGAAGAAATATCAGCGGTTTTGAACATCACATTAAATAAGATGTTGAATCTTTATACCACTAGTTTTAAGAATGCTAAAACTAAACAATTACAGATTACAGTTCAAAAGTTTGGGATCTGTAATATTTTTATTAATATTATTCCTGAAAGTTTCTTATGCTTACTCAATAATACAGTATATAACATTTAAAATGAAATTTATTCCAGCGATCAAAGCTGAATTTTCAGCATCATTACTCTAGTCTTCAGTGTCACATGATCATTCAGAAATCAGTATAATATGATGATTTGCTGCTCAAGAAACATTTCTTGTCATTATCAATGTTAAAAACCGTTGTGCTGCTTAATAGTTTTATGTAAACTGTGATATCATTTTTTTCTTTGACGAATAGGTAAGAAAAGGTATTTATTTGAAGCTATAAATTATAAATGTCCTTGCTGAATAAAAGTAATACATTCTGCTATAAAGAAAAATCTTGAGACTCCAAACTTTTGAACTGTACTGTATAAAAGCATACAACTGTATAAAAATTATTTTAAAAGGTAATCAGCAATGATGGTTTAGATACAACTTCACACCCTAAATGGTTAAAAAAGGCTCTTAAAGCTGCAGTGTAGTGGACAGTACAGTAGCATCAGAGGGTTAAAGGATGTCTTTCTCTCTGAGTTGAGCTCTTGACCTTCACGCAAGCGGACGGTGGCCAGCTAGGTTTGGAGTTACACGTCACGATCGACCCGTAATTTAAAACAATCCTCGGCTCAGACGCAGTCTCCTTCACGCTACCCTCCAAAGAGACTAACTTCTCAAACTTCAGCGCAGCATCCTACGCGTGTTTCTCCAGCTCTCTCCAATTTCATCTTGCCCCCCTTCCTGCTCGTCAGTTCAGACGAAAGAAAATGAAAATCAACAGAAAAACAAATCAGTGTTTTGTTCTTTCGGCAGCGAGCTGCGTGTTCGCGAGCCGCGCACTCCTGCCACGCGGAAAACAAATTCCAATTTGCAGCAGTGTGTTGTTTCTCCACAGGCCAGGACACCGATGGGGCGACGCAGTGTGTGTGTGTGCGCGTGCGTGTGTGTGTGTGTGTGAGGCACAGACTTCTGATATTGTCACTCCAGACTCACTCATCTCTATTGACTATTTCACAGCTGCCTTTCTAGTGGAGAGAGCAGAAAGAGGAGAATCACCAGTCATTCAAACTCATCACAAGAGAGAGAGAGAGAACGAGAAACGAGGGAAATAAAGACACACTGAGAGAAGGGAACTTTTGGGCTACTTTTAGATTTTCTCGGCAAGCTTTGAACTCATTTCTCGAGCATGAATTCTTAATGCTGCTAATTTGAACATGAACAAACATGTTTTTTACATGACTAATTCATAAAGGGTTTCTCTGGGTATTGTAATCGCATTTTTTGTTGTTCTAGCAGAGATTCCTCTTTCATTTGCCAGTCACAGGCGTATTTTTGCTTCTGCGCTCAATTCGATTCATTATGGATTACACAAACAATTTTTGACGATGAAGAAAATGTTAGTTAACAAGGAAGGAGCTTTCATAAGCTTTCAGAGGGAAATATTATCTCCTGGAGTTACTAAGACCTTTTGAAAGCATGTAAAAAAAAAAACAATAAAAAAAAAACTTTTAATATATTTTAACCAAAAAGGATGCATTAAATGGTGACAAAAAGGGACACAGAAAAACTACTTCAAATAAATGTTGTTCTTTTCTTTCTATTGTAGTAGAATTAAAATGTATCACAGCTTACAAACATTGCTATTCTGAAATGTTTCTTCAGCACAAAATCTAGAATGATTTCTGAAGGATCATGTAAAAATTCAGCTTTGCCATCACAAGAATAAATTACATTTTAAAATAAACACTAATTGTAAAAACAGTTACTTTAAATTGTAGTAAATTTCACAATATTCATGTTTTAATGCATATATTAGATCAAATAAATGCAGCCTTTAAAAAAAACGTGCAGACCCTTTTGAACGTTATCTCAGTAAATATCAAGTACAATTATACACTTATAAAAATAATAAAAATCTTTATATTTTCATAATCCTCTAATGAGAATCAACTAACAACAAGTTCCAGTTGTGACAACTCCCCCCATTATTAGAGTATAATAACGTAAACCTATAGAATAAATCAGCCAAAATCAATATTCAAAATAGAAAGCCATATAGTTCAGTCTTCCCTTTATGCTTTTTTTTATTTAGCCCTATATATTAAAATGTTTTATTTTGCATCTTTTCCCAATTTTAATTAAAAGAAAATGACAGGGAGGGAGAATGAGATCACGATATGTTGTGAACTCACGTCCCATATGCAGAACCTGATTTCACCAAGTACATGTTCCTGGATCAACATTCCTATCAACCAATCAGATTTGAGGGACAAGTTTGCCGTTTATGTCAAGTTTATGTTTACAACCAGGGTTAGGTGCTTCTACATCAGTGTTATTCACCTATCATTTCCCTCTGATTTTAGGGATAACTTATGGGTAGGGTTGGGTTTAGGGGCAGGGATTGGGTTAGGACAAAATTTTCAGGCAGGAATGTTGTTCCTGGATCAACAAAATATGTTGACCCAGGAACACGTCTAACTCTGCAAAATCAGGACGTGCTCCGCCATATGGGCACCAGAGCTCAATGTGTGCCAACCACTGGCCACAGCTCTGACAAATCTATTCTAACAACAACAACAACAACAACAACATCCCGTCAGTTCTCTGATTTCTCAGTACAGGACAGCACAATGATAGTGACGCAAAACAAGAGAAAGACCTGAGACACAAACCAGTGCAGAGACCAGCATGATCAAAGACACACGTGACTGTTCCTGTGTTGTTCAGAGCTGAACGTCTCCACAACGCTGACAGATAGTGAACGAGAGAACGCAGAAGAGAAATGGATAAAAAGAGGGAAAAGTGAAGATGTAATCAAAGAAAGGTAGATTAAACCTGACAGGTCAACACATAACCAGGGAGAAAAGAAGCGTTTGAGAAGAAAAGACAGTTTCCCTGAATCTGCTAACAGCAAAAATAAACTCCATCCTCAAGTCATTTTATTCCTGTAGTAAAATGAGCAAAATAAAATGAAAGCAGGAGCACAAAACTCACTACAGCTGCAAATACGAGTGTGTGAGTGTTTGAGAACTCACTGGTGCTGTTGGTGAGGCGAAAGGTGACAGAGCTGTCTGGGATATCACACACGTTCCGTACGGACACCTGACACGTGTAATTAGCAAAGTCCTGTGGACGGAGGTTTTTCAGTTTCAGAACCTTCGTCTCACCCTGCAAACACACACAAACATTCACATGTCAAAATGAATTTCTTCTGTTAGACAGAACATGCATTTTAACATAATGAAAAGAAACAAAGTTTGTCGGTCATCCTATGGAAACAGTGCCATTTGTGCTTTTATCATTTTCTTTTTCTTTAATTTTACTACTGAATTTTACTGTTTCCCACCTGGGCCCTCACAGAGTTCAAATAATGAGTTACACAACACACGTGTAAACAATGAAAAGCTAAAGGTTGCAATGCAAAGTGTATGACTTTTACTTTACGGATGTCATTTCTTTAAATATGATGTCATATAATGTTTCCTGAGATTGTCCCTTGTATTTCTATGCCATGTCAGAGGCTTTGTGTGCACGATGAAGAGAGAAATTTAAATTCCTCTATTACTTTTGACTGAGTCCGTCAGGAGAATGAATAAACCTCATTATTAATAGCAAAGCCATCAATCTCCATCCATCCCACCTCACTCAAACGGCTTTTTAATAATAAGTGCTCAGATTATGAATTCATCACTGATGGATTGCTGATTTACTGAGTACGTTTCTCTGTGATTGAGAAGGTCTCCTACGGTTATCCACTGTTCAAATGAGTATTAACTCTAATTAAACTATTTTGTTTTAGGTAATATAAGACCTATAAAGAAATCTCACATATTGTCCAGCTGTGTGTGGGAATGGTTGGGATTTATTTATTTTGAGGACAGATTTGTTTCCAAACCTTTTGGAACAATCAATGATGTCCTTAATAAAAAAACAAAAGTAAATTAAAAAATAAAAATAAAATAAACAATTAAAGATTTTTATTAAAAAGTTCTTCTATTGGTGTAAGTGCCGACAGTCCCCAAAATGAAAAATGGAGTAGGCCTAATAAACCTACTAAATAAAGTCTTATTGAAAATGTAAAGATGCTTCTGTAAGGCTTGGGTGCAGGGTTATCGCCAAGAAATTATAATTAGCTCACTATAAAAACAATAGAAGTCATGATAGAAAACAAACGTGTGTTGTACCTGTGTGTACAGAGGCTCGTAGATGTCGACGCCGTTGTCTTTGCTCTGTTCGATTGGTTTATTTCCCCGTTTCCAGATAAAGCGAGCGGGAGGGTTGGAGTTTACCGTACAGCGTAAAAACACTGTTTTCTCCTGATAGTAGTTCCCTCGTACATCACCCACCGTCTGGTGCACCGTGAGCACAGGCTTATCCAGATCTGAAGCACAGAAAGACAATTCACTTACATTGGGAAAACGTAATTTCTTTAATGGAGTAATCTGAAAGACAAATGCACCCTGAACCTGTAATTATCAATGTCTTGATCTTGTGGTCTCAGACAAGACCACTATTTCCACTGTACTGAAGGTGGCAATTACCTCAACCACAGGTCAGTACTCTTCACCATTACAGGGATTTCATCAGAGTTTCAATGGATCTCAATGGCTGGATAGCCATTTTACAAAGAGTCTCATTGTTTGAATGAATGATGCAATAAATATTCTCTAATGAACTTCATTAAAATGGTTTTTGGATTGACAGGTTTTGGTCTGGCTGGGTCTTATAAGAAAGACTGTGGTTTCAGAACACTTGTTATGTACAGCATGAATGGCAGTTGAACTACTTTTAATGCTTTTTGTACCTACGTTTGGACTTTGATAATAAATATCACAATTTATTTTCATTGTATCAGAAACTCTAGCATCTCATTGTGTTTCACAGAAAAAAAATGGAAATATGAGGATTACTAAATGATAACAAAATGTTCATTTCTGGATGAACGAGCCTATGAATGAACACATAGGCTACTTAAATATGCCCAAACCAGACACACACACACACAGAGAGAGAGAGAGAGAGAGACACACAGACACAGACACACACACAAAAATCAATGGTTCCGCTCATTGGTATATTGGGTTGGGGTCAGCGTGTAATTCGTGATTTTCTCCTCTGGCCTGTGGTCATCAGATTAGCTCCAGACCGTCTAATAGAATTGAGTGATAATTCGACATGGTCATTGTAATGCGGGTTAGTGCGCTCACCGGATTAATCTCAGTGGAATTCCCTACGGATCAGCACGTTTCCCAGTCATTCTCTCTCTCAGACAGATGTGATGTTTTCATTTGGGACTTCTTATTGCCATTGAATTTACTCAGGCGTTTACTTAGCTTAGATTTCTTTCAGAAGCTAAAATAAAAAAACCATTCATGTGTGCTCAGAACTGTGTGTAAGCAAGTCTGTTAGACAGATCACGTTTATTCAGGGGGAATCACAGAGCAGGGAGAGGTCAGAGGTCAGACTGTTACACAGTCACATTGATTTAGCCTTCCCCTCTCTTTCCTCCGTATTGTTGTGCTCCAAGTGTGTGTGTGTGTGTGTGTGTGTGTGTGTGTGTGTGTGTGTGTGTGTGTGTGTGTGCGCGTGCGTGCGTGCGTGCGTGCGTGCGTGCGTGTGTGTGTTTTACATAGATCTATGGAAGAAGATTGTGCATGTATATTTCTCAAAGCTCTGCTTTATATCTAGTATGTAAAACTACTGTTCAAATGTCTGGGATCAGTAAGTAGTGTTGTTTGTTTGTTTGTTTGTTTTAGAAATTAATACATTTATTGCATTCATCTGATCAAATTTGATCAATTGAACTTGAATGAAAAAGTATATATTACAGTTTCCACAAAAATATTACGGACTGTTTTTAACACTTTTAAATTTTTCCTCAGCAGCAAATCAACATATTAGAATGATTTCTGAAGGATCATGTGACACAGAGGACTGGAGTAGTGATGCTGAAAATTCAGCTTTGACATCACAGGAACTAATTACAATATTCAAATAGAAAGTAGTTATAATAATAATAATAATATTAATAATAATCTGTTTTAATGTATTTGTGATCATTTGAGCCACACATTTGAGCTATTTCAAATACAAATACATTGAGATACATACAGAAAATCACCAAAAGGCTGACACCCTCCAGCCCAAACTCTAACCCTCCAACACCAACACACACCCTTCTGTATTCAGAAGAGCACAAACAGAGGCAGGCGTTGCGTTTGATCCCACCAGCATCTCGTGAATTATTTAGCGCTCTTCATATTGCCTGAAATGAAGCATCACATGAGTTTGAGCAGCATTTGGATATAATGAGCACATATGAATGGCACAGAATACACTGCAAGCCTGCAGAGATCTTTTTTTACACGTTTCCCTCTCATTTTTCTGTTTAGATCACTTACAAATCAGTGTCAACATGTGCTGTTCTCACACACGCACCACCAGTGTCTACATGGACAGAGTCCGCTAAGAATCATGTGTAAGTGAGTAATGCATGCTTTTGCATAGTAAAATTACTGCTAGGATTATTTGCATAATGTGCGAGAGTACAGTACAAAACCTGTGATCTTATAAACATGAGCTTTCTCTCCACCTGGTTGGACTGAGGGCACGGACCCACAATGCACCCGTTCTCTACCCACAGGAACATCTCTGTATCTCCTTCATAAATCAGCTCACTCCCGATTAATATGTGTGAGAGGACAGATATATGTGAACGACTTTGTGTCAATGATGCAAGCGTTAAATGTGCAAAATATTCTGAATTCACAGATAGACAATCTAGATCATCTCATTTGTTTAACATCTTCAGCCAACAAAAGTCCACTATTGCATAGTCCCCACCATATTTAATAGTCATGAAATAGCACATATGGAAGCATGTGAATTTTTTTGAAAGTATTCAAAAATATTGAGCAGATGCCAAAGAGACCAGGGCCCGGTTTCCCGATAACGCTCACTCTTAGCCTGCTAAGAAGACTCGAAAGATATATCTTACCAAATTTGTTTATTTTCCTAAGTGTGTTCCCCGAACTATACCTTAGAAAGCTGCTTAAGATATACCTTCTTAAGTGCGACGTGACCCGGCGCTGTCCGTGGCCATGGTGCTGAATTGTTTGAAATCGATGGCTCGACAATCAATTATTCTCTCGTGCAGGGGCTGTTTATGTGAAAAAGCTGTCATCTTTATAAAAGAAGCACTTCAGAAATAGTTGAAATTGCAATTTATTATGATTATTGGATATTATAAAAAATAATCCAAACTATAATAGCCTATAATAGCCTAACCTACATATTTTAAAATTGTAACATATAGCCTATTGCTGACACAATAACCTTTTCAAAAATGTACGTGCCGCCTTTTCTTTCCCATTTTTGTTCGCTGAGGTGGAGCTGCGATGAAATATTGTTCTTGTGTAAATACTTTCCAGCATTTCAGTAATAAAAGTTTACATCTTGCGTACGGTGCTCGGCAGTGATCAAAAAGGATTCAAACCGTGAATTTTGAATCTCTTGTAAACTCGGAGATTTGGATTCAGACGGCAATTAAATTACCACACGACCTGTTTGTCAAAAAACAGAAGGTACTAATTTGGCCAGGGATTTTTACGCGGATTGGGTGAGAAAAACACTGATATTATGGATTCGGACGGCACTGAAATCACCGACTTACCCCTGTAAATGTTTAAAATACAGGACGAGCCCATGAGAAACAATATTAGCGTCCGAATAGGACTTAACTGACAGTAGCCTATGCTTTCACTGGCCTTTAAAAGAGCGTTTTAATTCAATTAACAATATTGTATAATAATATAATTAAAAATCTAACAACAATCAGTGTAATGACAATTTTATTCTTTGCATGAAAACACTTGAATTAGCCTAATTTAATACTGTCTGGGTGTATTAAAACTTCAGAATTATATTCATTTAGACCTGCAACAACGCTAAGAGAGAGCTACGAATGGTCCAGACCAACCTTACGAAAGTGTGACTTACAGAAGATATACTTAGCGTACGAACGTTTCGGGAACCGTCCCATAAGGTTAAGAGAGAGGTTAAGCAATAGGTTAAGAACTACTTAGAGATAAGAACGCTTTGGGAAACCGGGCCCAGGTAGATACCTCCGAATAAAACATATTCTGATTTCTTGGATATCATATTAACCAGACCGTTTTGTGGCTGATGTAAGTTTATGTAATGTAAATTATATAGTAAAGCCCGAGGCAGCCAACTTTCTGATTTCCTCTGTCAATATTACTTGATCTACCGTATCTAACAGCTGATATCCACAGGGGTTACTCTAGAGGTCGCAAAGGTGAGGGTCAAAGGTCAATGCTCATATGAGTCAATATTCTCTTCACTTAACTTGTTGTACAATTTAATGGGTGAATCCTGTCAGGAACAGATCATATTTCACCTCTTTAAAAGGAAAGAAATACAACATTATATTTTTCTGAAGAAAACGAATGCTATTTCAGGACCATTAATATTGTGACATAATATTAATGACAACTTTTTGCATTACAGTAATGGGGGGGTCCCACTTTATATTAAGTGGCTTTAAGTACTATGTGCTTACATGATACGGGTAAGGTTAGGACAGGTGTGGTGGTATGGGTGGGTTTAAGGGTGGGTTAAGGTGTCAGGGAAGGGTCAACAGTGTAATTACAAATGTAATTACATAAATTAATTACAGCTGTAATTACACACAGGTATTTTCAAAATATAAGTACAATGTAAAAACATGCATGTACACAATAAGTCCACTGTATCAAATTACTAATTCCAATGTAAGTACATAGTACTTAAAGCCACTTAATATAAAATGAAGGTGGAAGTCGTAATGAAATTCGCAAAGGCGTAATGAAATGGAAGTTGCGGAAGCTATTATTTTTTTTTTATATTATGATGTACATCTGAGTGAATGCATTATCAGAAAAGAAAAAAAATGTAGGACGGGAACTTGGTTCTATCCACTGGTTTCTGACTGAATGGAGGTAAATCTGAATGTGAGCTTGCAGTCAGATGTAAATAGGGGGCGGGGTTTAAACAGACTAAATGATTGGAGAAGTCCTGCTTACATCACCAGAGAACATTTTGATTAAGAATTACAAGGTAAAAAGTGAAAGAAAGACAAAAATGAAACAAACGTAAAGATAAATTGTTCACAATAAGATCATTATCATGCATTTAGAAAATATATAGGGTGTATTTTCACTTTATGTCAACTACTTTTTGTTCTGACTTGAAATTTTAATATTAAAGATCTTGGCAAGTGAGAAATTTCAGTTCGTGCATTAGTGGAGTCTGTTTGCTCTCTGATTAATCTCATTGGTTTTTAGGAGAAATGACAAGATATTAAAGAGATCTCATTTGAGATTTTTCTTTTACGACTACAGGAGGCTCCAATTAAATTGTGCAGAAATCGGCGGTTGCAGGCGATTTTAATAAACACCTTCTGAATGGGAAAGCAGATCAGGGACAGACTCTCAGTACTGATCCCAAACCTCCAGACTCTTAACACACCTGCAGCCTCCTCTTCCTCGTATCAGCTAATTACACTCGGCCCTTCCTCGCCCCTGCCCCGCAGCAGGAAATTAGATATTTAGTCAACCCCACTGGCTCAGCACCAAGAACCTTCCGAGTGCTTTGAACTAGGGTGCAGTTTTAATTAAAAACCCCAGGCAAAGCTCTGAGAGCAGAACTCCGCTGGGTGAGGGGGTCAACTAACCATCCGAGCACTTCCCGGGTCGCCACCTCCTAACGGGATCAGAATTCCAGAGGAGAGACACCGAGGGATGCCGCACTCTCTGGATATACAAAAAGAGACTTTCTATAATTGTCCGTGTTCTGACTGTTCTGATAATTGCCCTAGATTTTCTTGGGACGATGACACACATAAATACAAACTACACATGCACACACTCATAGCTGATGGCTACAGATGGTGTTGTACAGAGATGCTGTTTTTTAATTGGCCTCCCAGAGTAATGGCTGCTGTTAGAAGGTTGTTGTTTTTTTAGTTTTTTTGCTCTGGCAAGATTTTAGCAAGCATGCCATTTGTCTTACCAAACGAGCTATTGACCTGTCTGGGAATATTTAGGCACCCAATAACATATCGCACACCATATCAACAAATCCAGCTCTTATTAATTACCATCAGCAGCAAGGGCCAATGACACTGGATGTCACTGTACGTAAAGCATGCAAACTACATTCCATTACAGCCAGAAACATCCGGAACAGCAGCAGTATAAAATGTTAGCTCATAAAATAAGTCTGAGAGTAGGATTGGACATTTCGCTTGTGGTTTGGGATCCAAACTTTCTGACTCACCATAAAGTTTCCTAAGGTAGAGTAAGCATCAATATTACTCTTGCTCATACTCAGAGTTAGAGATTTGAACAACTCATAAAAAAAAAACTCCAATATGTACTTTATAGAACCTAAGTTCTTGGCTAAATTTTGTAGAATGATTTATGCCAAAAAAATCTAGAAACATCTACACTGTAAAAAAATTTTTTTTTCGAACTTTTAAATAAAGATTATTGGAATACGTATTTTTACATTTTTACATTTATGCATTTGGCTGATGCTTTTTTCCAAAGCAACTTACATTGCATTTCAAGGTAAACATTTACATTTTTATCAGTTCTTGTTTTCCCTGGGAATCAAACCCATGACCTTGGCGTGGTTAGCACCAACGAGCTACTGTTTGAGCTACAGGAAAGCACCTTTTACAAGAAAATACTATTTCAGTTTTTCTTCAAAATTCCATGTTTAATTCAAATGTGTCACTTAGAGCCTACAGAGTGACCTTTACAAAAATAAAACATTTACAGTACAGACTTTTGCATGCAGAAGTGTTACAATTTCCATGAGTGTATGTATAGTATAACCTATTTTCTTTGTGTATCACTGCCATATCAAGAAAACAAGAGAATGGATGAGCATGAATTAACAGAGATCTATTTGCTCAATGCGGAATGGGCTGATGGCACAATACGGCCGTGTGCATTAGCCTATTCGCCAAGTTCACTGGTACATAAAAAAAGATGGAGTCAGGGGTTAAATTGGGATTTATTATGTGGGGGGGGCTCTCCCTAAGGGGGTCCGGGGGTATGCCCCCCCCCGGGAATGTTTTTTTTTTTAAATAAACCATTAAATGGCATTTTCTGGAGAGTTTTGTGCAAAGAAATGGAGAAATTGAGTTTACTTTACTGAATAGGCTACATTTTTAGTTGTAGCTTTACCTATCTGTACTTTACTTAAGTAGAATCAATAGTGCATATGCCTACTTTTGACTTTTACTTCGTTACATATTGCAGCAATTATTATACTTTCTACTCCACTACATTTACAACGTTTCGTTACATTTTCGTTACATTTTCTGATCAGTTTTTCCCCTGCCAAAACAGGGATTGAAAAAAATCTCCTGTTTTCGGGTGCTGATGCGGTGGTGACGCGTTCATGTAACATGTAAGGGTAGCGCTGCCAATAAAGCACCTAAAAGCTGTCTCTAAGATCCCTCAAAATAATGATTATGAATATGTAAAATATAGCAACGAGACATTTTAATTGTTTATTAAAAAACAAGTGTTTTCTGTGTCAGTGCCCTGCATAGATGAAGTTGACGATGCTGACTCGCGATCTTCGCAGTAGTGAACGCACCAGAGAGAAATGCACATTTCATACGGATTACACAAGCAGCAGTCTGTTTTCTTTCGTTTTGAATTGTTCTGTTTAAAAGAAGACATTTCAAGCTTTCTATAGATATTTCTCTGGTCTATCAGGCAAGTAGGCTACCTTATGCTGAGTTTCGGTTCATTTATGAGATGAGCTCCAGTTCACGCACCGGCGCCTCAGTGTCGTGTTTATCTATTGTCTGCTATATTTACTTCTTAATTATTAAATCCTGGCAATTGGTTGATGAAACATTGATTAAAATTAAGATATCATTAATACAAAACGAAATTCATTTTAAAGAAAGGCTTTGTGCTTTCTGTTTGAGGTCTCAGTGAAAGTTTTAAACAGTCTTTTAGTGCCGCTTTCAGAGCGGTCATGTCCGTAACGGAGAACTGTCCCGTCTGTAACATTGTTTTTTCCTCATAAATGCGAACATGAAAAATAAAATAAAATGAATATGTTATGTTCTGTGGAGAGCCGACCCTTCTTCATCCGGTGGGTAGTACTTTGGTTTGCGCAGTGTAATTCACAGAATTACAAAAAAATATTTTGCTACCTAAAAGTTAAAGATTTTTTTGTGTCACGTCCACGGCGTGTAGCCTATTTCCCTCATATTAAATATAAAACGCATGTGTAGACTGATATTTTTCTAATGTCTGGACTCCTTTATTAAGGGAGTATGAATATATAAACAGTTTCAATATTAAATGCATTTTCTGAGAATTTATATTTCAAGCTTTTACTGCAAATATTATATAGGCCTACATTATATGATGCGCTTTTATTCTTGCTAATGCTTTTAAACCATTCAAGCCATATCTTACTTATTTTATAAAACTTTAAAAGCGGAAAGCACATCACTCATTCCTGGGAATACATTTGACATCACAGTCTGACCTTGACGGAAATAAATATCCTACGCCAAAAGTACCAGAGAAAAAGTCTCAGCTGTGCTCAGATTTGTAAACCGTACAGTTGCTTTGGTTTTTCAATCCGTACCCGTTTCGCCCCGTGGCTCAAAAGGGACACAACAAAAATAGGGACACACGAGAAAGCCAAATAAGAATGCAAAATGTATTAAAAAAATTAAAAACTATAAAAAAAAAAAAACTACGTACAAGGTAACAGTGAACAAATTCATAATCCGTGCACGCTTTCGCAATCGTTGTTTTGTAAATCGTTCCTTCGCAATAGTTGTTTGTAATATTCAGTTCCTGTGAAAAATTGTGAAATACTGTTCCATAGGTGAAGTTACACAACAATATGGTGATTGATTACATACAATATTTGGACGTAATATTCAGTTCCAGTGAAAATCTGTTCCAGTTAATGGAGTATGCACAGGTGATGTGTAATATTCAGTACCAGTAAACTCCACCCGCTGGAACAGTTTCTTACAGTAACTGAATATTACACAACATCACCTGTTCAGTTTTGCAAACTGTACTCACAGATTTGTGGCCTATACCTTAGTTTGGAAATCTGTTTTTCTGTACATTGATTTGTTGTGTATTGTTAAGATGAAGACAACTGTCTTAACTGAATTTTTCTATGATTTGGCAATGGGGTATGTAGATGACATGAAACCGCGTGGTTGAACTGAAACCCCCCCAGGTCTCCCGTATTTTGGTACCCAAATGTTGACAGGTAGGCCTATGCCATAACGCTGGAATTGACATCACTTGATTACACATTGTATTACCTTGTTATGATAGTGACTCATACAATGTGCCAAACATATTTTCCTTAAGTTGTCATTCAAGGCCAGGGCACTTTTTGTACAACCAACGTTGTGCTGAACTTGACAAAATTGTTCTGCAGCGGCGGCCAGCAGCTCGTTTTTTTTTTTTTTTTTTTTTTTTCAAGGGAGCAGAAGGTTCTGGAACTTTTGCGCGCTTCCACATCCCGCGCAACTACGGATCTCCCAGGGACATTCATTATATATTGCTGCGTACATTTATCCTGGTCGGAGTTCAGAGTAGTAGCCTACCTAAATGCGCATGGCATGCGTACGCTGCGCGATCATGGTCGACTGACAACGAGATTAAGCAGCTGAACAAGAATACGGCCGTGTTCCGATTGTTCTCATCTCAGCTCCGCCGAGACAAAATAGACATGCCATTTCAAAAATCTTTCATTTATAATCAGAAATATGTTTTCAAAGGCATCACTTTCATCAAATTTTATGTGACATAATTTCCAGTAGGCAACTGACTGCAAACAGGCACATCAGGGCACAAACGAGCAGGCTTATGTGCCGGGGCTGAGCCCCGGAGAGCCCCGGCCCAATTTAACCACTGGGTACAGTAAAAAGTGCTCAAAATTTGGCTTTTGTTAGGCCAGTACATCATATTTCAAGGCCTTATGTCCGCTTTAACGAATTTAACTCTGTGGCGGCCAAGAAACCACGCCGAAATGGGCTGATGGTGCAATACGGCTGTGTGTATCGTCCTTTATGCTAAGTTCAATGCTTCATTAAAAAAATATTTTGTTTAGTAAAAAGTGCACAAAATTTACATTTCGTTGGAGCAGTTCGTCTAGTACGAGGCTAAATTCAGCTACTTATTTGTTTGTTACAGCATTTCTTCGCCACCTGTAAGGATACATTAAACCTGACAAAGTGGTGTTTACTGTACCAATATTTTTTAATTGGCTGTTAAAGTTTTATATATGGGACAATATAAACATACAGCCTTAACGATATCCAAATTTTGAGCATTTTTTTACTGTACCAATCTTTTTTATAAACCAGTGAATAAGGGACAACACACACTAAACCACCTACTGCACCATCAACCCATGGCACGGTTTCTTCGGCACCACATAGCATGCATTATAGTGGACATAAGGCCTTGAAATATGATGTCCAAAAGCAAAATTGAGCACTTTTTACTGTACCAGTCTTTTTTATGGACCCTTGAACTTGGCAAATAGGACAGTGCACACAGCCTAACTGCGTAATAGACCATTTTATGGCAAAAACTGTTTCAAAATAAATCTTACACCAATTTTTTTTTTTTTTTTTTTTTCTGTGTACTGATGTTTTCTTTTGCTCACATTTGCAATTCAACTTAAACCACGTTGCAGTTACAGTAAAGTTGTACTTATTTGCCAAAGCTGATTTCAACACATTTGGCACCTGGCAGTTTGGGAGTGTTAGTTTTGGACCCTGTGTATGCATGTGGCCACTAATACCAGTCTGCCAACCTGTGCCCACCTGTGCCCACCTGTTTATCTCAGCACGGCTCTGTATGGACACACTTTTATCTCATTCTTTCCAGAGTTACATTCGCTCTTTTACTCTTGAGCCCTGCCTCTCTCATTGTGTTTTCTCCTTCGTCACTACTTTAACTTGTTATACAACTGCAGAAATATCATGTGTACCATAAAATCTTTACAATGGCCTGGAGATGGAATTAATGGGGATGGTATCCTGGTTAGCAATGCAAATAAGATAATCAATTCAAATCAGATAACCGGAGAGAGACCAAAGTAACCCGAGGCAATTCAACACAACTAATCATTCAAAATGACCTCTCTAATCTTACTGATTATTGACAGATATTGATTAGCTGTGGTTGACAAGAAATGCTTCAAATGAGAAACACCACCTAGTCATTAAAGGAACATCCTGTGATCTTTAATTTGATGGAAGTTTGTGAGTAATTTAATTAAATAATGAATCAGCCTTCTTTTAGACTGTGTAGTACTGATAATTGTAAAATCCACATCAGCACTCATTCCTGCGAGTTGGCAAACAACAGAAACGTATTTGTTGGGTTCAGGAGTGAAAATTTTCCATTACAAAGACAGTCTGTGCAAAGTGTCTGTGATCGATTCCAAACTGGCAGAAGGAGGAAGAGGAATCTTACCGTGTTTAAAGGAACAGTTCACTCAAAAAAGAAAATTGCATATGACTCGTGCTATATTGCAAATACTTCTATGAGAGCTTGAAGTCATTCTGACATTTTTTACTTGTACTTTGGAGTTTGACAGACATAGTCACTATAAACTGCTATTTTATTTTTGAAAACTATAAAAAAAATCATTAACAACATTATATGAGTTTCAGAAAAATACATTTGAATTAGGTCAATTTAATTCATTTTAAATGAAGGCACAATTTCTGCCCTATTCCTATTGGCCCTTTCACCATTTGTTTACAAACAGATACTTTAGTCCCGCCCCAAACTCACTAAACCATTGGTTAAGCCAGTGTTGCTATATGAAGCCACTCAACAAACAGAACAATGGTGAAACCATGCACAATAACACAGCTTTCACATTCATTAAACTGCGAAAAGAGAAAGTAAAAAGAAAAAAAAAACTTTACTTTTAATATTACAAAAGTCAATGCATTTACAGTTATTTTCAAGGCAAGCATTCATAATGTTATTATATATATATATATATATCCAAGCAGACTCATGGTTTTAGTTGTGAGCACTACACACACTGAAACAAAAGCACTTGAGATTGTTTAGGCTTCAAGTGAGCCACTTAGACTTGTAATATGATTGTCTATTGAAGATACAGTCAAAGATCATGGTATGAAAGATAGTATTCAAATTAAGCCAAGTGCCAAGAGTGAAAACAACACAATGTCAATACAATGGCAAGATGAAAGGTTTGCAACCTATTATACTTTCGAAACATGATATTTTTCCAGTACAACAAATGTAGAATGGATCTTGATTTCATTCATTAGGAATTAAAAAGTCTCACTGGTTGGAGGGGAAGAAATAGAAACATTTTTGTTGTCACAACAATTATGTTCTGTCTTGTCTGCATCTGTTCTTGTAGTGCCTGATTAGTTAACCTTCATCCACCTGTGTCTAGTTAGTTCCCTTGTTTACTCTGTGTATATATTCTCCCCGTTCAGTTCAGTCCCTGGTTGGTTATTGTTCATGTGTGCATATCTATGTGGGCACGCTGTAACATTCTGTTAACCTGCTCGTTACATTAAAACTTATCTCCGTTGGTATAATCTACCTTCATCTGTCAAGCTGTGACATTTGTGATGTCAACTAAAAATGAAGCTTGTTTTTGAAGTAATGCAAATTGCTACATTTTGACAAAAGATTTTGAAGACAAACATTTCTAAATTTCTAAAATTTGAATTAAGGTTGCAAACAGGATGTAGAATTGCAATTTAAATATGGATATGAACATATAAATAAAACATTTTTGTTACTTGAAATAAAATTTGTTACTTGATATAAACAAACTTTATTTCAAATGGTTGCCAAGGCAACATTTATCATTTAAATTTTTATAAAAAATATAACTTTAGGTAAAATAACTAAAACTGAAATAAAATGAATAAAACCTATATAGACATATTAAAAACATTTAAATGAAAACACTATAATACATTTTTATATTTTAATTTTTAAAATATGTCTATAGGTTTTATTAGTTTTTATCCAGTTTTAGTTTTAGTTCAGTAGTTATTCAGTTTTAGTTTTAGTTCAGTAGTTATTCAGTTTTAGTTATTCAAAAATATGAATAAAAATATAATAGTATAGCATATTATAATACAGTATAGTGTAGTAGTTTTGTATAGAATAGAATGATACTATAATAACACTGCCAGGAACATGCATTAGGAAAGTGAAATGTGTGTTCTGGATTTGAAGTGTGTTTAGTGAGGAGAACGGTCACAGCATGAAGCCCTGCAGGAATTGACTGTCTATCAGACGGAACATTCAAACAAGCTGCTTTAGAAATCTCGTGACTCCAATACATCTCTCCAGCACAGACTGAGACGCAAATATCCGTGAGTGTGTGGGAGGCGGAAGCTTAACATCTGAGATCAATAGGGCCCCGGGGGGCCCGGCAGAGTATCGCGTGCCCAGCACGAGTGCCCCGTGCTCCCTGGCCTCCTGGAGCGCAGGGCCCCGGCACAGGGCACAGAGGAGAAGCGCTCTACTGCTTGTTTAACCTTTCATAAAACAGCCATTCCATTGCACTAACACACACTAACACACACTCAGGCAGAACATGCAATGTAAGCATTTGTGGATAATCTTGATATAGAGCCCCTCTTTCATTTTAAGAGCGCTTTATATCTTATTTTCCGCACCTTCCACTTTATTTACTAGTTGTCCTAGAGGCAGCTTTTCTTTTACAATTACTGGCTCCACTCCAAAGATAGAGGAGGTGTCAGGCAGGGAATGTGCTTCTGTTCTTGGCTACTTTAGCTCTTTCTGTTTGTGTTTTTCCTGCCTTTCCATCATTGTGCAGTTATTTAGTGGCAAATCCTTGAGAACGAGACATTTCATATCCATTATATCTGAAGGTATCTTCAGAACTCTCCCTGTTTTTCTCAGATAGCACCTAAATCACCTTGAAAACTCTTCAGGAAGGTACAAAAAGACCCAAAAGAAAGAGGAAAAAAACATTCTTAAAAGAAAAGTGTCAAAATATCAAAACATCACTCTGTTTCAAAACTGATTCAACCAACGGCATGAGTCTGGAGCGGGACTACCTGTTTGTTCGACCAATAGGAGATAAGGGACTGTTTGGGAATCCTGTTTGAAAAGAGTCCCTATTTTTTGCACTGTCATAGAAGTTACACACTTCACAAATGAAATCTTAGCGATTTCCGTGCCTCCATTGGCAGCTACGCAACTACCACTTTGACACTTCAAAAAGTTCATAAAGAGATCGTAAAACTAATCCATATGAATTAAGCAGTTTAGTGTAAATTTGATACAAAATGTTACGCTTTATATGATGAACAGATTTAATTTAGGCTTTAATTCACATACAAACATTGATAAGCGAACATAAACAGAAGCTCAACCGAACTTGCATTTGCGTACAGAACAAACCATTAGTTCTTGCTGAAGCTCAAACGTGCTGCGTAACACGAGAATGAACCTCATTGGTTCTTGCAGAAGCTCAAACGTGATGCGTAACACGAGAATGAACCTCATTGGTTCTTGCAGAAGCTCAAACTTGCTGCGTAACACGAGAATGAACCTCATTGGTTCTTGCAGAAGCTCAAACGTGATGCGTAACACGAGAATGAACCTCATTGGTTCTTGCAGAAGCTCAAACGTGATGCGTAACACGAGAATGAACCTCATTGGTTCTTGCGGAAGCTCAAACGTGATGCATAACACGAGAACATGAGAATGAACCTCATTGGTTCTTGCAGAAGCTCAAACGTGATGCGTAACACGAGAACATGAGAATGAACCTCATTGGTTCTTGCAGAAGCTCAAACGTGATGCGTAAAACGAGAATGAACCTCAATGGTTCTTGCAGAAGCTCAAACGTGCTGCGTAACACGAGAATGAACCTCACTGGTTCTTGCAGAAGCTGAAACGTGATGCGTAACATGAGAATGAACCTCATTGGTTCTTGCTGAAGCTCAAACGTGATGCGTAACACGAGAATGAACCTCATTGGTTCTTGCAGAAGCTCAAACGTGGAGCGTAACACGAGAATGAACCTCATTGGTTCTTGCAGAAGCTCAAACGTGATGCGTAACACGAGAATGAACCTCATTGGTTCTTGCATAAGCTCAAACGTGATGCGTAACACAAGAATGAACCTCATTGGTTCTTGCAGAAGCTCAAACGTGGTGCGTAACACGAGAATGAACCTCATTGGTTCTTGCAGAAGCTCAAACGTGATGCGTAACACGAGAATGAACCTCATTGGTTCTTGCAGAAGCTCAAACGTGATAAGTAACACGAAAATGAACCTCATTGGTTCTTGCAGAAGATCAAACGTGGTGCGTAACACGAAAATGAACCTCATTGGTTCTTTCAGAAGCTCAAACGTGATGCGTAACATGAGAATGAACCTCATTGGTTCTTGCAGAAGCTCAAACGTGATGCATAACATGAGAATGAACCTCATTGGTTCTTGCTGAAGCTCAAACGTGATGCGTAACACGAGAATGAACCTCATTGGTTCTTGCGGAAGCTCAAACGTGATGCGTAACATGAGAATGAACCTCATTGGTTCTTGCTGAAGCACAAACGTGCTGCGTAACAAGAGAATGAACCTCATTGGTTCTTGCTGAAGCTCAAACGTGATGCGTAACACGAGAATGAACCTCATTGGTTCTTGCGGAAGCTCAAACGTGATGCGTAACACGCAGGGTTCGAATTATGATTTCATCTTTGTGGGGGTCTCTAAAAAAAAAAAAAAAAAAAAAAAAAAAGTAGCCTATGAGCAGGGGCGGTGTAGCTTAATAATGTAATATAAAAATATAAAAATTTCTAAATATAATACAAATTTAATAAAAAAAAAAAGCGTTGGTAACACAATTCAATTTAAATAGTACATTTGGTTTAATTTGTCTTCAAATTCAGATACACGCGTGTACTTAAGTGGTCTAGTGGTAGAACTTTTGCCAAGCGTGTCAGAGGTTCTGGGTTCGAATCCGTACTCGTATAGGTTTTTTTTTCTTTTCTTTTTATCAAATCCGATTATGTTTATCAGTGGTTGTATATCAGGCAGAGACACATTTATGTGCATTTTGTTTTGTAATTTCACTGGAACGAATAGAGAGTCTCCACAACGGATTGAAGCGCGCGTCCGAGTGAAGAATGCGCGAGCCACAAACAAACACAGTATCCGCGCCACTGATCGCAGCGGCAACGAGCACTTTGATCACTTGATTTAAGCACAAGGATGTATTGTAGTGTGATGACGATCCGAGATCCCGTGAGATCCATGTGTTTGGCATCTTGTCCTATCTTTTAAGTCATGCTACAGTAGTCTGAAGGAAAAAGTGCTTTATTTGTAATTTAAAATAATGGTGCTGATGATTTTTAGAGACCCCCACAGGTATATGATTTTACTGCTTTCATGGGAGCTCATCCTCTCTCTATGGGAGCTCAGCTCCCACTGGCTCCCACGTAATTCGAACCATGGTAACACGAGAATGAACCTCATTGGTTCTTGCGGAAGCTCAAACGTGCTGCGTAACACGAGAATGAACCTCATTGGTTCTTGCGGAAGCTCAAACGTGCTGCGTAACACGAGAATGAACCTCATTGGTTCTTGCGGAAGCTCAAACGTGCTGCGTAACACGAGAATGAACCTCATTGGTTCTTGCGGAAGCTCAAACGTGCTGCGTAACACGAGAATGAACCTCATTGGTTCTTGCAGAAGCTCAAACGTGATGCGTAACATGAGAATGAACCTCATTGGTTAACCTCAAAGCCTAAATTTAATTTGTTCATCATAAAGCGATCGAGTCTCTTTCGAAAATTTGGACTAAACCACTCAATTCATATGGATTAGTTTTTTATGATCTCTTTTTGAAGTGTCAAAGTGGTAGTTGCGTAACTATCAATAGAGGGACAGAAAACACTCAGATTTCATAAAAAATATCTTCATTTGTGTTCTGAAGATGAACGAAAGCCTTACGGGTTTGGAACGACATGAAGGTGAGTAAATGATGACAGAATTTTCATTTTTGGGTGAACTAACCCTTCAACTAATGTTAACAAATGAGACCACATTATAAAGTGTTATCGATAATAATAAATCCTAAAATCTCACCTAGCCTAAGGGATAAACGGCTAGAATTCAAATTGATGACACAAAGACACCACCATTTCAACCTCAAAAACACACATTTAAGAAGAAACCTGTGGCAGCAGAGAGTGAAAAAACTGCTAAACTTCATATAGATTCCCTGAAATAGATTCTCAGCTATGGCGCAGAGGACAAGGGGGCGACACAGTCTAGACTTCTAACAAGTCAATCCAGCGTGTCTGCACAGGGAACGATTGAAACAGAGCGACGGACAGCTTTGACATGCCTCAACCTTTCAGTTTTCAGGTATTTGGACACGGATATTGAAATAACAAACAGGCGATGGAGGCCGGGGTGATTGATGGAGTGAGCGGGCCAGACTACACCCTGCTGGTGGTCTGTGCGCCAATTCATTCAGCTGAAATTTCTTTATTTTTTTCTCCCTTAGTTAACAAAAGCAAGAGAAAAGGTCAAGCTGGTCTTGACTTGGTCGTCTATTGTATAAAAATAACCTTCACAGAGAATGGAAAAAGCCTATAGGACTCAATGATAAAAACACATTTCAGATAAAAAAAAAAGCATGTGGACATTCAGACAGATGTTATCGGCAGTTCACCCACAGACGCTTTTATTCTTCTGTATTTTTACTCCCTGGAGTCACAGTGACTGAGAGTGTGAGGATAGTTCTTTATACAGCACTGACGACTGCCACAATATGAAGAACATCTAACATCTAAATGTCAATATTCAGAGCACTAGTCAGACTGCGTTGATTAGTGTGATCGGACAGTAATGATCTTAGTAATCCTATGACTACCCGTTCTTCAATAAAGTTCTGAAACTATTCGACTCCATGTGGTGAAACAGATCACAGGCTTTATTGAACATGTTCAAAGCTCGATATCAGCTCACCCAGCCTTAGGCTATTTTAGACATCTGAAAAACATATCCTTCACCAATCTTTATCAATACATTTCCTTCATTTCATATAAAATAGGCTATGAAAATATCATCTGTTTGGATCCCCTGCTTCTACATTCCTTTAGTTTTATGCAAACACTCTTCAATCTCACACATAAGAAGTATTAAATAATATGTATAATACAATAATTTTATATCTAATTTTATATAAAATCAAACATCATATGTGTGTGGTTTTTTATTTGTTTATATATAAACAAAATTGTTTAATATATTTTGTTTAATTAAATTAGACTGTGGCAGATCAACTATGTTTTACCCAAATCATTGACAAACGGCACATTAAATGAACGATTTATGATCAATTTCAAGTTAGCTATAAAGCTTTTCATGACAAGAAGAGTGACTCTAAAGCCTATAACCCAATATCATAGCTATACACACTGTCATAGTGACACTGTTTTCATGATTTGTGGTATTTTTCTATGAATAATGTTACACCCCCAAAAAAAAAAATATTAATAAAAGTACACACTTTTACAGTACACAAAAATTTCAATTTGTCAAATTATCAAAATGTACTATCTGTACCATTAAGAATGATTTATTTTCCCAGCATTCAGTGAATAATATATATTAATTAATAAATTACATTCAAATATAAAAATGTACACCCTTCATATAGGCATGTTATTAAAACATTAAAATGTATTACAATCTGTAATTCTACTATCTATACCAATATTAATGATTTAATTGTCCCAGTATTCAGTCAATTATATAATTTAAAAGAATTACATAATGATAAATTATCTTGAAGGTTATACTGTATTGCATTATGCACATGCACTGTAAAACCCTGCTTATGTGCTTTATCACATATTTCATGTCTCGATCATTCATTTTTGCTTGCTTGCATACTTTACATACAAAACAGGGTAGGTGCAGAGGATATATATATATATGAAGGACAGTCTGTGAAATGAAAATGCGTAAGTGTACGAAAACAGGATTCTTCGCTCTTCCCTTTGGCCAAAGCTGAACTGAGACACAGATTGACCAGTGCAAGACCAGGGGCCGGTTGCATAAACCTCTAAGACTAGTCTTACAAGTTAGACATCAATTTATTTTCTTTAAGACGGTTCATAGCTTTTTTAAATCAATTACATAAAAACGTAGATAAGCCTACTTTGATACCGAAAACTAAGACTGACTGCCCCTGACTAACTGCTAGTAGGTCATACTAGAACTTAAGACACTGTCTTAACATTATGGCTATGTTTATGCAACCGGCCATATGATGACTGATAGACAGTGAGTAAATTCTAACACATAACATAACAATAAATAAATAAAAATATTTAATCTTTCATGAAAACACATCTTGCTCTGTCTCTGAAATAATTTTGACTTTTCTTTCTTGCATGTAATACCCACTTGATCCACTCAATTCCTGATGGATAAAATATAAAATAAAGTCACATCCCATATATTTTCACTGGGAAATGTGTCACATCACAAAAGTAAAATGAGTCGCGAATGCCGTTTCATGTTCATCTCTCACTGTGGAGAGTTCATATCCACGATCGCATCTGAAAAGAGCGCTCTGCTTATCCTGAACATTCACGATGCCGTTTCCTTCATCAGTGCTTGTAACCTAGCAATCCTGAGCCAACATGAATCGCTAAGTGCAGCATTTGAAGTGCGAACAGGTTTTAAGCTCGTACAACGAGCATCAAATATATTCCAGAATCTACTGTAAATTCATAGCGCTCGCTATAATTACTGGAGGATCAAAACCTGAAATCCTACAGCATAAAGAACCGGAGCTCATTAATGTTGACAGGTGCCGCACACCTGCTGTGCTGTTTTTACCTGTGCTTGATGGCCAATGGTGTGGCATTAAAACACTTGAAAGCACTTTAGATATGATTAAGAGCTGTATGCTATTAAACGCTCGAGGAAACAGATTAGAATAACAAATGTGTTGCCTGGTATTGATAATGTTCCTCAAGCGCAGTAGCGCATTTGGTCAGTGGCAGTTTCTGAACTGAAACCAACAGAAATGTAATGGTTATTTTCAGTTAGCATGATATTACATAAAATATTACAAGGCAAATCTCAGTTCAGAAGGTAAATCCCTCAGTCGCAGGGAGCAGAGAAGAGCTGCATGCAGGGTGCAAAACTCCCACAATGCACAGCAAGTGACCGCTAATCCACTCTAGAGTACAGCTGCCACACTGTAGGGCTCTTAAACCATCCATACTAATGTTATTTGACTGATATTATCATGAAATATCATTATCGTTTTAAAGAACTGTTCAAACTTCATGACGTCCCTGGAGTTCAACATCTCCATCTGTGCTCAGTAGGGTGGACATAAGACAAAAAGGCCAAGACCATTAATAGACTGAATATGAGACTGAGGACTCCAGCTCTAATACTAAACAGTATTTAGAAAGAAGTAAAGCTACTGCATTGTGAACATAGACATCAAAAGCAATTTTTTAAATTGAAATGCCAATTTTCATTTTCATTTATTATATTTTTTCTTTTTTTTTGGAGGGGGGGTTGCAGGATAATTGATAGTTGCACGGATATATATATATATATATATCTATATCTATATATATATATATATATATATATAACATGGAATAATGAAGGGTGTAAATATCATTTAATTAAATTATTATTTAAATTACATTGATTTAATTAATTTAGTTTGTCCAAATTTCATTTTTTTTTCTTTTTTATTTACATATTTATCGTTTAATCTGTTACTTTTATAATGTTTCATTCATGTACTTGTTTTATTGATGTCACTCCATTATCGGCTCTATTTCTGTGTCCGCGTTAGTGCACTAATGTTGATCAATATGAATAATGATTACTTATTCAGTACTTACATTCTCTATCATTTGATGCACACTACATCCATGAGCTCTGACGAGCACCACCTTTTCCATATGTATATAAAGAGTGTCATAGATGACAGTCAAGAAATGGACATGCGATTTTACAAAAAAAAATGGATATGCGATTTCACTTATTCCCGAGTCTCACGATCGCACTCGCACGACAAACCCAAACCTTTTTGGCCCGTTTCTAAATTCTGTGCTGAAGTGAGCAAAACCATCAAGAATCATTACACATTACAACCCTGACAGCCATATTACTTACTGTCCCATTAAAGCAGATTAAAACTCACTCAAGCAGTCAACAATGACACTCCGCAGCCTGTTTATTCATCTATTTAGAGTTTGAGGGGTATGCAGTCCTCTCATTTACCCTGATGGAGGTAATCAATGGTTTTCTGTGTCATGAGGTGAGCTCTCGGAGAACAGCAAGTCTCCGGAAGTCTATGAGGTCAGTCTCCAGGGAGTGATCTTTCTCAAACACAGCGCCTGACATGTCTGCCACACACATTCAGAATACATTTCACATGACTCTACTACTTTCTGATTGCAGGGGACACATGAATCACTATAAAATTGTCACCAGTAAATAACTGCTCGTGTGAAATGTCATTATTATGTTGTTGTATTTTTCTCACTGTGAGTGATTCGGCTCTTGATTGAAGATGGCATTTTGAAACAGTGTGGCCAGAACCTGCTGTCATTTACTCCACTGCTGTGACAAAACTGTCCAAACTGTTGAGTCCAGAAGAAACAGTGAAGAGTTTGCTTCACTACCTAGATACAGAGACTCTTGACTCTTTTTACATACTTTCTTACTATCCTTTCGTCACTTTTCTACTGGTAGCTGGTTTAGTAAGAAACTAACTCAACCAGTCACCATAGCATAGTCAAAGTGACCACTTCCTCCAACTAGGTTGACCCTACTGGGTTAAACCGGTCGTAAACCGGTCGATTGTCCCCTGCAATCAGAAAGTAGTCATGTGACATGTATTCTGGATGTGTGAGGCGGACATGTCAGACATCGCACACCGCTGTGTTTGAGAAAGATCACTCCCTAGAGATTGACCTCATAGACTTCCGGATACTTGCTGTTCTCCGAGAGCTCACCTCAAGACACAGAAAACCATTGATTACCTCCATCAGGGTAAATGAGAGGACTTCATACCCCTCAAACTCTAAATAGATGAATAAACAGGCTGCGGAGGGTCAATGTTGACTGCTTGAGTGAGTTTTAATCGGCTTTAATGGGTATCGTAGGTAGTGCATGGTAATGCACTTAATGTCCAATAAATGTTGATTTTAAAGCACTTAATTAACGACATTTTCCAATATTCCGTGACGTAATCTAAAGTGAGAACAATTTACGGATAATAAGTTGTTAACAAAGCATTATCTACCTCTTAGTTATGAGCTAATAACACTGTTAATTACAGTGACAATAAATGAAGAACTCATTATTTGTGTATAGTCTATTAATGTATTATCTACACTTAATATAAACTATTAATTAACTAATTTGAGATTTAATTTAGCTTCATGCATTCTCTTTTTATCAAGACTTGAATGTGGGTAAGTTTCATAAAAAAATAAAAATTTTGAACAAAGAGCTGAGAAAATCATGTTTTTGTCAAAGACTACGTCCGGATCAGATTTAGAATTATGATCAAAACCGAGATGGACGTATCGATCAAAAGATTGAGTACAAGTATTCTAAATATACTTAGACTTTTCTGTCAGTATGAGTCAAGTATACCTAAGTATAATACATAAAGTACATAAAAAGTAGACTAAAAGTATGCTTTCTTATTTTTAGTTTAAAAGAAGTATACTATTAGTGCACTTGAACTTATTATTTGAAAGGTTAGCAAAAAAATGCAAGCCCCGCACTTAAATCCTCACGAATAACTTGCCCCATAGGACTTTTATTGTCTGTCCATTATTGTACATGCAATTTCCATTTAGTTTTTTTACGAACTGAGGGATAAGCCTGTGGAAATCGATAGAGCTTAACTTGTATTTAACCTGGAATATTCCTTTAAGCTACAATGACCTGTTGTTTTTTCCATCAGGTTTTGCATATACCACAAAGAATGTCCTCCATTACATTGCTCATGATGTGTTCATACATTTTGTGTAATTAAAACCGAATTTGTGCTATACTGAGGAGATATCTCCCTTGCAGATGTTACAGGAGTTGTGGAAAGTGCTTTTCCCTGTATCACTGGCCTCAGCACTATCTGACCATTAACTGTTTTGACTTCAGCTTGTTCTCTCCCTCCACATCCTCAAAAAAAGACAGAACAGAAACATATGCGCCAATCTGCCACGCTAAATTCAGGCCTATCCTCTAGTCTTGACACGAGCTGCGTGGGTGATCTGCTAATGGAGACCTGAAAGGTGAACTTTAGATCAGCGCTTCAATATTAATGCATAATGAAGAATTCAGGAATCACATAACAACCGCAAAGAGAAACACCAGAGATAACGCTGTCAGCAGTTTGTCTGTGTGTTAACATTCATTTTTTATTCTCTCTCCTCACTGTTAAATATAGTAAAACTGATCAATTTACCTGATTCCTTTCACCATTTAATTTCTATTACAATTCCATTTCATGTTTGCTACATCAATTCAATATTTAAATGCGATTCGCATGTTCATTTTTTTATTCAATTTCTGCTTTAAGACCTCTATATCTGTTTCATATGTATGCTCAATATGATGTTATGTGGCAGATCAGTGGGCCTGTCCGTCCCAGACGAAACCTACTATGTGGAGGACACAAGATGATTTAATAATTAAAATATGACCGCGTGGTGAACCTATGAACCTAACTCATATTTAAACAAATATCCCTTTGTGTAAGCTACAAGTACAATTTGGCTGTATTATTAGTGTCCCCTTCAAAAATTGCGCGAGAAATGTTTTGTTTATTGTCCCCCCTACTTTACTGTTAGATGAAATTTACACCCATGGATATGATGATAGTTTTACCAAATTAAATGGTGAAATGCTTGTGGAGTAGCTCTGCCGATGAAGGTCCTCATTTAGTGAGACGGCAGATGCTGAAAACACCATGAGCGTCACGCGTAGTTACGGCACTAGTCCTTATCGAGATTTGATTCATTGTACACCCCCTTACTTTTGACTTATTCATTCAAAAATTACGTGACATTACGCTTTATACAGTACGTTCCATTTGTGATTGATTCCGTCAGCGTTTTCCGCATAGCGAAAATCATAGGGCTCTACGTGGTTTGTGCCACGTTGAAGAGAATTATTCATTGCTGAGATATAAAGTTAGAACCATTATAAGAAGGGTAGTCATAGTTTCCTCTCAATACACTCTCCATGGCTGTTGAATAGATCCAGCTATGCACCGGTAGAGCAGAATTCCAAAAATAAATACTGTACAGAAATTGGAAGCGGTATATTGTCCAGCACTACATGTGCCATATTTTGTTTGCTGCAATCCACATGCTTATGAATGCTCTTGTAGCAGCAAAACGTTGCTGGTACTATAGTTTTTAACACACACACACTTCATTCAGTAGCCCTGGCTCAAGCCATAGAAAATGGTCTATTCTTTCCCGAGCTTGAGGGCTAAAATAATGCATCTAAAGCATGTGAAATCAGCCAGAGAGAACGAGACAGAGAGAGGGAGGGAGGCCCAAGGCAGCCAAACCTCTTTTGTGCAATATCTAGAAATAATTCCAAGGTCGACTTTCTTGGTATCGAGGGGTTTGGAATAAACAGCACTAATTAGCCCACATGTGATACAATAGGCCTATCTCAGATTAGCCTGATGACTGAAGAGAGTCTCCAAACTCTATTATTCTCCTGCTGTTATGCCTCAGTTGAGAGGATGATGGTTTTAGTGATCAAGGTCTCCATGATCCAGAGCGCTGCTGGGTCAAATCCTGATCACATCAAGGTAAATGAACAAATGAGAAAAGAGGAGTAAAGGCCAGTTCCATAACCACCATTATAGACTCTTAAATTGAATGACGGAATTTGTTTTCAAAACAAAAATTCACAAGAATTCACGAGTTCACATGTTAATGAAATCTGATGTAATATTAAAATGCGTACTTGGCTTGCTGTCCGGGGGGAGGGCTCCGAGCTCGGATTTCAGCCCGACCCCAGAGTACTCCACCCTATACATGTATAGATCGTAGGTATCTATAAGCAGACCCAGACGAATGTGATGGGGTGGTGGCAGGATGCTGAGAAATTTGTCATGAGACAGGAGGTAAGGGAAGGCTTTATTTATACTGGCTATTTCTTGTGTTGATTGGATGATTACCTGAACATGCTCCTCCCGAACTTTGTTACATAAAACTTCATTATTAACTTCAGTATCTTCAAGTTCATTTTTCTGTCATATCCAATTTGAAAGCATTTGTAAAATAAAGTCAATATACAGATTGACAAGATTTCTCTAGATCAAAGGGAAGAAAAAAAGAATACAAAAATAAATAAATAAAATAAGATAAAACAAAATATATCTCAAAACAAAATATATATCCGAGAGAAGAACACATGATCTAAAGTGTCATAAATGGTCTGATAACTGCATCATCTTTGAAAACAATCAAGTCTGATCAGGCGTCAACTGGAGTTCTTCATGTGTATATAAAAAACCTTCATCTGAGTGACACCCCCCAGGACAGTACACAAGTCCTATTGATGGCAGACAAAGCGGACTGTGTCCACGTCCACGCCCCCCGACCCCCCCACACACACACACACCGACCCCCCCCCCCCCCAACTCCACACACACACACACACACACACACACACAGAGGACTCGAGGGTCCATCAGAGACAGGCTCATATACTGCAGTGTGGACACTAAATGGCCTATTCTCAATGCAATCAATGTCTCATTACAGCCCACCGTTATAAATCTGAGCCCTATTTAGTCTGGGGATTAAAGGAAGCAGGCTAGAGAAACACACATCGACGTAAATACATCACACACAGATACATGCAGAGACACGCACCGACGGCCTCACACACATTACCCTGCATTCAAAGAGAGACGAGACCTCCCACACATAATATGCATATACATGCACGTGAAGTTAGACACAAACTTGTGTGCACACTTCCGCTAAGTTAAAGAAATAGTTTACACAAAAATAAACACAAAATGTGAAAGCATATAACGGACACACTTTTTACTACGGAAATGAGAACTAGTGAAGTGAGTGATCCAGTTGCACTGCAGGAGATTATAAGTGAATAGCCACTTGAAGTTCAATCTTTTTCTCACAAAAAGCTATCAGGCCTCTGAAAACCTGGAGTCACATGGACTACTTCGTGATATATGTCCTTTTTGAAGCTTGAAAACTCCATTGACTAAATCAGAATCATAAATGTTTGCAATATTATGAAGGTAAAGGATGACAAAATGTTGATCTCTGGGTGAAATGTTGGTTTAATTGTAAAAGAAATGCAAAACTGATAGAAACTGGCAGAAACAACACTGAGTGAACCGACGTGTCCAGTCATACAAGAGCCAAATCCCTTTCGTTAACAGTTTTCAGTATGCTGGGGGTTAGTTAGTTTTAGAAACCCTTCAGCACACTTAACTTCATATATTTTGAAGATGTATTGTGGATTATAAGTGGATTTATTATAGGCTACGTCTACAAAAGAAAGAACTATACATAAGGTTGTACTTTAATCAAAAGATAAGTATCTTTAAATGGCTTAAATGAATAGCTTAATCAATAAACACTGTTCAAAAGTCTGGGGCCATTAAGATATTTTAACGTTTTAAAAGTACTACATGAAATACATAAAAAAATGTGAAATTATTACAATTTAAAATAACTGTTTTCTATGTGAATATATTGTAAATTGTCATTTATTTCTGTGATAAAAGCTGAATTTTCAGCATCATTACTCCAGTCTTCAGTCACATGATCCTTCAGAAATCATTCTAATATGCTGATTTGCTGAAACATTATCAATGTTGAAAACAGTTGTGCTGCTTCATATTTGATAAAAAAAGGACATTTTGATGAATAGAAAGTTCAAAAGAACAGAATTTATTTTAAATAAATCTTTTGTGACATTTAAAATTAGCCTGGGAAAACCCAGACAACTTCCGGCAAATTTAGATTTGCTCTGCAAGTAAGTCTGGCAAAGAGCTCATTCAAGTCCATTTCCCCATGCCGAGAAATCAAGGCACCAATCAGAAACGTTGAGGCGGGCTTTACACATGACGATCGCTCTGATTGGTTTTAGGTCTAGCCTATCCAGAGGCATTTGAGCGACGTCCACTCCGACGTCCGTTGGTGAAGCACACCAACTTTTAAATGCATTATTATATTCAAATTGCAAACACATGAGGACAGTCTCCATGAAAGACCCACTGGCAGATGAACGTGCTACTACATTTCTCTCCGAAACGGTAAGAAATTAAATTAGATTTAACAGAGGATTTTAACAGTGACAAGATGATTGACAGGGCAGTTTACATGACGGGATGCACGCGACAGATCCGTCCAATAAAGATGAGTAGTAGTATGTCCCAAAGTTGCCTACTTTTTTGCTACACATTCAAAAGTAAATACATTTTCTTCACAAAAAGAGTACATATGGCGTAGTGTAACCATAGACTGTAAAAAAATAGAGTGTAACATAGGCGAATTGGGACGCGGCATATGGCTTTACACATGACGATCTCTGATTGGTTTTAGGAGTTTTAGGTCTATCCTATTGTGCCCAGAGGCATTTGAGCGGCGTCCGTTGGTGACGCCCCTTTGGAAATGAGTTATTAAAGAAGCTTTGCCAGACCATATCTCAGTTACTACTGAGAATGGTCTGGTTTTAACCAGGCTAATTAAAAATGTCTTTACTGCAACTTTTGATCAATTTAATGCATGCTTGCTGAATAAAAGTATTAATTTATAATCTTACAAATCTTACTGACCTCAAACATTTGAACGGTATTGTTCGTAGCGCGCGCTTACAGCATTTCTCTCAATCTGTTTGTTACTCGACTAAAAAAACATGAAAGCACTTTTACATTTTTAAAGCAGAATAAATAAAAATTGCTGTTCGTGTATGACTATGCTATAGATTAAAGAACTGAAAAATGCACACATGCAGCAAGGATGAGTGTGTGTGTTGCTGAGGTGAGCACTGACACCAAATGCCCATTTATCATTTATAAATGCTATGTTATCACCTCTGTCGCCACAAAATACATCCTCATGAATCATTAACGGCTGCCTGTGAATTTACATTTGTTTTAGCTCATACTGTACATTACAGTATGAATTACAATGAAAAAATTACACTTTGGCCATGTTACAAAACCAGCCTCTGTAGTATGACTGACAAATATGCTTCATATTAAGTTTATTAGTGAGTTTATGTTGAAACTATGTAATCCAAAATATTGCATGTAAGCCTGAGTGTAGCTTTGCAACATGCTAATGTCATTCTATATTAAAATCAATTGTGTGTCAAGTCCAACATGCACTTCACATGAGGAGCCCTTTGTATTAAGTTGTTACTTACAGTATGTTAGCTATGTAGATTGTTTTAATCATTTATGAGATTCTATTTCCCTTAAGATGCAACCTATGTAGGCATTAGACAGCGTGGCTCACTATAGGATTTGGAATAGAGGCTTTACTTCATTGTGCATCACCTGAAGATTGTCATCTGTGGAAACTGGCTTTATCATGTTCCGCACACATTCAGACTGAGAAATACTTGACATTTACACGGAGAAGGAACCATCTCAGCATCTGAAGCAGGAGTGCAGCGGCAGAGCATGTTTTTATACTGTACGTGCATGTGACCGATAGAAAAGCCAGATCCACACTGACAAGGAGAGACTCGGAGAAATGAGCTAGCTAAAAGAAACACGCTAGCGGAGACACAAGATAAAAGTTGCGGATGCAATATAAACGACACAAGATTCAGGCAAAGCTGCGCTTCCTAAAAAAAAAATCATGTTTAAGTAAATCCATGAGAAAAAAAAATCTGTGCTAATTAGCCAAACCTTTCAAACATTTCAAAACGTTTATCTCTAAATGGAAAATGTAGCCTATTGTGTTATGTGTGACTGCTTTGCCACGCAGATGACAGAACAAATAAAAACTAAAAAAAAAAAAATAATGTAAAAAATGTAAAAAATGTAAAAAAATAATAATAATTAAGAATTTAAATAAAAATAAATAAATAAAATATAAATAAATACTTAATTACAATTTTAAATTTTCAATAAAACAGTGCAGCAAATAAATAAAATACAAAATAATTAGAAATAGTCAAAATGGTTTCAATGTTTTTTAAAGCTAAAAATTCTGAAACTTTTCCCATTAAAAGTATCTCAAAGCCTATTGAGAGAAGACAGAGCCTTGGAATACTCATCTAGTATAAAAAGAAAAGCTGATTTATATTTTTTATTTTGTACCTCTTTTGTTGAATGAAGCCAGAGCAATGAAAAGCATCTTTGTAAAGGTAAGGCAGAGGGTGTTCCATTCATGAGCGACTCTTCTATTACAGCTCCCCATTTCACATTTCAATAAGATATGCGTCTGCAAAAATATATGAAAGCTGATAGAAAGTTATTAACTGTCTTTACAAAGTGCAGTGAGAGTGTGTGGTCTGCGAGATGTTGATGTGGATCTAAGAGTTCATCTGAATAAGAATAAGAGTCTAAATGAGCAAGATGCAAGGACTGATATGGGAAGTAATAATGTTTCAGCTTATAAAAGATAAAATGCTGAAAATCCTCTCGGATCCACAGGTATTCGCATTCAGTGGGTTTTACTCTCTTTTAGACTGCAATGCATGATGTGAATTTTTCGCAGATATTAAAGGAATAGTTCACCCAAAAATGCAACTCTTAAAGTCACATACTGACCCTCATGTTGCATCAAACCCATATGATATTCTTTCTTCTTCCCTTTAATGCAAAATTATATATTACGCAGAATGTCTGAGCTGCTCTTTTCCATAGTCAAGCTTCAAAAAGCACTCCAAAAGTATAATAAACAGTTTATTATTTTATAGAAAAATACAACCCATATGATCAAACCCATATGATATTCTTTCTTTCTTCCCTTTAATGCAAAATTATATATTACGCAGAATGTCTGAGCTGCTCTTTTCCATAGTCAAGCTTCAAAAAGCACTCCAAAAGTATAATAAACAGTTTATTATGTTATATATATATATATATATATATATATATATATATATGGCACTATGCACTTAAGGAGCTACGGATATGTGCAATTCATTTTTTATTTACTTTTATTTACTATATATATATATTTTTTTTTTTTTCTGCTTTTGATGTCTTTTTATTTATAAACTGTCCTTGGACCCGGACCCTATCATGTTACCCTTGTTATATACTACATACTATGGCTGTGTGAATGGTTGTATGTCTTGACGGTGTACTGTAGAAACTGAATTGCCCTTTGAGGATTAATAAAGCTATCTGTATCTGTATCTGTATATATATATTTTTTTTTCAAGCTTTTTGTGAGGAACATACCAGAATTAAAGTAACACATCATTTGTGCTTGTCTACCATTTCAAAATTGTGCTCTTTTGTAAATTATGGTGCTTGAAAATATAAATTACAAATTCAAAGCAGAAACGTTCTGCAAAAAATATTATTATTTTTCTAATTAAATAAATATTAGTATCAGAATAGCATGAAATGACTAAATTATGACAATAACTGGGGTGAACTATTCCTTTAAACATCATGGCTATGTTGGATTTTCTAACTAATTCCAGCTCTTCAAAAATGATTTGCTATCTGAAAAGTAATATTTTATTTAAAGTTATGTTCATAATTCTAAAGCCTACATGCTTTTTCATAACTGATCAGATTTTATACTTTATTAAATTCACATCTCTATATATTAAAAATCTTTCCGAACAATCGCACTTTCAGGTCTGTGCCGTCTCTGCTGCAGAGTTACAATAAATGGCAAAAGAGCACAAGGTCGGAGGATTTACTGGAGCTGGAATAGAGAAGAGCAGAGACGCAGAGGCCTTGTCGCTTTCCTTTCCTCCGGCTTTGGGGCTTTGTAGACACAATCCAAGTCTGAATAACATGGTTTAAACAGCACAGAGAGACAGAGGGAGTTTAAGAAAGAAACAAGTTAGGGAATAAGAGAGAGAGTGGGGAGAGAGAGATGCACGAGAACCTGTCACCATCTTGAAGACCAAAACGGGAAACGTTTTCGATCGCAGATCACAAAAATAAATGACAAATTATCCTATCCCACTGCCATCCTCCTTTCTGAATAAAATAAAATAAAATAAAATAAAATAAAATAAAATAAAATAAAATAAAATAAAAGTGAAAAAAAATATAAATAATAATTAATAAATAATAAAAATGTAAAAAAAAGTCTGAAACTTTTCCCATTAAAAGTAACTCAAAGCCTGTTTAGAGACAGAGCCTTGAAATACTCAGCTAAAAAAAGAGAGCATGATTTTTATTTATTTTATTTTGTACACTTTTTGCTGAATGAAGCCAGAGCAATCAAAAGCATCTTTGTAAAGACAGAAGGTGTTCTGTTCATGAGCGACTCTTCTATTACAGCTCCCCATTTCACATTTCAATAAGATATGCGTCTGCAAAAATATATAAAAAGCTCATAGACAGTTATTAACCATCTTACAATAAAATAATGCATATAAAGTAAAAATCACCTGTATTATTACCATTACCATTAAAATCTAGCATTTATATATCATGGGTTTGATAGGAGTCTAAGTGGAGAAGATGGGGGGATAAATGTTAACACAATGATAAAACTTAGAAAATGTAGTATTTACTTTATTTCTATTTTTGCTCTTACTTTTGGTCTAGCCCTTTTCTCCCTTACAAACAAATGTTCAGCTATAAATTTGAACGAGCTAAATAGTGTCTCAATGAATAACCCTAATGTGAAGCCCTTGTTAATGTTTATTCAATACAAAGTTGAAGAGAAAAAAAACTACAGATGAAGCAACATCACATTAACTCACATTTCCACATCTCTCCGACTTCCACCAAGTTCACAGAAATTCACAGAAAAGACAAAACTGAGCAGTTCAGACACGTTAAAAAAGTCCCCCAATATTCGCTCACTAAATGATCTCAAAGATAAACTAAAGCTGGCTATGCCAACACGTCGTGCCGGGTGCAGGGAGAGCCAGCACTCGTTTCAGCGAGACTGTGTGGCTGTTAGACCGCCTGCAGATATTTATTAGAGCCGTATGAAATTTTCATGCGGTGTGAAGCATTCTCTTTCATCCAGCAGCCTGCTGTCAAGCGTGAGGAGGAAGCCTGGCAGATCTGCACGGGACGGGGGGGGGGGCATGCCTTCAGGTGACATCATCAAAAGACAGGGGTGAGGGGGCGGGAACATCATCAACCCAAATCAGCCAATTAGAAGAAGACGTGGCCTAGCACAACTGTTTGACGAGAGGCTTCTAGGATGGCGAGTCAAGCCAGAGAACAAAGACGTGAATGAACACCGCTAAACTGAAGCACTTTATGGGTTTAACCCGTAAGATTATTATTATTGTTCAATTAATGATGAATTTAATTGATCAAAAGTGACAGTAAAGACATTTGTAATGTTACAAAAGATTTCTTTTTCAAATAAATACTGTTCTTTCGAACCTTCTATTCATTAAAGAACCATGGAAAAAATGATAATAAATGTCAATCAGAATTTTGTACTGTATTTTTGATCAAATAAATGCAGCCTTGAAAGCACAAGAGACTTTTTTCAGAAACATGAGAAGCAGTTTTTTTGAAGCAGAGGGCGAGTCGAGCCAGAGAACAAATGTGGAGTGAGGAGTTTTATCATGAGAAGAGGATCACGGGTCAGACCGCGACACGACCTCTGCTAAACTCATGAGAGGAGGAGAGAGAACGAGTTCCTCCACTCGTCTCTTATCTCCTGTCGTCACTGTCTAACATCCTGAAGCTCAAAGAGACGTCCCGCCGCTGTCTGTACTGTCTCTTCATCATTGCTCCCCTCTCCATCTTTCCAGAAGAACTTGGAAGAGTATAATCATTTGAAATAATGATAATATTCTTCCAAGAAGTGCCACATATAAGAATAATCAGACACACAGTACTGTGCAAAAATCTTAGGCATGATAATACCCCCAAGACAAACTAAATCCAGAAGAACTGCGGGAACGTCTCCGAGACGCTTGAAGAAACCTTCCTGCAAAGCTACAGTGCTGTGAAAAGTGCTGGCACTTGTGTTAAAATGCTGTAAAGTGAGAATGCTTTCAAAAATAAAATCACAAATTGAATTTCTTTCTGATTTAACTTCTATTAACTAATTCAAATCAATATATGGTGTAACGACCCTTTGCGTTTAAAACGGCTTTTGTCCAGGTACACTTGCACATAGTTCTTCAGGAAGCTTTGCAAGAATGTTTCTTCAAGCATCTTGGAGACGTTCCCGCAGTTCTTCTGGATTTAGTCTGTCTCGGTTTCTTCTGTTTCTTCAAGTAATCACAGACGGACTCGATGATGGTGAGATCAGATCATACCGGCTGTTGTCAGACTCCTTGTGCATACACAAATCTCACTGGATTATTACAATTAATGGCAAAAGAATGTTTGGAAATGTAAACTGATATTTCCTACTGACACACTACAGCAAAAGATATAAATATCTTTTTTATAAATGATGGGGGTAATGATGCTGGAAATTCAGCTTTGATCTCAGGAATAAATTACATTTTTAAAATATATTCAAATAAAAAACAATTTAAAAGTTGTTATATTATTTAATTATATACCACGTGGCTGTTGAATGCTTGATTTTGATTGGTTGATGAACGTTCTAAGGTGTGTTATAATTTCTTTAGGGAAGCCCACGGTGAAAGTAGTTCCAGGCAGGTCTTGACCGCATTACAGTTCCATATCACTTCGCCAAATGATTTCAGTTATTTTAAAGGTCTTTACAGCCTACAGAACTAAAACCCACAAAGACACTGACCGACCAAATAAATATAGTAAACAATAGTATAAAACGACAAATTATTTCCATGTTTTTTGCGACAAAATTACGTTGTATTATGTATAGAATTAAGCACATATTCTCTTTCTCCCGCTCTCACATACAGTACGGACACACACTCGCACAGAAACGTGTTGTCAGTGCTGCTCTGACGATTTCATCAGTAGTTTACCTGAGCTTAAAGTCCTCATGAAATCAAAATTGACCATATTTACTTTGTTTGCCTAAATTGATCGTTTTGTGGTGAACAATTCATCCATACAAGTCAATCCACACAAAAAAAATTTTTGGCTTCATAATCTTTAATCAAAATCTGAAAATGCCCCTCCCCTCTGCATTGGAGGATCTTCCCTGATGACGTAGGTTTGAGGAATTGGTTTGGGCAACGCTTAACCACTCCCCTCAAACCGTTATTCTGTTATGAGCAGAGATGGAGAGGAGGAGCACTAGAGTAAAACCCTGCCCTCTGTTCAATATTCCGTTTCACTGGGAAATGCGTCACAACACTGGAGAAAAGTCGTTTGCAACTTCCGGTTCACGTGGACTTTAACTTATGACAGGATGAAACATAATTCTAAATGTAAAGGCCATTTTAATCAAAAGACAAAAACTGACCATTTCTCTCTATTCCAATTTGCCTCTCCTCTCCTCTCTCCTGATTCCTCTTTTCTTTCCTCTTATTTTCTTCCACCTTTCTTTATCCTCCTCTCATTCTCTCTTCTCCTTTATGTTGAGTCCTTTGAAAAAGACTTACGGTGACAGTGGATGAGATGATGATGACACAGACAGATCACATACGATGAACTAACTGGTTTTGGTTTCACCCTAAATGCCATTTAGGAAAAACCACAAGTGGGCACTCAGTCTTTCTCTCTCGCACACACACACACACACACACACACACACACACACACACACACACACAAACGTACACTTCTGTGGTTGAGGGGAAGGTACATTGTATTTGACCTTTTGTGATTGTGATGGGTAGTTGGCTAAAGGTGAGTCATTGTGTAGGCCTAGACAGTAGTGTGTGTGTGTGTGCGTGAGAGAGAGAGAGAGAGAGAGAGAGAGAGAGAGAGAGAGAGAGAGAGAGAGAGAGAGAGAGAGAGAGAGAGAGAGAGAGAGAGAGAGAGAGAGAGAGAGAGAGAGAGAGAGAACAAGAAAAAGAAAGCTCTAAAACCTACGACAGAAAGGGAAATTCTTGTACTTTGTTTTTCCAATTAGTGCTCTAAGACTTAGTATATAGTGTCAGGCCTGTTTAAAATGTGTGTGTGAGTCACTGGTTCATTTCTATTCTCCTCCAGTGCTCTTCTGGTGTCTTCAGCACAAGGGGCTTTTTGTGGACTGTATTGTGACGGCAGACTCTGGCAGGCACAGACAGGCCGGGGCTTAAGGCCAGCTCAAACACACACACACACACACACACACACACACACACACTCCAGCAGAATCAGAGCGGAGACGAGTGCCCAAACACTCTCGACCAGCACAACCGAACACACTTCAGCTCAGCACACATGAACAAACCCTGAATGGAGTCCACAACACAAATACACACTGATCCACATGGAAAGAAAAATCATAAATAAGATTTCTTTCATATTTTTCCTAGGCACCAATTAAATTTTTAATGTAGAGCAAATAAAGCAGTCTATTGCTTCTCAGTATTTTTTCCAGTGCATAATTCACCATAATTTTGTGAAATATCCTTACATTTTAAAACATTTTTTATTTAAATATATTTTACAATTATTATTTTTTCCTTTAGTTGCAAAGCAAAATTTTCTGCATCATTATTCCAGTCTTCAGTGTCACATGATCCTTCCGAAATCATTCTAATATGATGATTGGCTGCTCAAGAAATATGTCCTATAATTATCAAATTTGAAAAAAGTTGTGCTGCTTAATATTTTTGTGGAAACCTTGACACTTGATGAATAGAAAGTTCAAAGAACATTTATTTAAAATACAATTGTTTGTAACGTTGTAAATGTCTTTATTTGATCAATTTTATGAGTGCTTGTTGAATAAAAGTATACATTTCTTTATTGATCCCAAACTTTTAAATGAGAGTGTAAATTAAATTGTTTAGATTTTACAAGATAAAAAATGTCTACAATCAAAAGTCAGAAATCCCAATATAAGCTCAAATATTTCTCATCAAATCCTTTCATGTCCATATTTTCCACATTCATATAGCTCTATTCTTTAGAATCATCTAAGACAAAGTCGATACTTAAATGAAACCTGGACTGGGAACACCATTACATCTCTTGAGTAATGAAAAAGAGCAACATCTGAGCAATAAAAGTCTCCTCTGCGAAGAAACACATGCAGGAACTTTTACAGTATTAAAACTTCCACAAACATGCAACAAAATATGTTTCAGGCCATGTCAAGAGCTCATAATCTCAGCCAACATTGGCACTAAGACTTCAGAAAGTGGCACTCATGAGAACTGAAGAGGAAATAGTAAATGATCAAGTGATTCTGTGTACTGTGCACAGCATCTAAAATGTCATCAAAAATGCAATTATAACTTGTATCTATCTACAAATAATCTATTTATTACAGGTGCATTTCATATTCTAATAAATAAAAGTGTGAAATATCACACTGTTTATTCAATTCAAGTGATCCACTTTAAATTACATGAATATGCACATACAGTAGGATTCAGTGATTATACCATCTAGACTAAATGCAATATAAATACTGAAAATATATACAAGAAATGTCATTAAAAAAATGTATGCAGTGAATAAATCTGTGGTGTAAAGTTCACCCAACCAGTCACTCCACGCATGCTGTTGTGTTTCTTACCTGGAGCCGGAGTGTGTGATCTGAACTGTACCGAATGAATGAAAGGGTGAGAACCGGGTCTCTGAACCAAGTCCATCCTTACAGTAGAGGCACGCTGACCCCAGAACACAGTTACCCACTGTCTCACTGGCCAAAGTGCCACGGTCAAAGACTGACCTGGCCCACGCTGAGTGTGTGTGAGAGGTGTTTGATGGCCTCGGATCATCAGTGTCTATATTAGCTGCACTCGGGATTACTGACTAGTTTCCCAACAACTCTCTACATTGCAAAAATCTTTTTCTTTATCCGTATTGTTGTTGTTTGTCAGTAAGATATCATAATTTACTTGAGGAGCAAAATTAAAATTAAATTAACCTTCTAAAAGATATTAAGGTTGTCACATATTTATTTAATTAAGTTTATTTTTGCAAATACTACTAACACTACTAATAATAATACATATTAGTATATCTTTTAAATTGACAAATGCTGAAATGCAGTGATTTTTCTTTTCTTGTGCAAATTATTTTAGTATCTCTGAATAGGATATATTTGCTTAATATATTAAGCAAAAGTGCATTTTCTGCAAGCAAAAAGAATAAATATTTTAAAATATTACATATAGTTTTAAAAATGATAAAAACATTTATTTTAAAATAATCAAAAGTATAATAAAATTATAAAAAGATAATAATATAAAAATATATTAATGATAATAATAATTGTATAAACACTTTTTAAATACTTAAAATAAATTATATATATATATATATATATATATATATATATATATATTTTTTTTTTTTTTTTCTTGTTATAATTCTTGTTATGTGAATAACAGGGGAAATATAAATGTCTTAATATATTATGCCTAATATAGTATTATATATTTTGCATAATATATTAAGTTAAATATATCCTGTTCAAAGGTGTTTACATATATTTTTACTGGAAAACAAGACTAAAAAATACAAATTCAGAAAATATGTGATAAGCATCATGTTTTATGGCATATCAGGTTAAAGCATGTTACTTTTAAATATATGCCTCAATCCCACTTTGTCCAGTTGTCTTTAAATGCAAAACCCTAAAGCAGCCTAATTATACCTAATTATTTGAATAATTTTTGAGACAGACCGCTGACTAGTTAATTTTTTTTTTTAAATATGTGGTTTTGTGCAGCGCTGCTCTCGATCTCTCACTTCCTCCTGTATATCTCTCTCTCTCTCTGATGATAACTGAGGCTGTCCGCCTCTGTAGCATACGCTTGGCCGAGGTTAAATAGATGAAATATGCTGACATCAAATCAGGAAAACAGCTTTAACACAGCACACACAGAACAGTGACTGCTTCTGTCAAAGTCCCTTTAACAGAACACATCAAAACGCCTCTGGATGACACCATAACCAAAAGAGACCTCAGCGAAAATGGAGGTGAACGGAAAATGAGAGAGAAAGATTTGTCATCACTTTTCCAACTAAATAACTCTTAAAAGTCTGCTTGTGCCAAGATGGCCATGTGTGAACACTAGCAGTGTGCTACAAAAGTATAGCACGGATCTTTTATCAGCCGAATAAAAGAATCAGGCCGTTCTGAGGGTCTTTTTGTCATGCCTTCCCAACCTCTCAATCCCGCTTCCGCAATTCTTCTATCTTTATCTCTCACACCTTCTGTACCTCTCACCTTTCCATCTCACAGCTCACACTTGCTCTCTTCCTTCTCTTTTCTCTCAGTAATGGGGTTTGGTGCTGTAGAAAATTGAGGGTGGGGGGGACGTTTTGTGTGTGTGTGTGTGTGTGTGTGGTCAGTGCTGAGTCTAATTGCCGGTGTTGTGGTGCTAAAGTCATCCGGGGAGCCACATAGAGCCGGCAGGGTAAAATTGAACAAGCATCACCCGTCAGGAGAGCTTCCACTCAGAGCTGCTGTCAGCCTGCCCTGTTTACCTGCTACACAATTATCATCCAGCCCCAGGGAACCCTCTGGAACAACACATCTATCCTCTGGGGGAAACGTGATGGTCCAACATCGCAGAGGGAGATCGGTCACCGATTCTTGCTGTGTGTTAACGGTTGGAAGTAAATTAAACATACAAAAGTGTGTGAGAGGTTACGAGCATGTTGCAACAGAGACGAGCCGGTACACACAGAATGATTTTTTTAATTCCACTGCACAGTTTGATAATATTTTGTTGCATTTTTAAGAGACTTTTGAAAGCTGTTCAGCTATTTTCTGCTGTCCATTATTTCTGGAGCATACTTTATAAAAGTGCATCTCGAGATCCCTTGCAATCTATTTTTGTTTACTTTTGATATATAATATAATTGTTTAATGTTTTAAGCTAAATAGCATAATATATTTACCCTTTTCAGAGAATATTCCATGAAGTATTTTTTTTCTTCCATATTAATAACAACTAAATTATTAAAAAAATATAAAAGGTATTAATAAATATTTTTTAAAAATGTAACTATATAAAATGTATTCACTTTTGTATGGTTTATATATATATATATATATATATATATATATATATATATATATATATATATATATATATTTATATATTTATATATTAGGGGTGTAACTATAAACTCAAGTCACAATTCAATACATATCGCGATACTGAACACACGATACAATACTATATACACTATATTCACAATATTTTAATAAATTTTTTTCATTATTACTTTATTATTAATACAAATATTATTATTATTTTATTATTATCTGAACCCACAAATATTCCCCCATTGCATTATTATACATTATATTCAACATTATCTATAGTAGTTTAACATAGTAATGTTACTGAAACTCTGTAAACTTTCATTTTTTTCCTCACGCAGATATCTTAGTGTTTAGAAGCTGCACAAAATTCTTATAGGTTTGAAACAACATTGGGTTGAGTACATGATGACAGAATTGACACTTTTGGATGAATTATACCTTATAAATACAGCTACCTGAGCCTTGGATAAAACTAACTCTATATCACGAATCATATCGTTTACATTAACGATACATATCGTTGGAATTTTAACAATGTATTGTTACACCCCTAACATGTATACATAAATATATATATATATATATATATATATATATATATATATATTAAAAGGTTAATACTTTTATTTTAAATGAAAAAGTATAAATATGTTTAACAAAATAAATAAAAAAGTGCTGAGTGAACAGACCCTAGGGTTGTTTGTGTTGAATGTGAGGTTGACCTGAGAGAGTGAGGAGTATTTTGTATGTGGTTTTGGTGGGGTCTGGCCGTAGCCGCTGACCTGGCCCTTGGCTCAATGGGACAGTGGGTCAATGGTTCTGTGCAGCACTGCAGGGATTCCCTTACACACAAAAAGAGTGTGACCCTGCCTGAACTATGGCTTCAACTCTCACTCGAGATCCTTCCAATTCATTCACCCGAACTCTCCAGGCACATCTGTCCAGTACAACCCATATGTCCATCACTCACAGCTTATTAAATCTCCCTAAAAGCTGGTGGGTGCAATGATTTGTTTCTTCTATTGTCTTGGCAGCTCAACCGAGCATCGCTTCCCCTTCTGTTTTCCAAAACCACCCACACTGATATCCAGCCCAGGTCCTCTCTTAACCAGCTCTAGGACAGAGATTGAGCACTGGAGAGTTCACACTGAATCGCCTCCTGCAGGAAATCCGGGAGGGATCAGGCCGGGAAGAGGAGGGATCGTGGCCCTATCACTTACACTGCACATCTACGCGAATGGACTTGATGGCAGCCACCCCCACCCCGTTCTCAGCTTTGCAGTAGTAGCGGCCGCCCTGCACTCTCTGGATGTTGGGGATCCGTAGAGTCTCATTGAAGATGGACGTCTCCTGGAACTTGTCAGAAGCGCTGCCTGCTGTCTTGGTCCACCGTACCTGCAGGGGGCGACATTCAGAGACTCATGAGCTAACGTGCAACGCAACTGCATTTCGGTGCATATTTTATGTCATGCACACACACACACACAATCGTATATGTGGTTTACAGGGACTCTCCATACACTCTCCTGGAAGTGTCCTCATAAATCATGTTTTACGTTATAATACCCATGTCACTATGCACATACAATATACAAGAACACACACACACTCGCACATAAACTTTCCCATAAAAATTCCCATAAACACACTCCTAAACCTTGTGGAAAGCTTTCCCAGAAGAGGTGAAGCTGTTAGCTGCAAAGGGTTCAGCCAACTCTATATTAAACCCTATGGATGCATTAAGAATGGGATGTCATTAAAGTTCATGTGTATGTGAAGGCAGACGCCCCAAAACTTTTTGCAATATAGTGTATGTGGTTTACAGGGACCATAGACTCTCCCGGAAGACACACACACACACACACACACACGACATCAGCTATGTACAGCTATAAATAAATATCTAGAGAAACTGAAGCCTTGTTTAGTTACATTTTTCAAATGGAAAAGATTGTCAATGAGGTCTTAGACTACTTTCTTTGTATACATTAAAATCAATGAAAAGATATGTCTTAATAAAATGATTAGGAAATATAAAAATATCATATTTAGAAATTTAAATTAGAAAAAGCTCTAATTTATTTTGTCTTACTAAGTTAATGTACAGGAAAAACGGCTTAAAAAATATGTCTAGAAAGGCCGGTCACGTTGACGAGCAAGAAGTACAGTGGGACTCCATAAGTTTGACCCTAGTGTAAGTACAGCGGTCAGACTCTGACGGTAATCACACTCTCATCCATCTCATTCTTTTGATGCCTTCACACAATCTTTGCATTGAGTGTGTAAGGGCAAGTGAAAATCACAAAGTAAAGCCGGTGTAATCTCCTCCACCTCTCCAGCTCTGGACATCAGTAAGCTGCTTCTATTAAAGCGGGGTCACCTCTGAACACATGGGCGAGCAGGCCATTGTAGTTGGCAGCGCTGGGGGCGGAGGGAAGGTTAGGACGTACGTGCAAAGGATTATGGGATTACACAGACCTGTGTAAACGACAAGCTTTGTGTTTATTTAGGTTTATTTGCCTGTGGATTTGGGACACAGCTGCTGTTCATTTATCAGGTGTAGCGGGTGAGAAATTAACAAAGAGAAAGAGAGAGAGAGCGCTCCTGGGTGTAACCTATCCTCTTGGTGGCAAAGAACAGAAAAGCTGGTCGAAAGCTGTTTGATGAGGCAAATTCACTGAAAAGTTGTGCCACTTTCATGTGTGGACTCTTTGCTGCATCCTCCTCAACCTAGAACTCCGAACAAACCCACGAAGTGAGGAACTGCACCATACAAACTGCATTGCGCCATAATCTGGATGCTAAAACCTCAAAACTGTTCAACTATTTCATATAGTATTTTGAAAGGATTATTATATTAACTTACTATATTCAAATATTTGAAGATATGCCAACACTCCACAATAAACTTAAATCTGTTAACATGAAATTAATATTAATTTATAAATCATTCTAAATTGTCACCAAAAACTTACTGTAAAGTGCTACTATGTTTTCAAATATAGATTGATTTTATGCTCAGTTATTATCAATGTTGGAAACTGTACTGAACTGACACTTTTTTCAGGATTCAATAGGTGAATAAAGAGTTTAAAAGAACAGCATTTATTCAAAACAGAAATCGTTTCTAACAATATAAATCTTTACTATCAGTTTTTATCAATTTAACACATCCTTGTTGAAATAAAGTATTAATTAATTTATTTTTTTAAAGATGACTGACCCCAAACTTTTGAACAGTAGTGTATATTGTTATAAAATATTTTTAAAACTTTTATTCATCAAAGAATTCTAAAAAAAAAAGCATAGGTTATAAAAAAATAAATATATAAAGCAGAACAACAGTTTCCAACATTGATAATAAATCATCATATTAGAATGATTTCTGAAGGATCATGTGACACTGAAGCCTGGAGTAATAATGCTGAAAATTCAGAAATAAATTATATTATATTAAAATAGAAAACCATTATTTTAAATTGTAATAATATTTTGTAATATTACTGATAAACTAAATGCAGGCTTGATATGCATAAGAAACTTCTCTTAAAAAAAAAAAAAAAAAATATATATATATATATATATATATATATATATATATATGTGTGTGTGTGTGTGTGTGTGTGTGATTATATATTTATATCCATCCATTCACCAAACTGCTTGTCCACTGTAGGGTCTGAAGTAATGAACTAACAAAGATAAAAATATATATGAAATACTTTCATTTTTGCATATACATTTACATACAGTATTTTTTTAATCTTCTATAATGAGAAAAGTCGCAATCGTAGGGAACAATTCACTCAAGTAAAGGGCAGTAGTGAGCTGAACCTCCGATCTGTGCTGACGCCAGTCTCAGGATCCACCACTGATTGTGAAATGTCAAAAAAAAAAAAAAAACGTATGTTTGTGTTCTCAAAAGCCCAAAACTCCAGCATCATTGTGTTGATTCATCGTGGCTCTCAAAGGGCCGCCGCTGGCAGATGTAAGACAGATGGCGCTGGATAGGCTATCATTACAGCGGCCTCAGACGCCTCACTTACAGCAATGCAAAGTCACAGTGCCACAGAAACTTTCCAAGTCTCCATGATATGAAGAGAACAGGGCTGATGGCAACAGAACAGACACTGAAATGCTGCCGCTACAGGAAACGCAACATGGGACGAAGAAATTGGTCATGAAACAGATGAACCAGTGAAAGAAACACTGCCACACATCACAGTGTTTTACTGCTCCAGAGATCCCAACAGACCCAGCAAACCCTGCCTGTCTCCCTCTTTCACACACTCGTTTCTGTCTGCTCTTGGGAACAAACTCCCATGAGCCTCTGTTAGCTGTACAGTAGCGTCTCCATCTCTCTCTGCTGAAAAATCAGGCTCGGTTGACGCTGTACACACATGGGTTCTGGATCTGAACTTTCCATTTTGCTAGTAATGATTTTGGTTCTGTTTGTTCAGGCCAAGGGCAGGATTATTATCGCTAATTAAAACTTTATATTTCAAAAAATATGTATTTTCTTTACAGTAAACTTATTTATTTCAGCTAGATGCCAAGTTAACATTTCTCATTTTTATTTAGTTTAACTTGAAGTACTAAAACAACTAAAAAATAAAATGAATAAATAAAAATATATAAAACTCGCATTAAACACTAGACATATTTAAAAAACTAAAACTAAAACAAATGACAAAAACACATAACACAACTACTAAACTTAAACTAAATAAATAAATTAAATAAATAAAAATTCTACATAAAAAATAGGTTAAACTTTATTTTAAGGTGTCATTGTTGCAGTGTAATTATATATTTAAGTACTGAGTAATATTAAGCAAACATGTACTTACTATAGGGTTAGGAGGATTAGGATTTGGTTGAGGGTTGCATGTAATTATACTGTTATTACTATGGTAAGTACATGTAACATATGTAACAAGGACACTGTAAAATAAAGTGTTACCAAAAACTATAATGGCATATATAAGTGATGATAGAGATGATGGCTAGTTAGCATGTTCAGTTAACTATGTCGTAACTACATGGCCATTAAACCGCCATGTATTTTTCATGAATAAAATATTTGCAATCAACATTTAAATTGCAAATATTTCATTATTGTAGATGTTTAGCAGCAGTACTAATCCATAATGAAGCTGCAAGAGGCAGCGAAACGAGAAATTTAGCATTAGTTACGGCATTACGCAAAGGTCAAAAATAAATGAGGAGAAAAAAGTACAGCAATTATGATTAGATGTCTCATTGTATGCCAAAAACAAACATCATTTGTTCTGTCATTTTTACCTAGTCTGTGTGAGGTAAAATTGCTGATTGCAGGACTGAAATTATAAAGTACGCTTGCGCAACACACATTCACCTGAAGTCCTCAGGGAAAGCTAGTCGCGTCCGGAGAGAGCTTTTATCATTCCACTCCCATTTCTCCCTCTCTCTCTGCTTCAGGTTTTCTCTTCCCGCCTATCCTATAACTGCCTCTATAAATTAAGTTCTTTGCGAGTGACACCAATTCAAGTCGAGCATCCGCAAAGAGCCGTTTATGGCTTAATGCCTGTCATGCCTGCTTAAATCTGTGCGGCTGTGGCCTCTTCAGAACTAGCACTGGGTTATTGCTACTGTAAGCACGTTTAATGCTCATTGCCGAGCTTTTTATGTGTGAGCATGTTAAATCGGTGAAGAGTGATCACTACACACAAAAGCTCAATGTTTGCGGCTCAGCTTTACACTGTGTATTACTCGAAAATCTTGTACCCCCTCCCTCTCTCTCTCTCTCTCTCTCTCTCTCTCTCTCTCTCTAGCTCTCTCAGTTCAATTTTGTGATTTATTGGCATGACAGAAACTGTCCATTTGTACTGCTAAAGTGTTGCAAAATCTGTAAAATAAATAAGGTAAAATGTACAATTAGCCTAAAAGGTGAACGCTATTTATTTGGTAAGTAGCCGTGCAACACTCATGATAATTACGGGTCATTATTGCCAAATAAACACAGACACGGTGAGCAGGACCCCAGTGTGAAGCGGAGTGGACTCATGCATCATCCTGAAAGTGTTTTATAAGCTAAATACAGATTTTTCAGTTTAAACAATCAGATGTCAGTTAGAATGTATATATATTGTGTGTGTGTGTGTGTGTGTGTGTGTGTGTGTGTGTGTGTGTGTGTGTGTGTGTGTGTGTGTGTGTGTGTGTGTGTGTGTGTGTGTGTGTGTGTGTGTGTGTGTGTGTGTGTGTGTGTGTTTAGGAAATGAATTTTACTACAGAGCAACAATTCATTACACTGATTTCCGTTTTAAATAAATGCTGTTCTTTTGAACAATGGAGTAATGATGCTGAAAATTTAGCTTTGCCATCACAGGAATAAATTACATTTTGTATTACATTAAAATAGAAAACTACTGTATTTTTGGTCAAATCAATACAGCCTTGGTGAGCACAAGACTTATTTTAAGAAGTAGGAACAATAAAAAAAAAAAATCTTACTGACCTAAATCTTTTGAACGGGCGTGTATATTTCGAATAATAAATATATGTATGTATAAGTCTTGTTTATTTTAATATGTTTATTAATACACACATAAGATCCAGATAACAGAGGTTCCCAGTAGTAATAAGCATAGAGTTTGCAATCCTATCCGAATCAGTACATGAAATCACAGACGTCCTGTTCTAATAACTGTAACTCAAACATTATTTAGAAAACTAAATCTGTCAATGCAGGATCTGAAGAGAAACAGAAAACACAGGAGCGCGAGGAACAGCAAGAAAGAAAGAAGACATAAGCGGTGTCAGGTTTTGCCAGCTCATTTCCCGTTCTGAACTGCACCTCTGTTTACTGAAATCAATCCTAATCGAATAACACGCAGCTCTGTGGAGTATTTAAACCTCTCCATATGTTACACAAACAGCAGCTCTATTAAACTTCCCACGCCGAGCGTAATAAATGAGAGTGTAAAATGTGAGGTGGCTTTTTCCACTCACGGACACAATGAGGGCAGGAATACAGTACATCTGCTGCACGTGGCCTGAAGCTGCACACCTTCAGTCTCACAATGCAAGATCACACTTCTGCCCTATACAAGCCTACATGAAGACAACACATTTACATGGACATTTTCTCAATAGAAAAGCAGTTCATCCCAAAATGAATCATTTACTCTCCTCATTGTTGTCTGAACCCCTTAGTATTCTCGTTTTTTTATGTGAGACAGAGGCAGAACGAAAAAGCTTGGAAATGGAAAAGGCATCATAAAAGTAGTCCATGCAACTATATTTCTATAGCCTTCTGAAACTACACGTGAGAACTAAAGGCATCAAACTTGGCACAGCACATTTAAAGGCCCCATGATAGATAGATAGATAGATAGATAGATAGATAGATAGATAGATAGATAGATAGATAGATAGATAGATAGATAGATAGATAGATAGATAGATAGATAGATAGATAGATAGATAGATAGATAGATAGATAGATAGATAGATAGATAGATAGATAGATAGATAGATAGATAGATAGATAGATAGATAGATAGATAGATAAAACTATAAGATGTGTGCATGCACCTTTTTGAGTAATTTAGATGGATGGATGGATGGATGGATGGATGGATGGATGGATGGATGGATGGATGGATGGATGGATGGATGGATGGATGGATGGATGGATGGATGGATGGATGGATGGATGGATGGATGGATGGATGGATGGATGGATACTAATTATTTATGTATCGTTCTTAGAACGCTAGAAAGCTAGATAGATAGAATGATTGATAGATAGACAGAACAAAAGAACGATAGATAGAACGATAGATAGAACGATAGATAGAACGATAGAACGATAGACGATAGAACGATAGACGATAGAACGATAGATAGATAGATAGATAGATAGATAGATAGATAGATAGATAGATAGATAGATAGATAGATAGATAGATAGATAGATAGATAGATAGATAGATAGAAACAAGACAAATACTATACTAGTATATACATAAAACTATAAGATGTGCACATGCACCTTTTCCTGCCCTTCTGGTAATACTGGATATATTTTTATCATTCATTTTAATACATTTTCAGTAATTTAGCACAGCAATTTAATTTCATTAATTCTCGTTCATGCACACTGAATTGCCAAGTTAAAAAATTAATTTCATCTTCTCACTTAAAATGTTTTTTTTTCCCCAATAGCTTCTTATAACTTTCTGTGTCACGAAGCACTCATAATTACTTTCATCTGAACATACGCAGAAATATCTTTTGAAGTTCTGTCGATCTTTTCGTGTCTAAGTGGGTGGTTCTTGGCCACAAAAAATGCAGTGAGGGCTAGTTTTTAAGGCCACAGTCAAAAGTCTGGCTTGGCCTGACTTACAGGATTTCACTGACACATAGTTCATCGGCGACAAGTCTGATCCATCTGTGATGTTCTATAATCACTGACTTACTGAGCACTGAGTTAAACACATCACATGATCAGGGGACAGATCCAGTTCCTCTCGGAAGGCAATCAAGAGCAATCTGAGATCGATCAGTTTGAGAGAGCAATGTCTGGAACAGGAAACTGAATCGCGATGATCATGATGATTACTGCATTCCTAGCATTGATTCATTTGGCTTTTACACAAGCAGGCTTTCATTTACCATCATGTGTGCTCCCTGGGAATTGAAAACACAACCTTGGCATCACGACTGACTATAGGAACATGATTATGATGGTGGTCATGATGTCAGTGCTGACCGAGGCATGCGGCGGAGCGCTGACAGATTGTAACGTGAACCTTTCCATCGAGAGAACGCTGAAATGGAGACGTGATCGATGGAGAAAGATTTGAGGAAGTGACATATATCTCATGGTTTGGGATTCTGCTTGACAAAATAACAAATGAGATCTCTTTTTATCTCAATTGTTTCTCTTTCAGTTGTTCTCTCATTGGAGAGTTAGTAGAGTATTAGTAGACTGGTAGGGTTAGAGTAAGTTGACATGCAAAGATACTTCCAGTCAGTAGAACGTCTGTTGGAGAACCATCATAATAAATAGTTAGCAGATATTAAGCAGAAAGTCAACTAATACTCTAATGAGAGTTAGTTGACATGTTGTTGCAAAGTTACTCACAGTCACGAATGTTCAAATGGGACCATCAAAATAAAGTGTTACCAAGATCTCATTATGAACTCAACTATTTCTAATGAATTGCTCCCAATACCAAATGATCTGAGATATGATCCACATTCATTCTATAGCGTTACATTCTTACTGAACAATCTAAACATTTGATTTCTCATTTGTGACCCTGGACCACAAAACCAGTCACATGGGTACATTTTTTGAAATTGAGAGATTCATACATCATATAAGCTTTCCATTGGTGTATGGTTTGTTAGAATAGGACAATATTTGGCCAAGATACAACTATTTGAAAACCTGGAATCTGAGGGTGCAAAAAAAGTATTGTTGGTTATTGCCACAAATATACCCGTGCGACTTGTGACTGGTTCTGTGATCCAGGGTCACATTTGACTATTTTTATTCCTCAATGATCTTTAGAAGAAACATCTGATATTTAAATGAAACAACTGAGAACACCGTTAAGGCAAAGAGCACACTTTGCAGTGAAACCACTCATCTCAGGTTAAATCAAGCACTTATGTTGTTAATCAAGATTTCTTGAAGCAAGCATATTGTAAATTAATATTAAATGCGCATTTTCCACCTTCTCTCTTAAGTAAAGCATTAAACAGGCTTATTATGCTACAGTTCCTTTACGACTTATATATGTAAACGACTTCTGATTCACTAACCTATGATATCACAACACAACTGCTTCCAAATTACTGTACGTTTTTTCTGCATAGTTTCTATAACTGGTCTGAACTGTGTATGTTTATACAGTACAACAAAGAACATCAATTCAAAAGAGCCTGTTTTTCATAATGTGAGCTCTTTTAAAACAGTGTTTACTCCACCAGTAACATCAGCTTTTTAAAATATCAAACATTTCTGATGACGGAGTCTCTCCCTCCCGCTATCACCAAAGGTACAGCGAGACATCTGGTACAAGTTAAAACATTCGTGTCTAACCCTCCTTTAATTGATTCTCTCCTGTGGCCAATCAGAGGCTGTTAAAAAGCGTTTCTGTGTAAAGCCGTCTGGTGTAATGCATTTAGATGCCGTGCACACTGAGGTGCCAACGAGAACCACGCTTTCTAGAACACTCCACCACTGGGGGCTTTACACAAGCACACTGCTTGAATATTCCTTCTGCTCTGTGTCTCACCGTCACACACACTTCATCCTCATCTTCCTCTATACCGTTTCCAAACAGGGGCGTTGATATGATCTGAAATATACCGGTAAGTAGACACATTTTAAACCTTATCAGCTTAGCTCATGAATATTAATTATTTAGGGCAACGTTCGCCAGGTAGTCCTGACTGATTTTGTGTACATCAGGTAAGTAGGCGCACAGCAAAATAGAATTACGGCTTCTGTCCAGTGTCGAATTAACTAGAAGGTTACTGTTTTTTTGGGGTGTTTAATATGTGCCTTTTTTTTTTTTTTTTTAATATCTTCTCCTATATGGTAAGGGTGTCACAATATACCGGTAGTGACGATAACCCTGATATTTAAAAAATGTAATATCGCTATCGTGTTAATTAGGGGTGTCGGATATACCAGTATTGGTGATAACCGTAATATTTCAAATGAATAATACACATACAATAATATAGCATGAAAATGATCCAGCGCCACTATCTGGCAAGATTGCACCTTAACGCTGGTTGCCACCTGTTATAAAACACTATGACTGCACCCGAAATTGCATACTTCCCTACTATTTAGTAGGCGAAAAACAGTATGTGAGAAAAGAAGTATGTCTGAATACTGAGTTTTTTGGATTCCACAAAAATGGCTCATTAATCACCCAAGTCTCCAGGACTTGCCGATCAACAGTGAGCGCAAAAGGGGGCAAAACCACCAACCTGTTCACCCACCTCCGCTTCCGTTATCTAGCAGATTTGGACAAGTTGCCATTATTTTGCTAGTCCTGAAAAGGGAAATGTTGCATTAACCTGTGAACTGCTTATGCCTTTCTGTGTTTAAATATATTTTGCAATCCCTCTAGGTTTTAAGTCCAAAAGTGTGGTCATTCAGATAAAAACATATGGATTATCATATGTTTACTTCAAATATGTTTAGAGAGCAGTATTTTTTTTCCTGTTATTACCCAAAATAGGATGATGTGAGCATTATGGAGCGCTACACTCTCATATGTAATTTATGTTTCATTCACACAACGTCTAAAGCCTGGAACACACCAAGCCGACGCCGACGAACTAGCGCTGATGAAAGCCGACTGTGTTGTCGCCTCGCGTCGGGTTAAAAAGTGCACTTGAACACACCGAGAGAACTCCTGCCGACTGTCAGCTAGAAAGCGGGTTCTGCGCCTGCGTGTAAATGAGACAACTGTCTATTTTTGCAGATATATTCGTCTATATTCGTTATTCAAAAAGGGAAACGGACGCTGCCGGCTGCAAATACACAAACGTAAACAAAGCAGTGCGCACTTACCGTTTTGAATATCACAGCTGCTAAACACTTTCTTTATTCCACTCCGCTCGTGTTAATATTGAAATATTCGCCAGGGAACACCCAGGTAAGATGACGTAACATTAGAACAGCGTCTATCTGTACCGCTTTGACTTTGCTCGCTGTTTTGCTATTATTCTCGTGCACTGCCTCCTTCACTAAGCTGAACAGCCAATCAGAGTTCCCTCTTTCACCGACGGCCCGACGCCGATTCAACATGTCGAACCGGCCGTTACAAAGCCGACGAGGACCAATTTCAGCCGACGGAGGGGAACATACCGAGAAGATTTAGTCGGCCGACGCACGGAAACTGCCCGACGGCCGACCGTCGGCTTGGTGTGTTCCAGGCTTTAGGGCGCAATCACGCAGAAAGTCACAACTGAGACTCTAAATAAATAAACTAAGCTAAATAAAACGCAGATAGAGACGTTTTGACTGATTAAACATGAAGAGAATTAACACACCATTGTGACAGTATATGGTTTATCTGTTTTCTTCAAACCATCCCGGGTATTTTCATGAGTATAATGTATATAATGCAATGCTAATCAGCATAGCTTTTATCACTATACATAATACTATAAAATAGTATAATTTCTTTTTAATTTCTATTTGACTAGCATTTTTTATTTATTTTGTATTTAATTTTTTCAAGATTTCTATAGATATCACTATATATCGTTATTGTGAATTATTTTGGCCATGATAGGAAAAATCTAATATCGTGACAGCCCTACTATACAGTTATAAAAAAAAGTAGTATAAATGTAAAAATATATTTTAAAAAAATTTAAACTTTCCCGTCTGCTGCCTTTAACTAAAATAATCACTAGCACTGACTCAATTCCAGGATTTGAATTGCAGAAGTACAAACATGATGCAGAATTGCCATTTAAATGTTAATGTAAGGACAATTCAAAGAATCTCACATTTTATAAAGTTCACATAACCTTATTAGCAAAACAATTGTCAAGACAAACTAAATAAACATTGTTTTACTATACGTTTTGAAAAATGTCTACAGGATGGACAGAACGATGGATGGATGGATGGATGGATGGATGGATGGATGGATGGATGGATGGATGGATTAGTATAAAAGAGGTAAGTCCATTGATATGTCCCGCCCCAACTTCCATGATTTCAATGATAAATCAAATAGATGTTTAAAATGTAATATTACTTTCCAAAAAAAGTGTCAGAGAAGATGAACTTTTTAAAAGTGTGGAGAGTTCAATTAGTTGCTTCGGCCCTGATTCGTAGTGCTTCATCTGTGCGTCCATGTTTTCTCCTCTCCGTCTCTCTGTTGTCACATGACCTTGTGTGTCTTGATCAGTGTGTGTGTGGAGTGATTTTTTTAACATCTGATCTTTCTGTTTTCAGAACTGTATCGATTCTTCTCCACTGCACTCTCAAGGACAGAAACCAAACCCATACGACCCCTCTTTCTACTCCCCTCATCTCAAACTTCTCCACCACTCTTTTTTGTTTTTCTTTGTTCTCTCTCTCGCTCTCTCTCCCCCAAGGTTGCAGTGAGCAGCAGTATGAATAAATAATGTGCGAAGTGGGATCTCTTTCAGAAAGGCCATTTAGACTGCTATTGTGTTACTAAAGGCTGTGCATTTATCCGCTGATGTCCATGTGACAGAAATGCTATAGGATGTGAAGTGCGAGTTGTGTGAAGCAGCTAAATCTCAAACACCATGCACTAGACCTTCCCAATGACCTTAAACACAATCACTGCTGCTCGCTCTCACTGCACATCGGACTTACAAACTTTCTCTTCTGTTGCAAGCGTACTAAGCCATCTGTGTCTTGAACATTAAGGTGAATACAGCTGAATTAGGCCTGATTTAGACACTGGGATTTATATGACAGAAAAATCACAAAGGAGATCTCTCTTATATCTCCGTTGCTTCTTCTAGACTGCAGTGTGATTAAATGGAGAGCAAATCAAGACTTTTGAACTCAAGGATGTCAACTATTATTTTTCTGTTTTTCATTATTCGTTTTTATTTCTACCTATATGCTGCTATCATTAAAGGGGTCATAAAATGCCATTTTTGTACAAGCTAATATGATTCTTTAGGGTCTAAATTAAAAGTTTGTAATATACTTTAATTAAAAATTCTCATTAGTATTGTAAGAAAACACTCATTTTACCTGGTCAACAACAGCTCTGTTTTCAGCACTTCATTTAAGTGCATGTGTCTTTAAATGATAATGAGCTTTGCTCACCCCGCCCCTCTGTTCTGTGCGTACACCGTAACACAATAACACAATAACCATAACGCGTTGTTCATTATAAACGTGGGATGTATAAACAGTATACATATAAACATTATAAACAATCTGGTGTGTGAAATGATTCGCGCAAACATGAAAGCATGGACGTTGATCGTGCGGAATTTTCCTTTCGAAAACAAACTCAGCCACTGCGTCTTCAGCGGTTCGGATTTAGGAACATCAAAATGACTGCTGTGTTCCTTATTACACCCAAGAACAGAACACCACAATCGCTTAGACGCCATTCTGCTCATAGACAGCGCTCCAGCGTATCAACAATGACCGCGCCGGTCCGCGCAGACTATGATTGAGGGCGGGTCTGTGTTGAAACGCTGCTGTCAATCAACAATCGTGGGAGGGGCGTCGTTTTTGTGATGTCACAAAATCGAACGGCTTGATTTGAGATGGGGCAAAACATATAAGATAATAAAAAAAAACACTGGATGGATTTTTATCATTTTATGATGGTTGTGTACAGGCACTGCCAACACACATTTCAGTACAATCAATGTGTAAAAGTGCATGTACCATTATATGACCCCTTTAAGACAGAAAGCTAACCTGTTGCATTAGGCTTATCCCAAATTTTTCCATGAGAAATGTATGAGAAATGTCCATCACACACAATATAATAAATGTTTCATTACAGATTGGTATATGATATATACTCAAATGGGTATTTACACTTGGTCACATCATGCATTATCATTTCTGTAAAGAAATATTCAAACTTTTTTTTTTTTTTATATATGTTTTTGAAAGAAGCCTCTTATAACTAACCAAGGCATTTACAGTATTTGGTTAAAAACGAGTATTATTTCTATTTAAAACAACTTTTTTTCTATTTTAATATATTTTAAAAGTGAATTTATTTGTGTGATGCAAAGCTGAATTGTTAGCATCATTACTCCAGTCTTCAGTGTCACGTGATCCTTCAGAAATCAATATGATGATTTGCTGCTCAAGAAACATTTATTATTATTGTTATCAATGTTGAAAATAGTTCTACAACTTAAGAAATAGAAAGTTCAAAAGAACAACATTTATTCGAAATAGAAATGCTTTGTAACATTATAATGTCTTTACCGGCACTTTTGATCAATTTTATACGTCCTTGCATAACATAAATGTCACAGACGCCAAACGGCTAGTGGGTTGAATAGGACAGTATATAGTCAAGTGAAAAGAGAAAGTGCATACACAATACAATCTAACAAAATGCATGAAATAACTAAGTTAAGTAACTAATATACTAAATAAGTATAAATACACCCAAAAGAGCAGCTAACTGAAGAAGAGCCCACATACTATATAAGCCAGTTCATTGTCCACCTTTACAATATACAGTAGATTCAAGAAAGAAAGATTTCTGCCATATTTTCAGCCCAAAAGTGGATTAAAAACAACAAATGGGTTCATAGATCAATGGATATGCGACTGGTCCCTGACAGGGAAGCACACTATCATTTTGAAGACGGCTGACCTTTACTGACTCTCTGTTAATCACACAGAGGAAAAAAACATGATGTGGTAGAAAAAGTCATGGGGAAGGAGGGGGTAAAGCAGTATCATGTTTTTAGACACGCTGCAGAATGCCAATGCAGAGAGGAACTCAACACTCCCTTTGGGATGCAGCACACACACCAGAACCCAGTGTCCCCTCCACCACAGTCACCATCTACACTGAACACACCGCAGTGAATGTGCTTGAGTCAACGGGGCTGATTTGGGAAGGCTCATGTCTAGTGTTTGGAATGAAGAAAACTGTCCCTCCAATCATACAATTGTAAAACAACAACAAAAATCACAGTATGTACAGTATAATGTACAGTATATAACAACCACTGGCTCTGCACCCCTATACCTGAACTCACTACTCCAGAAGCTTGTGTTCTGCAGGTGAACGGCGACTTGTGGTGACATCCCAAAGAGACACAAAATCACTTTCTCTGACCTTTACCTGGACTGTTCCCTGCTGGTAGAATGACCTGCATTACTCAACCCGAGTCTTTAGCCATTTTCAAGAAACACATCTTTTTCGCCAGCACTTGACCCATTAATACTAACACTTTCTATTCTATCCATGTTTTATACACTGCCCAGCCTAAAAAAAGTTGCTGTTTGGATTTAAATATGCAAATTTTTAAGAGTCTATGACTGGATCATTATTGCAGTGATTATTATGTTTCTAGCATGTTATATGTTTGGTAACAGTTCTTCTAACCCTAAATGATGGAGAGCTTTCATCATGGCCATATTCCAGGATGACAATGTCAAGATTCATCAGGCTCAAACTGTGAAAGAATGGTTGTGAGGAGCATGAAGAATCATTTTCACACATGAACTGATGCTCCTCTGAGTCCAGAGCTTAAATTCATTGAAAGTCTTTGGGATGTGCTGGAGGAGACTTTACAGAGTGCTGGACTCTTGCATTGACAACACAAGACCTTGACCAAAACTGTATGCACCTCTTGACTGAAATAAAGATTTTGATGTTATTTCAATCAAGAGGTGCATCAATTTTTGATGAATTAAAAAAGCGACACTTCAATTAGGCTTAAAAGAACTGTTGCCAAACCTATAACATAATAGAAACATTCTGTAATAATCCCATCATAGACTCTTAAGCATTTGCTAATTTAAATTCAAACAGCAAAAAAAAAAAAAAAAAACTGCTATGTATACTGTGCTAGACTAACTAGGACTTTTTACAGCACTTACTGTACATATTGTTGCTTTTTTGTTGGTTCACTTTGGACAAAAGCATCTGATAAATGATTAAATGTAATGTAAATATACACTACTGTTCAAATGTAGGCTCAGTATGATTTTTTTCGAAAGACATTAATACTTTTTTTCAGCAATGATATATTAAATTGATCAAAAGTAATAGTAAAGACATTTATAATGCTACAAAAGATTACTATTAAAAAAAAATCAGCTTTTTTGAACATTCTATTCATCAAAGAATCATGGAGAAAAAAAATGACAATTTCCACAAAAATATTAAACGGCACCAAGGCTGCGTTTATTTGATCAGAAATATAGTAAAAGCTGTAATAATGTGAAATATTATTACATTATAAAATAACTGCTTCCACTGATTTTCAAATGTAATTTATTCCTAATATGCTGATTTGCTGCTCAGGAAACATTTCTGATTATTATCAATGTTGAAAACATTGTCTAGAAAAAATTCTAGATTCTTTGATGAAAGAGAGATCAAAAGAACAACATTTATTTGAAATCTTTTGTAACATTATAAAAGTCTGTACTGTCCTTTCCGAATAAAAATATAAAATATATATTTTTAAAAATGAATACCTATACCTAAAAAAATGGTAGTGTAAACTCTAACATAAATAAAACTACAAACAAATGTGATGCTACTTATTTTTGGTGTTCAAGATTGGCTAAACATACTTCTTTTAGACAGGTATACTCATTTTTATATAGTTCCAATGTTTTAAACGGTTCATAGGTGTAAATTTAAGGAAAGCGTCTGGTCCGATATTGAAATGAGACCATAAGTGTTACACAAACATACCAAACTGACAATCTAACACTTGTCTTTCTACAAACATACAGTATATATTCAGATCACAAACACACTTTGACCTGAATATAAACTACTACACTTCAAAACGAAGAGCAAAATACACCAATATACATTCCATGCATGAGCCGTAAAGACAAACAAAATGTAGGCACAAATATCTAGAGACAGAAACACACACACACATTGTCTAGTGACCCGTGAAGGCCCGGCACCACAGGCAATACATCCGACAGTATATGCAGTAATATCCTCATTAGTTTATATTCAGACACTGTGACTATATTCACACTCTATATTACGCTCCTATATTCAGCCTGTTGTCATCACAATGTCCTGACATTTCTAATGGTAATCGTGGATCACGTTATGGAATAGCAACTTCTTTCTTCCGTGCACTCGTTCTCAGGACTTCGGAAGGGAAAACTGATGGAATTCAGATCAGGTCGGTTTTTCTTCTGATGCAGCCAGGACCACTAATATATGTAGACAGGTCGTTGGAAGGATGTGTGTGTGTATGAGGGTCTTTAATAAGTGATCTGATGGCAGAGGACAGAGTGCCTGTGGGAGCCACGCTCTTCACACCTCGTACTGTCATCAGCTCACCCTTACCTTATATAACACACACTCACATGCCAATAAAAGATCCACAGTCCACGGACAGATCCGCTCTCTTTCAGTGTCTACAGTCATGTTTTATCAGGTGATTGACATGCATACGTACAAAAAGTGTAGTGTTTATATATAGAGCTACAGAAAATGTATTTATTTAAATTATATATAACTTAATAAATGTATTACAGTATATTATACAGAATACAATTTAAATCACACTCTGTGTGTCGACAAATATGATAAATGTTCCTCACATTAATCCACCAAAAATATGACGAACAAAATCATGCTGTGTCTTTAAAGGGATAGTTCACCCAAAAATGAAAATTAGCCCATGATTTACTCACCCTCAGGTCATCCTAGGTGTATATGACTCTCTTCTTTCAGATGAATACAATCGGAGTTATATTAAAAAATGTCCTGGCTCTTCCAAGCTTTATAAGGTCAATGAATATGTTTTGAAGTCATAAGGTGCGAAGTCATTGAAGTCGTATGTTCCGACGTCATAAGGTGCGCAAGTTTGGCCGGAAGCTAGAATTTGACTTTGTAACGTTAAATATGAATATTTTCTTACACAAACTCATTGCTTCCCTTCAGAAGGCCTTTATTAACCCCCGCAGAGCCGTGTGGGGCACTTTAATCATGGATGGATGCACTCTTGTGGACTTCAAAACAGAAATGGCAATTCACTGCCATTATATTACTAAATACAAGCCCTGATAAAAAATCTAAAGAACTAAATAAGCCCACTGGACAAAATGACAAAAGTGACACAAATGACAAAAGTGTCTTGGCTAATAACAATATATTTGTCCAGTAAATTCCCTTGCCATGGGAAGTTGTGGCAAAAAGGTCAATTTGGACCCATATGCATGTGTTTCTGTCTGTGTACCAGTGAGTGCAGTGTGTGGTGTGAATGTGTGTTTGTGTTCACCTGAGGCCGTGGGTGTCCTTTGACCAGGCACTGCAGAACTAACGTGTCCCCCTCTCGGATGGTGTAGATCCGTTCACTGATGTTGTCCTCCTTCACCACACACGCCTGCCCAGAATGCACAATCTGAGCGTTCGCAGGAGCTGAAGGACAGAGAGAAAGTCAGATTATCCTATAACATTTTCACTTCATTCTACAACTTCTTTAGCAGTGACGTTGATATGCTGTGTTGGAGACCAACTAACTAAAACTAGTGATGCTACTAACTTGAACTATTTTTGAAGTGAGAAGCAAGATACATTTATCCTCTCTCACATACAGTGACCCCCAAAAATATATTTGGACACTTAAGCCACAATAATTGAAAATTGCTTCACTAAATAAAGCCAAATAGCATTTATTTTAAAGAAATACAGCACATGCGTAATTTGCAGCAAAAATATTCCCTTATATTCATTAAATTATGTTTAAATACATTTAAATGATTAATGTACAAATAGATAAAAGGGGTGTAACGATACCCTCATGTCACGATTCGATACTTATCACGATACTGAACTCATGATACAATATTATTGCGATACTCCAAAACACGGTAAAGGGTTAGCAAAAAATACACTGTTGATTAAAATGCTAAATTTGATATTACATTGTGGGTGTAAATGAATAGGCTTGGACTTGGTGCTGGTAACCCAATCCATAGGACAATGGTGACACTAGAATAAAAATATTGATGATTCTGAAGATGAAAATACAGAATAATTTTTGACGAACATGCTTGCACTCTGTCATTGACTAGATACATTTAAAATAATGTAGGCCAATTTTTACTGGTAACATAAGACATTTGGCATTATCAGGACCCACAAATATTCCCAAATTGCATAATTATACATCATATTCAACATTATATATAGCAGTTTAATGTAGTATTGACACTAAAACTCTGTAAACTTTTTTTTTTCCTCACAGAGAAATTTTCATTTTGGGTGAATTATACAGAGTACATAGTGTCACTACATCCACGATACATATTGATGCATTTTTGTATTGCAATATATTGTGACACGAAGTATTGTTACACCTCTAATAGATAGACCAAATATAAAACAGTTTTATTAATACTATTATTATTATTATTATTATTATGTACTTCTTTCAAACAATATGAAAAATATTGGCCTTAAAAATATTTATTATTGTTAATAATAATTAATAACTATTATTAACATTGTGTGAATACTTTTTTCACACATTATAGCCTAAATTATATTGGGCTAATAATAACTGCTCTGTAACTGACATTTGTAACAAAACTGCTCTGAAACAAAGGTTGACGATCCAAATGCAGCTTTATTAGGGCAATCCAGAATCATATTTTTTTTAAACATGCAATAGGTCAAAAACAGGGCAGATAAAGTAAAGTGACTGAAAGTCAAAGTCAAAACCAAAACACAGGTAACACAGGGAGATCGCTCAGAAATGCAGTGTGACACCTACAAGACTTTGTAAAGAATGAGTGAAAATACAGGGCTTAAATTGGCAGACATTAAAAAGATAATGACACACAGGTGGAAGTAATCAAACATAAGTCAAAGCAATGGGTTATGGGAAATGCAGTTCATGATAGGAAAGCAAAGGAGATGGGAGGAGTGCCCTCTGGTGGCGATCATAGGCACTCCAGCTGGCGGATGTGACAACATCTCAGGAATAAATAAATAAAAACACTGAAATGTTTCCTTTAGGTCAGACCCAGACCACTGCAAGAACATCTCATAACCTATTCTGAACTGTAATGGTTCTGACATCAATACATGTTATAAGTGTACATCAAGGAGGAAAAAATGACTTGCTATGAGATATGACCTTCTTATATGTTTGTTCATAGAAAAGCATAAGTGGCCTAAGCGCACTGAATTAGACAAAACAATAGGAAAAATTTCAGATGACATCCTTATGTTCCATGAGTCAGATGTGCACTCAAGAACCACTTGAATCTTTCCAAACAGAGTTTGCAAGCTGGATGCGGTAGGTTTCACTTCATTCGCTGAAAAGATTTCAAACTCCGGGCCCTCGGGAACGCAAGCCAGCACTGCGGGCAGCCGAGCCCAGCGGACACTGCTCAGCGAGTGCTTTGATTGTGGAGAGGAACGCATGTACCACGACAGCCTACACACTGTAAATTATGAGTCTGAGTCCCTTATTAGCATTTAAAAGGAAGTCTGGGACAGGAAGAGCTGCGAGGCAATACAGGACGTGTTTAGAAATGTGTGGAAATTGTCAGAGCTTTTATTTGTGAGTGTAATGGTGTGGTCAGGGCATCACAGGCCAGTCACCATGCCAAAATTAATGACGCTCATTAGCGGGACAATGAGGCCTGCGCTCATGCTAACACAGCTAACACCGCTAACAACCAGCAGAAGACAGCGGTTGTCACACAATAAAAAAACACTCTTAACTTAGCAATTCTATGCATTACATTTCTCAAAGATAACTCTCATTGTGCGTTTCCACCGTCATACACAACATGGGAATATCAAGGAATTTAAAAATGTAGTTTTTTCAGGCCTAGAAAAGTCATTGAAATGTCTATAATGAGCACATTTTTATAGTTATGCTCTGCTACAATATATTTCATTGGCTAAATATTACTCTTGTGTAGAGTAAAGCTTGCTCATAACTTATAGTGATGAAAAATAGACCTTAGTCAGGGTAGCGGCATATTTTATTTTTGACAGGAATGAAAATGAGCCTGTGAGGGACAGAATTACAGTTCGTTCAATGGATTGTACTGTTAAAGCTACCAATTGTTCAACTGACGAAACGTCTTACCGAAAAAAACGTTCAGTAGGCAAAATTATGCAATCTATGACCTTTATACAGTGCGTGCCATTGTAAAGATTGTAAGTCTATTCCTCACAGCCTTGTTTACATCCACGTTAAATTTAAAATGGCGTCTAACCTGACTAAGGTTATTTGACTAAGGAAATCGTTCTTTTAAGTCGAATCTTTTCAAAGCTTTATTCAAACCAGTTCCCAAATTGGTCTGAATGATTCATTAGTGAATCGGTCTGGAATTGAACGATGAACCAGTGTTGAACACATCATTATTTTGGATGTTTGGTAAGTTTAGTCTCGAAATATACGTCATAAAAGCCGACCAATCAGGTTGTGAACATTTGCTATTCCTTTAGGTTCGGTATCTTTGGTTCAGTGTTAAAAATGCCAATATGCACGCTAATCGGACCAGGACTAAATGTTTGTTTGTTTTTTGGTCCAAAGTTAGGCAACTAACTGAATATTTCAAATAAAAATTTAATAAAATAAAAGCTAATACTAATACTGTAATAGTACAAATAATACTGTTTTAAAATACAAACTTTGGGTAACGAGATGCTGCCTTAAAATTTTTGCGATAATTATGCTGGAAATGTAATGGTAATTCATTAGTCAAATTAATTTATCATCTTAAACCAAAATAGCATGTAACCTTCACGCTATTTCAAAATAACCCTCACAATACAGATAGGCTTTTTTGAGCGGCAAGTTAATAGTGATGTGAATATCAATGTGCCTGTATGGTTGTGTGTAAGAGAAAATAACAGCATGGTCAATAGAGAGGTCTTCTCAAAGACAGAGCCAATGAATTTCTCCATGATGTGATTATTATTGATCCGTTAAGTGTGAGGAGTGTTTGTGTGCGTGAGGTCTGTGAGTTAACAGCTGCAGGTACACCACATAATGTGAGGATGACTGAACCTCACAAACCACTTGCCCTCTCAGCAGGTGTGTGTGGTTGTGTGTGTGTGTGTGTGTGTGTGTGTGTGCGTGTGTGTCTGTCTAAGACCCAGATTGTTGGACACTCTCCTCCTCAGCGGGAAAGAACGCCCAGCGTCAGGGATGAGCTCTTTAACTCTGCAGCCGGGTCAACATCTATCAATGTCACACTGACCCAGTGCATCATGGGATGAAGACAATCCACATCTTCACATCAGTATTCGGCGGCAGTCGCTCGGCAACAGGAATCGCTCTGGGTCAGCTATTGAGGAAATAAATATCACAGAGAACCGGAGCAACCTCAGTCTAGTCTAGACGAGTTCTTTCTTAAATTCTGCTCAACAACACTATCTACAGCTTTTATGTTTTTATCAATATCACATCTATCTAGCCTTGTTTCTAGGTTAAAAGTTTGAAAAGTTTATATGTTTATAGGCATTACAGACAAAGAGAACGATTGAACGATAGACAGAATGATAAAATGATAGATAGATGGCTAGATAGAATGCTAGATAGATAGACAGAACTAGATAGATAGATAGATAGATAGATAGATAGATAGATAGATAGATAGATAGATAGATAGATAGATAGATAGATAGATAGATAGATAGATAGATAGATAGATAGATAGATAGATAGATAGATAGATAGATAGATAGATAGATAGATAGATAGACAGATTTCTGTATCATTCTTAGATAGATAGAACAGTAGAAAGATAGAACCTACATAAGAAAGAATCTCTATGAAATATGAATGTTCAGAGATGAGCTGCATAAACCAAAATGTGGTGGTTGGTGAAGTGTTCCACCTCTACAGGTAAATGTAATAACCCACAGGGCACACTGGTGAATTGTGTGGCTATGCTGTCACCCAACTAGATGCAACTTTTCAAACATCTCCCTCTTTTTGCCTTTTTCTCCTCTCAGCTCTGTCCATCCATCCATCCGTTCGCCCATACAACCATCCATCTAAATCTGAAGCAAACAAGGTTCTCTCTGTGAGTTATCAAACTAGTCTTGAGCCAGCAGAGGGGAACACGCCGGAGGGGGGTGGAAAGAAACAAAACAAATGGAGAGCGGCATAGAAAGATGGAATATAAAAACAAATCAATATGAGACACACACACACACACACACACACACACAAATAAATGAACACAGCCATCCGAACCTCCACACACACAGAGAGTAACAATACAGAGAGAGGGTGACATAAGCAAGAGCAAAAACTATAGCAGACATGAAAATGAAATCACAGGGTTTTAGATAATAAAACTAGACATGGTCTTAAAGGGAAGTATGTACACACATCTTGTAAGAAGCCGTTTTAAAAATGTTGATCCAATTGAAATACTTATTCTAATGTATTTTTTTTACTTTCCCTGTGTCATTTTACTAGTATACCAACCATTTCTTGTCTTGCAAATTGTGAGTATGAGCATTAAAGGGGTGGTTGATTATGATTTCACTTTTTTAACTTTAGTTAGTGTGTAATGTTGCCGTTTAAGAATAAACAACATCTGCAAAGTTATGACGCTCAAAGTTCAAAGCAAAAGGAGATATTTTCTTTTAAAGATTGCTTTTTAAGGACTACAACAAACGCCTGGCAGGGACTACACGAGCTTCCTCCCGGGTTAGTGACATCACTAACCCTAAAATTTACATAAACCCGCCCCTGGGAACGCGATTTATGGATTATCATGACAGAATATGCTAATCAATGACTAGAAGATAGTTAACTCTGCTACATAAATTTATCAACTAACCATTCAGAAATGTCCTGTTGCATTCTACATGTTGTCACTTCTTGAGTCTCTCCATCTTTGTCCGACTTCAGTTTAAACATAAAAGGCAGAACAGTTTCTGACATTTTAGTGCTTGTCTGCGTGAGGTAATCGGAGCTGCTAACAAACACACAAGCTCTTAAAGCTCCGCCCACTGTGCCGGGAGCAGCAGCTCATTTGCATTTAAAGGGACACACACAAAAAACTGCGTGTTTTTGCTCCCCCTCAAAAAGTGACAATTTTAACATGCTATAAAAAATATCTGTCGGGTATTTTGAGCTAAAGCTTCACATACACACTCTGGGGACATCAGAGACTTATTTTACATACAGGACCCCTTTAATATAAAAAAAATTGTAGCTATATTTGCTCAAATTTTAGCAATAGTTTAGCTATATAACTATAAAAATGAATATCAAGTGTATGAAAACCTGTGCCCCAAACAACAGGATGGAAAAAGCAGCGGAGATTACACCAAGCAAATTAGGGCAGATGTAATTGATGATGAGCTGCTGTTTGCTCCACCTGCACCCACAGTCCTCTGGGAATATTTCTGCACCCTTTCTGACCAGCTTCAACTGGTGCTGAAAGTTTTCTAGAGCATCTCCTCCTCTGTCTCGCTATTCTTCATGCATGCGCTCTACACATAAATCATAGCTGAAACACTCCTGCTGAGGAGCTTCACCAGATCTACTGTTTCACTCACATCCCGGAGTCACACACTTATTCATCTGTCCTGCATCTCCCACTGTCCCGAGAGAATTATTCATCCTCAAGGCGCTTAACAGCATGTTTTGTAAGAATAAATAAGATCCTTGAGAGAGAGAGAGAGAGAGAGAGAGAGAGAGAGAGAGAGAGAGAGAGAGAGAGAGAGAGAGAGAGAGAGAAGAGAGAGAGAGAGAGAGAGACTGGTGGCCAGCAGAAGCTAATCTGACAGTGTTAGGTGTGTCAAGGTGTTTTATTGAGTGCTTCCTTGTTGTGTGAGGAGCTGATAGCTTTCACTGTGGCTCAATACAGATCAGCCCTCTGACAAACACGACTATTGGCAAAAACGAGCACTAGGGCAGACGGCATCTCATCAAACAAACATCTCTGGCAGCGAGAGCAGGGTTGAGTGCTGCCCGCGGGTGTGCATGCCAGGGCTTATAAACGCCTGTATTGTATGTGTGCATGGCCCGTTCACACTGACGTGATCCCTCAGATCAGAGAAGACAGTGTATTTTGATTGCAATCTTTATAATTAAAGTTCGTTTAGTCACCTTCATGCTGTTCTGAATATTTTGTTTGAAAGATAATTAGAATCATAACAAAAATTTTAATTTAGTCCAATTGACTTTCACTATATGGACAAAAACAGTCGAAACATTCTTCTAAACCAGGGGTGTCAAACATACGGCCCACGACGGTGTCCATCTCGGCCTGGGGGATGACCTGGACAACAATAGAAAATAGAGAAACACCGGTCAACCAGCCATAAATTGGAACGGTTTTAAGATTTATTTTGGTCGATCTCTGTTCTGGACTTACACACAAACGGCTTTGCAGTCATTTCACAAAATGTCATTTGTGTGGGAATATTACAAAGCCTGTAAACAGGACGTTAACACAGGCAAGGACACTATCTATGTATCGTTCTTAGATAGATGGATAGAACACAGAGCAAAGCAGAGCAAAAACTGGGGGTAGGGGTTTATATGAATGTATCTATGAAGGGAACTGTCTTCAGAATAGTTTTTCGATAGCATTTTCTTGTCCTCTTACCGCCATATAAAGTTTTTTTACAAGCATAGAGCTGCGTTGTGTTCAGCGGTATCCCCCAAAAAAAACGCTGCTGTTTCATAAGCGCCACCTACTGTCAGAGAGTGAATTTGCATTTTCATTCAGTCTGTGCAATTTTTGGTTTTGTGGAGGTGTGTCTTCTAGCATAATTATAGCACAATTTCACAAAACAAAAGTCAGACCATTCTGTTTTAGCTTTAAATCTTGAAGTTATACAATGTAATTAAAATATAAAATAACTGCTCATGCTACATGTGTGTAGCATCTGCCATGAATAATCACAATCGGGCATCACTAATAAAAAATATTAAATACAACATTATTTTAAAAATGTAATGAAGCCTTTTCACTGTTAAAATGCAGTTTTCACAGAGCAGTGTGTTTTTGTAGTTTTCTTGCAAATTAATTCGTAGTTTGGATGGTCAATATTAATTTAACCGTCAGCAAGATAATTAAAAAGGTAATTTAAGCACAAGGTTACATTTTTTCCCATCCGGCACTCAACCTAAAATGAGTTTGACACCCCTGTTCTAAACTATGCCGTTCAGCTTAATGATTATTGCTGCAAAAAGTAACATTAAATTAAACATGGCATTTTGAAGTCGAAAGACTGAAATAGGATTGTCTTGTAAAATGTAATCCAATTACCTGTTTTATTTACAACTTAGAAAAATCATTTTATACAGTGTACAATCAAATAACACATTTCACAGGCACATGCCAATAGTGTGTCCTTAAAGGGTTAGTTCACCCAAAAATGAAAATTCTGTAATTCACCCTCATGTTGTTCCAACCCCGTAAGACTTTCGTTCATCTTCGGAACACAAATTAAGATATTTTTGATGAAATCTGAGAGCTGACTCAGTCCTCCTGCAGGCTTATGGACACCTTAACTTGCTGGCCCAGAAAATGTATTAAAGACATTGTTAATATAGTCCAAGTGACTCCAGTGGCTCAATCTTAAGTTTATAAAGCGACAAGAATACTTTTTGTGCGCAAAAACAAACAAAAATAACGACTTTATTCCACTTTTCATTTCCTTCTCTCTGGACCTCGAGTCTTTTTACGTAGTGTTTAAAGGGAAACTCCACCTCTGCAAGATGAATGTGTATTTAAATTGGGTCATTTATGTAGTAGAAATGTGAAATTATTTTTGAATTTGGAGCCTTCTAGACTGAGAAAAGCCAGAAAATGTATTTTTGGCTCATGTGGATGAAAGACAACAACTCCCAGAATGCACTTGCTTCGCTGCTCTACTAGGCCACTCCCAAGCCACGCCTACCAGTTAGAGAGCAGTTGTAAACAACAAAGCTAAGCTAGTACGTTAATCTCCGTGAGTCTGCCCGGGTTTTTGAGATCGCACAAAATGTCCGGGATTCGGCTTTTGCGCTCTACAGTCGCGCACAGGACGAGACTAGGGCCGCGGGAGAACGAGGTGAGGCCGGTGGCGTGATTACTGATGACCGACACCTGTGAGACGCACTGGTCTTGTATCTCTCACGGAGGAGCGGGTATTTTCTTAGCAAGGGTAAAACGCACATCAACCAATCACGCCACCGGCCTCGCGTCGTTCTCCCGCGGCCCTAGCCTCGTCCTGCTCGCCACAGTAAACGTGATGAATGGCGACTGTAGAACGCAAAAGCCGGTGGCGTGATTACTGATGAGCGCCTGTGAGATGCACATGCACCGGTCTCGTGGGCTATCTCTCACGGAGGAACGGGTATTTTCTTAGCAAGGGTAAAACACACATCAACCGATCACTTGTTTAGCGTTCATGTAAACACTACATTCAAATTCACCAATCGGAATGAATTCAGTTAGATTGAAACAAAAGGTGTGCATGTAAACAATGAATGGTGAAATCAAACGCACTGGCACTGATCTGTGATAGGTCTGTTAGCGCATTAGGTCCAACCCCCTATGGGTGGGTTTGAAAGGGTGGGAACTATTGCTTGTAGTCTTAACAGAAATCCCCCCCCCCCCTTACACTTCCTCCGACAATGACGCAAAATGACAATTTTTGCGTCATTGTAGGAGGAAGTGTAAAGAGGTAAATACAGATTTCTCCCGTCTCAGGGGAAAATGAGAAAATGTTGCACGACCATTCAATAGTATGACTGGGTTTCTAACATTGCAAAGCTTAATGCAAATGGGTGGAGTGTTCCTTTAAGCGTAGCGCGTCTGTGCACGTCACCACGTAGGCTCACTATTGGGCGACTCTGGTCATGTGTTATACGTGGTGATGTGCAACACAGCACTACGCTATTACACTACGTAAAAAAAAAATGAAAAGTGGAATAAAGTCGTTATTTTTGTTTGTTTTTGCGCACAAAAAGTATTCTCGTATTAAGATTGAGCCACTGGAGTCACTTGGACAATATTAACAATGTCTTTAATACATTTTCTGGGCCAGCAAGTTAAGGTGTCCATAAGCCTGCAGGAGGAGTGATCCAGCTGTCAGATTTCATCAAAAATATCTTAATTTGTGTTCCGAAGATGAACGAAAGTCTTACGGGGTTGGAACAACATGAGGGTGAGTATTTACTGACAGAATTTTCATTTTTGGGTGAACTAACCCTTTAAAATCAGACGGGAGACGCAATGGTCAAAGACGCTGAACTGAGGCTTGTGGTCAGAAGCTTGTAGTTAGAAGGGGACAGCGTCTTGTGTCAACACTTTTCATCGAACGATTAATTTCCCACCATGTTTGCGGCAAAGCTTTAATTCCCAAACCCTACTTTGTCAACACAAGACCAGACGGAATTCATTGACCGGCAGAACATGTGCTGATAACTGTGATTTTTCTTAAAAGGCTTCAGAAAAACTTTTTCTCACCTCAGGCATATTTCAGGTCTAATAACCGGACTGGCTGTTTCTCAGCTGTCGGAGCTACACTTGAAACACACAGAAAAGTCAACATAAAGAACCAGGAAAGTTCTCGCTTATTAACACTGTGTGAAAAAGGAATGGTGAAACGTATAAGTGAGTAAACAAAAATTATTATATTATTTGAATTTATTATATGGAAATAAAATTGATATATGCAATTAATTATAATTAATTTGACTAAAACAGTTTAAAATTTAATTTTAATTTGATTTATTTATACCACATGAACACATATGGAGCTGGTGGCTGGAGGGGTTGAGAAATAAGAGGGATTTGTATCATCAGCTGAAGAGGAAAAGCCCCTTCGGTGGTGCAGCAAGTTATTACAGTACATTTTGATAAAAGATTATGAAGACAAACATTTTTTTATTCACAATAACGTGCACTGATTAATCGCTCACAATAAGACCAGGAATGTGTATTAAGAAAGCAAATAGGGTCGATTTTGAGTCATGCGGACTTTAATGAGATGTCAAGCCTCGTTTGTGTGTATTAAAGCCATTTGTCTCTGTTCTGAGAGGGCTGTTTTATCCATTAGCGCCGTATGAGAGGGAACAGGCACATGCAGCGCTGAGAGGATTCTTTTGGCCCCTGTCGGAGTGAGTGAGGGCCTCTGAGGGGCGAGAGAAAGGCGACGGGGAGGATGCGAGCTAAAGTAAATTTGCAGTATCGCTACAGAGACAGTTTTAGTGGCAGTGACAGAAACTGATTAAAGGACCACTGTGGAGAGGAAGAGCGAACGTAACCCTGGAATTAATGGAATTCCCCATCCTTCTTTCAGCCTTCCATCAGCACCCAGATAACAGAGAAAGGGTGATAAAACGATAGCATATGTTATATGTAATAAAAAAAATATATATAAATACATATAACATGTAAATCACGTCACTTCAAAAATGCAGTGAATTTCATGGAACCGGTTGAGAAAGCCTGTGTCCTATTTCACCTCAACATCAAAATAAATAAATTATGTTTTAAATATTTTATATTGCAAAAATATTTGCATAAATAAGATTAAGCACATTTTGGGACCATTTGGGTTATATATAATATATTTATATATAATTATTCAAATTTCATTATGACATAAGAATATAACTGATGTATTGCTTTTCTCTTATACTGCTTTTAAAAAATTATTTAACATTAAATTTAACATTATACATTTTTATTTTTTAAATTAAATATATTATTAAATTGTGTGTGTGTGTGTGTATATATTTAAATTGCATTTATACATGTAAATGTATAAATACATGTATGTTGTATTGCTTTTCATTTATGCTGATTTAAAAAAAATATTTAACAATAAATTATCCATAATAAATTTAAATAATTATATATATATATATATATATATATATATATATATATATATATATATATATATATATATATATATATATATATATATATATATATATATATATATATATATATATATAATAAATTTAAATAATTATATATATATATATATATATATATATATATATACAAAATATATATTCCTTTTGATTTTTTGGGTGAAATGTAACCTAGGTCTTTTTTGCGATATCTCACATTTGCAACACACCTGGTCACATTGCCAAAAGTAAATTGCTTTTAACTGGCATACTCACAAACACCAACACCTGCAGGTACACAAACATTATCGCAACAATGACTACAAACACCATTTCACACAAACACCTCCAAATCTCCCACAGCCAGAAGCACAAACACACGTAATCAGGGCGGCTCATATTGGCAGATTTCAAACAGCCTGTGTTGAGTCAGTCTGAGGGTGAGTGGATCAGAACAAGCCTGATCAAACAACATGTTGAGTGCAGCCAAAAGAGGATGGATGAAAACAGACACAAAGAGAAAATAGAGAGAAACGCATTTTAAAGGCCTATTTACATCAATCAGATAACTTGCAGATAAATTGCATTTTGTGTGCATGTAAAAAAAAAAAAAACCTCAAAGGCCAATGATATTTAAGCTGAAGTATGTTATTTGCGTCGCCAAACGTTATTGTAAACACAGTGACTTGTCGATAGCCCGTTCCAAACTCACACCATTGGTTGTGTCTCATTTCCTGGGAAATTAAAATATGAAAAGCTTAATTAAAGTTGTTTCTGCATATTAAACAAGGATACACTATTAGAAAAAAAAGGTTAATTGAGGTTATATATAGAACCCTAAGGTTCTTGACTTAATTTTAAAGGAACACGCAGACTTTTTGGGACTTAAGCTTATTCACTGTATCCCCCAGAGTTAGATAAGTCCATACATACCCTTCTCATCTCCGTGCGTGCCGTAACTCTGTCTGACGCACCCAGTGTGTACAAATAACAAGGTCACATGAGACACAGCCATCTTCTAACCGTATACATCCTGGGAACTATATTCTCAGAAGGCGAAGTACTGCTACTTGGGCTATCTGCTATGTGTGGACTTATCTAACTCTGGGGGATACGGTGAATAAGCTAAAGTCCCAAAAAGTCGAAGTGTTCCTTTAAAGAACCATTTGTGCCAAAAAGGCTCTATATAAGGAGAAGTGTCTTTAATGATAGTATGTTTAGCTTATAAACATACTTTATTACTTATGCAAACATTTAAGACATTTCTCCTTATATAGAACCTTTTTGGCATAAAGAGTTCTTTAAAATTAAGTTTAATTCATAAAAAATGTATTCAGACTAAATTAATTAATTAAACTAAATCAATAAAATTATCCCTAAAATGTTCTATATATGAAGCGCCTGACAGAACGCGTTAAGGTTCTATAGAATCTTTTCTTCTAAGAGTGTAGGATAACGTATTTCAACACTGAATTAAATTTCATACTTAAAACTTTTGAGATTCAATTTTTTGGGAGCTTTTGGGATTCACTACTTTTAGTCACACTATTTTTTCTATTTTTATTTATTTTACTTGTTTCATTCTGAATTTCATCACCGTGAGGATTCTGAGGACGTAAAATGGTTTGTGAATGTGGTTGCATGTTGACTTTAACAGATGACAACCATGAAGCACCTCTGACAAAATTCAGCCATAACGTGTCACCCAGATGGCAGAACCTCAGAGTGTGTCTCTTACTGAAAAACACAAGCTTGTCAATCAAAAAGTGTGGAAGCTAGTCTGTGGTCTGGATGTCTCTAAAGACAGAGATGACATAAGAGAGAGAAACAGAGACAAAGAGACAGAACAGGAGATACAGAAACACACGCAGCGAGGGAGAGAAGTAATGAACAGAATAGTAAAACTGGCACCTCAGATCTCCTGTGCAGACTGACAGGGGCAAGACAAGGAGCGAAGGATGGAGAGAGAGAGAGGAAAAGTGGAAGAAACAAAGATGGGCTGCATCAGGGCACATGACTGGCATTCTCTTTGTGCGTCCCATCATACCACAGCACACTGACAACGCTCCAGAAACTGTGTGTGATTACACACTTCATATCTAACCTACAGTTCAATAAGGTTTTCGACATCACCAGAAATGTTCAGTTCAGGTCACTACCTTCATGTCTGACAGATCTTGCCAAGGAACTATTTGAAGTGTCAGAGATTCTCTCAGGCAAAGGTTAGAATAAGGTTTAAACATGTGTAAGAGAGCAACGGCAATATGATAAAACCTGTGAAATAACCTAACAGTGTGTGTGTGTGTGTGTGTGTGTGTGTGTGTGTGTGTGTGTGTGTGTGTGTGTGTGTGTGTGTGTGTGTGTGTGTAAGACCGCTTTGAGTGGGTCGTGAAGTGTGTAATAATAACATATTATTTGATTCTAAACCTGATTGATGCAAACCAAAAGAAAAGACTGAACAGTAAGACTAATATAAGCCCCATTCTTCAATCAAATGCAGCAATGTAGTTCAAACACTTATAGTACACAATTTTGGATTCTGTTATAGCCTTTCTGTGACTTAATCATGATTATATATATCACAACATCTTGTCCATATCGCCTGTGTACACACACACACACACACACACATCTGTCTAAGCTGCATTACAAAGGAGTTGAGGAGGTGAGCAGCTGGTGCAGGTTAAAATTAGGGCCATTCTGTCTATGTGTGTGTGTGTGTGTGTGTGTGTGTGTGTGTGTGTGTGTGTGTGTGTGTGTGTGTGTGTGTGTGTGTGTGTGTGTGTGTGTGTGTGTGTGTGTGTGTGTGTGTGTGTGTAGCATATGCTCAGGCCAATCTCTCTCTCCACTGGAGTCTAATGGGCACAATGAGGTGAAGAAACAAGGGACGGAGAAGTAGATGAGAAGAAAGACTGCTGGGTCATCAGCCCATCTGTCAGACAGACAGATCACAGCGCTAGGGGAACGAGCAGGGCTGAGGTAAAGCATCAAGGCACAAGGTCAAATTGAAACAGATAAATGTCAAAGATCACAAAAAATTAGTAACCTATTGGTTAGCAAATATTACTCACTAACCAGTTTGGCCATTTCAGCTGCAATCATTAAAGTTATGTTCACTCAACCAGAATGTAGTATTCTGTGGAATTCTGTATTCTGAAGTCATGCAAAAACAGGGATTGATTACTGCACTAACTAACAGGGGAGTCTTGAGTCATCTTGTGCATAGAACAGCAGATGGGTGTCTCAAATACTGTCAGTAGTTTTTTCCATTCCATTCCATTTGTGTGTGTGTGTGTGTGTGTGTGTGTGTGTGTGTGTGTGTGTGTGTGTGTGTGTGTGTGTGTGTGTGTGTGTGTGTGTGTGTGTCTTTGCATAATGCACAGTAGCACTGTCACTCTTCCTTTATTAAAAGATTGATGAGGAATCAGTGCTGTTGACTCTATTGTACAATTAAGATGCGTTACAGCAATATTTACAAGACCTTTCTGCAGTTTTTAATGCCAGCCATCTGTATTCATGAGTCAGAGACCCACAGCAAGCAGCTTCCTCTAGTGCAGATGACAAGGGACAGTCACAGGTTACACCAGAAACATACTCTTTCCACAAGTGTGCAAACACAGATGCCAATCCATGGACAGCGCATTGCAAGCATGCAATCCTGTTGTACATGCAGTGCGGTCTAAAAATGTACTAGTGAAAAATCTTTTAACACAAATTATTTGTGTTGAACAACAATTTCAGTAAGATGTTAAATTGAATTATACTATGTGGCTGTTGAATGCTTGATTCTGATTGGTTGATGAACGTTCTAAGGTGCGTTATAATTTCTTTAGGGAAGCCCACGGCTAAAGTAGTTCCAGGCAGGTCTTGACCGCATTACAGTTCCATATCACTTCGTCAAATGATTTCAGTTATTTTAGTTATACTATATAATAAATATAGTAGACAATAAGATAGTAATGTTAAATTATTTTCAAGGTTTTTTTGCCACAAAATTACATTTTGTGTATTATGCATTCATTATGGGAAAGCACATATCTTTTTCTCGCGCTCTGTCTCCAACTCAAATGCACACACATACAGTACGGACACACACTCACATGTTGTCAGTGCTGCTCTGACAATTTTATTGGTTAAATAATTAAGCAACTTAAAAGCTACATGAGGTTTCTCACAAGCGAGGTGCAGATAAACGTGCAGTTTCACTATTAATGCTGCCGAACACTGTTGAGAGACGCACAAACTGAGGTAATTCACACATGCTTAATCTCTCTCTCTCTCTCTCTCTCTCTCTCTAATAACTGCATTAATAACTGCATTAGTCTGTTATCAGTGGCTCAAGTGCTCTAAATGACATTTTGGAATTAGCAACGGAGGCCTGGGATGAGATACACAAGAAATTAGTCCCACACACAATAGCAATAAGGACAAAAACCTGACAAACGCCTTGAAATGTATCACCTGAAGAAAGTTTTAAAGTGTGGTAACCGTAGTAGGCTATAAGCGGAATAATAGGCCTATGTCACACTTCCTGCTTCCGGAACGCGGAGTAGGGATTCAGAACTTCCGGTCAACAGTATTTCTCAATAAGGATTTAGATTATCAGCCACAATGTCTAAACCATCCGAGGTAGACTGACCACGAGCTATGAGGTTGTGAAACGAAGGTTTTTGCTCCTGTAGAAGCTATAAGTTCGTATGAAATCAACCTTGTTTTAAGAAAAACATGTTTTATCCGCGATCTTATGAAAAAAACTACACTACCCACAATCCTAAGCGTAGCAGCAACGTCTGCTGATTGGTCCAACTCGCTGTTACCATAGAAACGTTTACCTTACTGGCGAACGGCCCGCCGCTGTTGTTGTAGTGCACATCGTCATATGTGACTTCAGGCAAGTTGCGGAGAGATTTGGTCCAGCAGTATCTATATCGGACTCCGCCATTGTAAAAAGCTAACCGGAAGAGCCGTATCCCTACTAAAAGACGTACTTCCGGTCTTAAATTTTTTCGTGACATAGGCCTATAGGCTTTATGCACAATCGCTTCCGCGTTTTGTCTCAGCCCGCCCAGTTACATCCGGTGCTGCGTCTGAAGCCGTTTTTGCATTCGGTGGAGATAATGGTAAATTACACTCGCTGTTTACAAGAACTTCCAGCGGTTAACGTGAATGATGTTAAAAATATTGTGAGGGAGTTATCTGTCACACCTAAGAGGAAGAAAGAGAAGGGCTTTAAATGATATATTTCGAGCTACATCGACAACTTTGAGGGTGAGTATTCTCATAACATGCGAAATCCGACCAGCAAATCGGTTTCTAAAATCGTTGTCTCCGTTTCTGAGAAAATGAATTTTATGAAAGTTTTGCCGCTGGTACACTTCGTTATAGAACGCGCTATCTCAGAAGTTGGCTGAGATTTAACGGGAAATAAGTCAGCAGCGTTCGTGCATGACTCCGGGCCATTGAATTATTAGAAAAATAATGCACACCCAAGATGTAACGGCATCAGAGAGCACGCACATATACTGAAATTAGTCTTTCGCTGCTTACTGTGCTTTAGCGGTTTAAAATCACGTATTTATTAAATCGCAATACTTAAAAAAGCATGCAAATTATCAGCTTTCATGACCGCTTAGCACAGCAACATCACGTCAGCACAATTACGATAGCGACGATGGTCCAAAATTGACACATTTCTACCGCTTAATTGTGTCAACCGGTATATCGCTCACCCCTAATAACAGTTGATACGTCCTGGGTTCAAGTACCTGCACAGAGTACGTCTTAAATAACTCGACAAATATGAGCCAAGCTAGACTGTCTCATAAAGCTGTGTGCTTTTAAGAGGCAGCTGGGTAAAGCGAGGAAATGTTGTACAATGACCCTCTCTCTCTCTCTCTCACTTTACCTTCTCTCATCTTTCACTCCCACACACACCACTCAGTTGGACGTTTTCACTCACCCACACAAAGACACACACTCTCTTGCATCAGTAGCGTTTGGTGATGACTGTTAATGTAAAATGTGTGACCTTCACTTCGGCTCCGAGTCCTAATGCCACACCATCCCACAATGCAACTGGAGCTGATCGCATACTCGCAGGCACACATGCAGACACGCACACACACATCTATATAGTCATTTCACAGTTTCTCACAGAAAGAAACTCCAAAAAGTGAGTCATGAAGTCCAAACACCTCATGATATAAGTCATTTTGATCTCTCAGAAACAATTTTCATTTTCCCTCTTTCTCTTGCTCTCTTTTGGAAGCATTTTATGCTCATAGAAAATAAATATTACAAATGCAATCTCTTTAAAATCAAAATTTTTCCTTAGAGACAGCAATGAGATTAAAATACTACTTTAAGTAGTAATAGTAATTAATTAATAGTAGTAATTTCCCTGAAAAGTTGCTCTGTTTGTTTGATTATAAAAACCAGCCTGACAATTCAACACAGACTCAACAAATGGCATGGGTTTGGGGTGGGACTATATGTCCTTATGGTGTCTCCTTGCACATATTTATGTAAAGACATTCTCATGTAGCCTATAGCACTATCAATCCACCTGATTTTAAAGGAACACTCCACCGTTTTTTCATATTAAACTATGTTATTCCCTTGACTAAGACGAGTTGATACATACCTCTCTCGTCTCAGTGTGTGCACTCAATCGCTCTGGTGCGCGGCGACACTTTGATAGCACTTAGCTTAGCCCAGTTCATTCATTAGGGACCAAACAGAGATGAAGTTAGAAGCGACCAAACACCTCCACGTTTTCCCTATTTAAATACAGTTACACGAGTAGTTACACGACCAAGTATGGTGACAAAATAAATCGTGGCGCTTTTCTAAGCGGGTAAAAATGTATATTGTATGGCAAACTATAATGTATGGAGGAATAGCACTTGGGACTCGGGAGCACTTCGACTCGGCGCAGTAAAAAGTGAGAGGGAGAGGGGGAGAGGATTTTTCAGGAGTGACTTTTTACTGCGCCGAGTCCAAGTGCTATTCCGCCATACATTATAGTTATCCTTTTTACCCGCTTAGAAAAGCGCCACGTTTTATTTTGTGTCACCATACATGGTCGTGTAACTACTTGTGTAACTGTATTTAAATAGGGAAAACATGGAGGGGTTTGGTCGCTTCTAACGTCATCTCTGTTTGGTCCCTAATGAATGAACTGGGCTAAGCTAAGTGCTTTCAAAGTGTCGCCGTGCGCCAGAGCGATTGAGTGCACGCACTGAGACGAGAGAGGTATGTATCAACTCGTCTTAGTTAAGGGAATAACATAGTTTAATATGAAAAAACGGTGGAGTGTTCCTTTAAATGGCAAAGTATATAAATTTCAGTAAATAAGGGCTTAAATGTTGGACAAACAAAGCTATTGCATGATTTCAGAAGACTTTAATTTTAACGCATTAGTCATATGGACTTTCCGAGTTTAAAAGGAAAACATGAAAAGAAAACATTTGAGAACCACTGCTTTACTGTAATAAACATAAACATGACTACTCTCATTAAAAACACCATTTTAGAAAATAACAGAAACTACAGACTCAAATATTTGGATTAGTGCAGTCAAATCGATTAATCGCGATTAATCACATCTAACATAAAAATGTAACATTTGTGTGTGTGTGTATATATCAAAGATTGTAAAAAAATAAAAAATATGGACGTAGTGTCCGTGACGTCACCCGAAGGTTTCTGAAAAGCATTTTTGAAGCCCAAAGTGGGCGGAGCCGGCCGTCGCCATCTTGGCAGCGCATCACCGCCTGTCACTCCCGGATAACCGAAAATGGGCAAAGAGACGGGATTAGCTGAGGTGACGTGACGGCTAACAGACAGGAGACAAACAGCTAGTAGAGACATCAGCGCCAATCCACCTGTCACTCAAGTGACCACGCCCTTAATTATGCAGAACTTTAAGGCTTAATATAAATGCATCATAGCCTAATATAATTAATCGATGAATTGCATTTGAAGTCACTTCCGTGCTGGATTCAAGAGAGAGACCGAAGGTTGGCGCTTGGTACATACACACACATATACATTACACATGCATATTATGTAAACAAAAACTTTTATGTTAGATGCTATTAATTGCGATTAAATGATTTCGACAGCTCTGATTTGGATACATTACAGTGATGAGAATATGTGGGTGAAAATGGACATTTTTGTGGCATTCATCTACTATCCCCATTTGATAGTTTAATTTCATATTCAGAGACGATAAGAATATCTTGCTCTAAACATATTCACCCTCTTTTCTGCAGCATCGTCAATCTTAGTCACAGTCTATCATTCTCTTAAAGTCTGATACACTCTGGAACAGGCTCTGAGAAACCAGCTGATTAAAGACTGCTGAATGAACCGCATGTTTCCTCACGCGTCCGGGTGCAAGCAAGGTGCATCGAGCCGGCATGGCCCGCAGCAACGGTCTCCTGACCCCAGCTTTCACTGCCTAACGTAGCGTGAATGCTCACCGTAATTAGATGCGGTGTGACAGCGGCTCATTATTCCTGGAATGCCTACAACTGAAGGTGAGCACGCCAGAGAATTGTCATACAGCCGCTGGAAAGCTTCAACTGTGAGAACACGGTCTATCCTTGAAAGATCCAGTAAGATCAGCTTTGATAAATGATGGCTCTATCATGCCCTAGATCGATCTAGTAGAGAGAAAAAAAACACCTGGATGGAGAAGAAAGAAGATTTTCTGGCCATCGCAGTGCTAAAAAGAGGACAAGGGAGGAAAAAAAACATGCACTCATTTCTTTTCACTGACCCTGTCTCAGAAGCTTCCGGCTCCTTTCAGAGAACAGACACACACGCATAGTAAACACAACACACACGTCATCAGTGCCACAGAGCGCGAGTTTGCGACGACACATCACACTCAAGTGTGTCTGTACGAGACACCAAGATGAAACTGCCCTCTACTTTTGAAGTCTAAACTCTGAGCTGTGCTGAGTTTCCCAGAAGGCATTTTTGAAGGAGAACGTAATGAGATTATATCCAACATATAGCAAGATTTCACCTCAATAATACACATCTTCAAGACATAAATATTGCTAAATTAACCACATACAACGCTGCTTCTCAAACTGTGTGCAGGCTTAATCATGATTTAAAGTCCCCCTGTGGTGAAAATCAAGTTTTTAATGTTGTTTATACATCTGTGTTGTGTTTTTAATATTCAAACCATGTGCAAATTTATGAGTCAACACAATTGCTGAATATTTTCTCCTTAAAACTGGAGTGAACCAAAGATAGTGTCAAAAACGCGGTTTGAAATCGCTGGTGTTTCTGACGTCCCAAATTACCTTGTAACCAATCAGATCAACGTGCCGGTGGGCAAACTAGCAGGGGAGTCTCAAGAGAAGCCAGGTTATCACGCTATATTTTTCGGTTGATATGAAAAATCGTGTACATTTAGCAACATAGCGGGTAAATTGTGTATATGATTTATATTATGATGTTAACTATATGCCTTTCTCCACTGACGTTCAAAGTTGTTTCTAAGGATGCTGATTTTTAGAAGGTAGACTGAGATGGCAAACGACAACGGGAACATGGTTCGTGTAACATTAGCAACACATTATTAGCTGTTTGATAAAGCAAAAGGCTAATCATATTAATTACCGTTATGTGTCTGAAGTTGTTAAGAGCGATGCCATTGTGCAGCGTTTACTTCAGTAAAGTTGACCAACCGAGTGGATCTCTGAAATATCCAAAACCTCCCAAATTATGAGCTCGCACTGGAGTTTAAAAAAAAAACGTTGTAAGTTAGGCGGTAATAATTTGTTAAATGCTTTATATAAGACTATTGATGTATTATATTTTACAAGATCATCAAATTTTAGCAACTTTGACTGAGTAAACAGATTATGAGTATGTTCTAGAAAACCAACCTTGTGAATGATCCCCACAGCTCTTTTCTGTAATATGATCAGGGGATTTATTGTGTTCTGGTAATTATTTCCCCACACTTCAACACAAAACATAAGGTATGGTAGTACCAGGGTGCAGTATAAAGTACGGAGTGCATTTTCATCAAGGTATAGTTTTGCTTTATTTACTGTATAATTGAGAGGCTTTTGGAGATATTTGTTTTTATGTGTCTGACATGTGGTTTCCATGACAATTTACTGTCAATTATTACTCCCAAAAATGTAATCTCACTCACAATTTCAATTTGGGTACCATCAATACTTATTCTCTGTTCAGACATTTTGTTGCGATTACCGAACATCATTATCTTAGTTTTATTTATATTCAAGGATAATTTATTTGTGTCCATCCACAGTTTTATTATATTTAGTTCCCTGTTTACCGTATTTACGAGCTCATTATAATCGTCACTACTGTAGAATATATTCGTGTCGTCTGCAAATAGTATGAGTTTCAGTACTTTGGATGTATTAAAAATATCATTTATATACACATTAAACAGTTTTGGCCCCAATACTGACCCCTGTCAGGAACTTTTGATTGCATGTGCTACTTTTGATATACTGCTTACTGCAAACTATATGGTGTATACCGTTACTGTTTCAAATAGTACATGAAACATGTACTTTATATGAAACATTCCAAACAGTGGTATGCCATAGAATTAACTCCATATCACAATTTTGATACAATACTAGCTTTGATACCTTATTATTGATGCTAAATCAACAACTTGATATAAACAGACAAACAAACTGCTGAATATACCTTGCAACCCTAATACTGTATACAGAAATAAACATTTCTTTACATTTATGCATTTGGCAGACGATTTTATTCAAAGCAATTTGCATTGCATTTACGGTATACATTTCATTTGTTGACGCATTCCCTGGGAATCAAACCTATGGCGTTGCTGTTAGTGCTATGCAATACTGATTGAGTTCCAGTAATGCTGTAGTATGATAGCATGCGGCTCTGAACACAGCCACTGCCTTCCCGCTACAGACCGAACAAGTTGTTGTTGTGACATCAAGGATGTCCATAAGTTCTGTCTACACACTCAGCTCTATACCATGTCATCTCCAATCTTATCTTGTAACACTCTGAGGAGAACAACTGGTCCTGTGGTTGAAGTGTTCTGCTATTTTTCCAAGGCTTTTCCATTTTTTTGCCCACTCTTTTTCATTTCTTTTTGATCTGAAGCCTTCGGCTCGTCCAGAGAGGTTTAGTAATTGAATGTTGAACACTTCATGAAAAAAGACTTGACTTCTCACCAAGTTCAGATACTGTGAGCGAAGATGTCAGTCTCTATAATGCATCACTTCTTGTTAACAAACAGTTAGAAAGAGAGAGTAAAAATATCTAGATATTAATATTTTGTTATTATTGAGTTATTATTAATAACAGCCGTTCTAAAGCTACGGTCATGATGCTAGAGTCAGAATGTTGGTGGTGGTAGCCAGGACGTTGCTATTTGGTTGCAAAGGTGTGTTTTTAGATCACTGCTGGGCACTATATACAAACACAATATAGCCTAAACACCAACATTCAATCATATTGAAGAACCTCTCTCAACTTCCAGTTTAAAATGCTTAAGCGATAAAGATTGGATTTAATATGCTGTCAACAATATTTTTGGCTTAAATTTAAATATAGATTAAAATATTTGAGTGTAAAATACAGCGCATAAGTCATAATAAAATGCAAAAACATTCAGTATATATTCATGTATATATGCTCACAGACCCTACATTTATTTGATCAAAAACATAGTTAAAAGTGTAATATTGTGAAATATTATTACAATTTAAAATAGCCATTTTTTGTTTTAATACAATCTTAAATGTAATTTATTTCTGTGATGCAAAAGCATCATTACTCCGATCTTCAGTGTCACATGATCCTTCAGAAATCATTCTAATATGATGATTTGTTGCTCAAGGAATATTTTTTATTATTCTCAATGTTGAAAACAGTTGTGCTGCTTGTGGAAGCCGGTTCTTTGCTGAATATTATAAATGTATATCTGCCCACATTCTTCCTTCCTCAAGACCACCAAAGACCCAAACTACACACTCCATCAATGTCAGCATGCAAACCTTTTTATACAACCCGCAGGTTGAAAGAAAGAAAGAAAGAAAGAAAGAAAGAAAGAAAGAAAGAAAGAAAGAAAGAAAGAAAGAAAGAAAGAAAGAAAGAAAGAAAGAAAGAAAGAAAGAAAGAAAGAAAGAAAGAAAGAAAGAAAGAAAGAAAGAAAGAAAGTAAGTAGTCGGACTGTCACGCAACTCTACAATATTAATTACATCAGAGCAGCTTGTGAATAATTAAGAATGCCTACTTAACAGCTCTGAATAATTTATCTCCAGTCAGGGTATGTGTGTATAATGTGATCGATAAGCACAGAGTTTAACCAATGAATCAGCAAAGGTCTCTATAAGAACTTGGTGGGCTTGTGTATCTACCCACTGCTGAGGCAGTCAATCATAAAGTGTGTGTGTGGATGATTTATATATTTGCTGCAACAATGTCAAAATTCTAATTTGAAAAACTGTCAATTTAATAAGAAAATTAGCTTCTGAAATGTTTCAGACAAACCATTTTTCATGAGAATATTGTGATATGACAGAAATGGTGGCAACAATATTCTAGTCCTAACTAACTGAAGCCAGTTCCTTAATGACATCATCATCATCATCATCATCCAGGAAGTGACATCATTTCAGAAGAAATACAACAAGTGCTAAGTGTAAGCAATGGATTTGATGAATTCTGTGATGTGTTTTTTCCTTAAAACCCTGAACTGTAATGATTTTGCCAACATTCTGATCTCTTCTAACTGTGTTCTATGTGCCATACATAAACATAATCATGTCATAATTAACATAGTTTAAGTGCCTGAACCTGACTATACAGCATATTTCAAGTCAAGTCCCCTTTATATACATAGCGCTTTAGAGTAATCAGTCTATAGTAAACAGTCATTATTCAGTGGAAATCAGTTTGATAGAAAACCTTTGATAGAAATACTTAAATTACAACACAAGCACAAACAGAAAGACATACAGAAACCATCAGAGAGATCTTGTCTTGTAAAAGCCTGTGAATCATACAGCAATTTCCAGTGTGGACACAAAAACGATATTAGTATTCTATGGAAGTTGTTCTCCATCACTGAAACATGTTATTGAAGCATACAGCAAAACCCCGTGGCACTTTGTGCTAATGTGCGCTCAGACTTGGTTTGCGTGTCCTCTGCAGAAGCGGCGTGCTAAAGCGCGCGACCGCTGACAGCTTCCTAAATGGTTTGTGGCTGTGGAATGAGGAGAAGGCGAGCTTTTTCATGATATCTATTACGGTTTATTTAGGAAAGTGTCAAGAGGGATATTGCCGTGTCAAAACAGAACACACACACACAGGAGGAATGCTTATAGACAGGCTACAAACCAGATTTACTGGAAAACTGTCACGAATGCAACCATCTCGATTTTAGACGTCCCGGGAGAGACTGACTGTCGAACAGATGTGTTTAAAGAAACCGCGGGGCATGTCAGTGGTGTGTTATACTGCATTTGCAAATGAGGGATGCTGATAAAATATTAAGGTATGGTGCGTTAATTTATGTCTAACAGTAAGACGAATGTGTCCTGAAACGCTCTTAACAGGTGGTATTGAAAATTCATCTGATATAGTGGTCTGTCTCTAAAGGAATCTTCCTAAATACAGGTTAAGGTCTGTGAACAGCACCTGTGGCGTGTTGTCGAAATACCACAGACAATTATTTAGACTCATTCTTCAGTTAGTGTAAAAAAAGTTAAGTGGAGTCTGTCCATTACAGAAAACAAGTCAAAAATGTCATCACAGCTGTATGTAAGTGGCAGTTGGTCAGTCCGATGGTCAGATGAAACAAACTAATAATAAAAAATATCACGGTTTTCACAGAAATATTAAGCAGCACATGTGTTTTTTTTTTATATTGATAATCATAAGAAATGTTTCTTGAGCAGCAAATCATCATATTAGAATTATTTCTGAAGGATCATGTGACACTGAAGACTGGAGAAATGATGCTGAAAACTCAGCTTTGATCACAGGAATAAATTACATTTTAATATGAAATCAAACAGAAAACATTTATCTTATTTGTAAAAATATATTTTGCAATATTACTGTCTTTACTGTATTTTTTTATCAAATAAATGCAGCCTTGGTGAGAATAAGACAAGAAGTATAAACTAAAAATATAAACTATACTCATGTAAATAAAAATAAAATATTTCTAAATTATATATATATATTTTTTTTTTAAATGTATGGTGCAAGTATTTTTTTAGATTTACTACACTGAAAATTCAAAAAAATCCTCAAAATATTTCAAGTATAAAGTGCATAAATGTGAAGTCATAATATGCTGATTTAAGTTAAGACAAAACTACAACTTGTTTATATACAACAATATTTTTTTGTCTTATTTCTGTCAAATCAATCACATATGAGAGTCTTAACCAGTGCAGCTCTCAGACGCAGAGTAGATTCATTATACATGAGAAAACATTGACATCCTGAGAATCACTCGCAAATGAACTCAGAGTTGCTCCTATGTACACACTAGTGTGTGTGTGTGTGTGTGTGTGTGTGTGTGTGTGTGTGTGTGTGTGTGTGTGTGTGTGTGTGTGTGTGTGTGTGTGTGTGTGTGTGTGTGTGTGTGTGTGTGTGTGTGTGTGTGTGTGTGTGTGTGTAGGAAAAAGACAATATGATTAATCAGACCGGAGTGTGGCTCTAGTCCCAAAGAAACTGATGTATACACACGGTAAAGGACTTAATTCACGAATAAACAGGGTTATAATTCAGAGAGCGGACGAGAGTGAAAGCAAGCCATAAATATGTATTGCATTTGGAGCAATATCATACATGCCAGAGAGAGAATAAAGAAAAAGATAGAGAATGAGATAGAGAAGAAGGGGGAGGAAACTTCAGAGGAACAGACACTGCATATATCATCACAGAATGATCAATCATAAAATGGCCTTTCAAACACACACACACACACACACACACACACAGTGATATTCCACGTCCGGTCCTGACGCTAGAACAGGTAGTTGTGTGCTCACAGGAAAGAAAAATCACAAATGAAATCTCATTTGTTTCTCTTAGAGAGATATGAGATTAAATGGAGACACTTGTGGAAGATTGCTCACTTCTCCTGAGACAACGCTTCAATAAATCTCCATTGCGTGAGTTTAGAGCCTGCGATCAAAAGTCCGAGATCTCAATGTGAACTAGAGCTGCACGATTAATCGTTAAAAGATCACAATCTTGATTCAAACACTCACACGATTGTACTCCTAAATAAATATACCCAACAATTTTCCTGTGACTATTAAACCTTTGACAAAATCAAACCGGAACATTCAGATCTATTGCTCTGCCACTGACCAAACAATTGCCATGTATAGGTTTAAAACAGCTTCACAAACAGTCTTTTCAACCACACAGTATCATTATTTCTGTTACAAATAAAGAAATTATCACAGAAGTACTGAGATAAAAGTTTATAGTTCGGATCATAGACTGTAAAAAAAGATGGACAACGCACCTTCTCTCTCTTGTCTATTATAGTACAGTTTACTGCAGAACAACTCATTATAAACAGTTATGGTTATATAGAAATTAAAGTTCAAGCTCTAATCTCCTCCCGAATATCCAGAAAAAGGTCCGTTGGTGCCTCAGTGACTTCACTCAGAGAAGCTGTCAATCACAGCTGTCAATCATGATGTCACACCCCCGTTTTTATAGCATCAAATAACTAACTAAAACCAAACTTATTTTAAACAAAACGAACACTTGAACTTACATAAGCGTGATAAAAACTACCTAAAATGACAGAAAACATCTTTGGAAAAAAATGTATTTGTGTAAGTTGATTGTTATTAAGTGTAATTTGATCGTTTAGTTGTCTCACGTCCCATTAGATCACATGGAGAGGGCGGAGTTAATACTGCGTCCAGACACATGGGCGATCGAAATGTTTTGGCTTCACTTTTCAGGACTTGTGTACAGATATACAAACACTGATGTCCACGATAGCGATCAAAATAAACCAAATCACCTTTTGAAAGTAACTTGCCACTTCAAATAACGATTTTATCAATAACATCGTTAAGCCAGTGGGTGGCGACAAGTGACTCACTCGTTGACTCGAGTGAATCATTCATGAGAGACTTGTTCAAAAACGCTGATTCATCTTTTTGAAGTTGTGTAAGGTAGGCAGGTTTTTTGTGTTCATTTTTATTTCCTGTCACTGTGCAGGCTCTTTTATTGTATATGACAGTGTAAAAGGCTCAATAACCCTTTTATTTAAAGACTTAATTTATGTCCCGTAGACTGGTCCGTTGCATTACACTTGCAAGCAGTATCAATTATGTCAAAAATGTGATGTGCAGTCAAATGATACGCTAGCTGTGCTTCGTGGAGTTTTATAGACTCAATATTGCATCTTATTCAAATGTGGTGAACCACACACACACACACACACACACACACACACACACACACACACACACACCCCAACATTCTCAATTCATCCAGAATCGTGCAGCTCTAATGTGAATTCATTTTTTAATAAATTCTTACAAGGTCAAATGATCTGAATTACTATTCACATTATATTTATAGCTCTATTCTCAGGTCAGCAGCTTTTTCCTGAAGTATTTGGGAGAAACATCTCAGATAAATTTGATACTGTATTTAAATAAATCATAACTGAGAACTCTGGACCAAAAGCCTCTGGCAACATCTGAGCAATATCACATTCATCAAACTGCAAATGCTAATCGAGAGACTTTTCTTTTGGTTATATGAAGTTTACATTACAGCCGTCTTGGATTTTATTGTTTTACTCTAAAGACCACGCCTTTCAATCTTAAAATATATAAAATCCAGCATTACATTTGAAAAATATCAAAATCTAAAATACTCCTAAACATTTCGATATTTATTGTGTAAAAATTATTTATTTCAATTTTTACACAAATCAAATCTGTCATTTAAAGGTTTTTAATTTAATCGTGTGTATTTAGGATATATAAAAAACATGCTTTTTAAATCGCCATATCAAGACAAAGAAGTCTGCCATATTACTCAATTTTATTAAATGGCACTGCGATGGAAATAACTTTCAGAAAAATTACAAAATAAATGTATGTAGCCAATTTACACTATACCATCTAACCGTTTCTGAATTAGGCAAACCTTTGGTCCTAGAGGGTGGCTCTCAGTAAATCAGTCAAACTAACATTTTAACATATCAAAATTGACCTTTCTATGGAAGCTTGTTTCCGCCACTGAATAATAAATAAATAATAATAATTGCGACTTTTTATCTCACAATTCGGACTTTTTTTCTCACAATTGCGAGATATGAAGTCGCAATTCTGAGAAATAAAGTCGCAATTGCGAGAAATAAAGTCGCAATTCTGAGAAATAAAGTCGCAATTGCGAGATATAAAGTCGCAATTCTGAGAAATAAAGTCGCAATTGCGAGATATAAAGTCGCAATTCTGAGAAATAAAGTCGCAATTGCGAGATATAAAGTCGCAATTCTGAGAAATAAAGTCGCAATTGCGAGATATAAAGTCGCAATTCTGAGAAATAAAGACGCAATTGCGAGATATAAAGTCGCAATTCTGAGAAATAAAGTCGCAATTGGGAGATATAAAGTCAGAATTGCATGATATAAAGTCGCAAATGCGTGTTATAAAGTCAGAATTGTGAGATATAAACTATTCTGTGGTAAAAAAAAAAAAAAGTCTGTCTTTTTTTCCCTTAGAATTGGACTTTATATCTCACAATTGTGAGTTTATATCTCACAATTCTGAGAAAAGATGTCAGAATTGCAACATATAAAGTCGCAATTGCGTGTTATAAAGTCAGAATTGCGTGATATAAAGTCGCAATTGCAAGAAAAAAGTCAGAATTCTGACTTTATAACACGCAATTCTGACTTTATATCTCGCAATTCTGACTTTATAACACGCAATTGCGACTTTATTTCACGCAATTCTGACTTTATATCTCGCAATTCTGACTTTATAACACGCAATTGCGACTTTATTTCATGCAATTCTGACAAGCTTCCATACCTTTCCGTTCTTAAAACATATTCCTTGTTTTGTTATGGATGGTTCATTGGCGCACATTTGTCTTTGTAATCGTCACTGAGGCCTCCCTTCAATCTACCATTATATAGAGCACTTTTCACAATCCAATCACTTCCCAATAAAATCAAGTCCTATCCTTTGTTTTTTCCCACTGATTGTCCTGTTTCTATCAGAATTATCTATAAAGTCAAATCTAATTATCGACGTAAAATGGGTTGCGAATGGCATTTCCTGTTCACTGACTGGATGAAAAAGAAAAGGGACTGTGGAAGAAGAGTCAGGAAGAGTTAGGTTTGCTATAGCGCCTCTTGTGGCTGAGAATGCAATGCGCACTATGAATTGCGTTCTGACACATACTTAAAGTATGCTTCAGGCCTTACACTCCAGCTCTCACACACACGTACACTACAGTGAGATGTGGTAATGCAGAAGACAATCAGCTTTTCATAAGCAAATTCAATAACCTCCTCTCTACTTTACAGCTACAGAGAGTCTTATCAAAGCAATAACAGCTCTTAGCGGTTCATAAGACTAAATGCACAGAGAGATCATCTGGCTATTCATTACAGAGATTCATGTGTGTGTGTGTGTGTGTGTGTGTGTGTGTGTGTGTGTGTGTGTGTGTGTGTGTGTGTGTGTGTGTGTGTGTGTGTGTGTGTGTGTGTGTGTGTGTGTGTGCGTGTGCTGCAATCTCATTACACACATCTAATCTAACTATTACATTCAGCTTCATACTCTGAGAGATTTTAAATTACATTATACTCACGTATACAGAGAGATGCATCTTGCTGAACACATGTAAATTCATGAAACACACAAATACACACACACATAGACATGTAGATGTAGTGGGCTGCTCTGAATGCACTGAAATCTGCTCTCTCTCTCTCTCTACAGGTGTTTTCTTTTTGTTTTACAAAGGTCACATTACTATAGAAGCTTGTTTCCGCCACAGAATAAAAAATTAAAAAGGCAACTATGACTTTTAATCTCAAAATTCTGACTTTTTTTCTCACAACTGCGTGATATAAAGTCTTAATTGCGAGATAAACTTGCATAAAAATATAAAAAATCATAAAAAAATGATTTATATTCATTTTTAAACAAAAAAAGATAAATTCAACCACAATATAATTTTTCATCTAATAAAGATTTTTTCTCCTATTATTATTTAATTGTGTGCAATTAGAACATATACAAATCTAGCTTTCAAATTAGCAAGACGCAAAGTCTTTCATTTTATTACTATTTTTTTTTAAAGTCATTTCCACCACAGAATGATATCAAATATATCAAACATAATATATAAAAAATTGAGATATGCTGGATATGGCACTGTGATGGAAAAGACTATCAGAAAAATGACAAAATTAATAGAATTTATTTATCTACAATACAGTTCAAAAGTTTTGGGGTTGGTAAGATTTATCAATGTTTTTGAAAGAAGTCTCTTATGCTCACCAATGTTGCATTTACTTGATCATAAAGAAACACTATAATATTGTGCATATTATTACAGTTTTAAATAATTGTTTCCATTTTAATAAATGTAAATTTTAATAGAAATGTAATTTATTCCTGTGATCAAAGCTGAATTTTCAGCATCATTACTCCAGTCTTCAGTGTCACATGATCCTTCAGAAATCATTCTAATATGTTGAAACAGTTGTGCTGCTAACAGTGGAAACAGTGATACATATTTTTCAGGATTCTTTGACAAATAGAAAGTTCGAAAAGAACAGCATTTTTTTTAAATATTTTTGATCAATTTAATGCATGCTTTCTGAATAAAAGTATTAATTTCTTTCAAAAACAATTAATTTACTGACCCCAAACTTTTAAACGGTATATAGTGTATTCATGTATGTTTACTATTGGACATTTTTAAAAAGGCTAAAGAGCCACGAGTGCCCTGAATTTACCACTGAACTGAGATCAGTCTATATCCGCCAATCCAGCTCATATCAACTAATGGCCAGCCCCGGCTAAAATGTGTAGACTTTTTCCACATTCCACAGTTTTGATTATGAAGGAAAATTTGCAGACATCTTCAGGATGTATTTAAACATGATAAAATGTGTTAAGCAGAGCAAATAATATCATTAATTATATCATAATATCATAATTGAAAGCTAAATCATACTAGCACAAATACTTCTTTACATCAAATGCTTCTTTGTGAATGAAAAACTACAATTATTGCAGTGCAATTATTCAAGATTGCACTACAGTTTTGAAGAAAACCTGTGAAGTTCTGCGAGCACAGATTCCGTTTGGTCGAGGTAATGAGACTCACTCCTGCTCATCTCAGCACACACACACACACACACACACACACACACACACACACACGTTCATACAGAGAAAGACAGACTCTCTGCCATTCAATTCCTCTGTCACTGAAGCACAAGACATTCAACCCTTTCACTGATTGAATCCATCTCTCTTCGGCTACTCTGCCTCTCATTTTAGGGATGTAACAGCTAAGAAACAATGAAACTCTTCCATCATCCCTCATTTCATTTGTACTGTCCCATCATACGCCCCTTCATTTTTTCTATCCTTACAAGTCTATCTTTCTCCATTTCTCAAGTAGTGTGCTCATGTTTTAACTCAAACCATCCTGCAGTGAAATCCACATTTTAGTATCAATAAATGGTCATTTTAGACGGTTTTGCAAGAAGTTTTGAGTTCAGAAAGTTTCTCACTTCTCAACTTTTTCATAGTACAATGATCATCTCTCATCTCCAAAGAGTTTTTCTGCTCACACACATTTTCAAAATTTTGCCTTTTTTTTTTCAAAACTTTACATACAAATCCAAGAATTGCAGACACAAAATGCAAAATGCCTCACATATCTTGCAAAATGAAGCACTGCATTCAAAATATCACAAACACATCTCAAAAGCAAACATTTGTCTTACGTTGCAAACACCTTTGCCATAATATTATATTCTTCTATATATCATATACACACAGTTTTTCAAAACCTGAAGCTCTTCTTTCATGAGCTCCGATGTACATTTCTGTACAGGATTGAAAGTAATTGGCAGAGAGATGTTGAAAAATTCATGAGTAAACATGAAAGCAAGATTGAAACCAAACTTTTTTTTTCTTTTACTGTAAGCCAAGCTATTTATTTTATTTTTTTACACAAATGCGGTTGTGAATACAGTATTACACAGTCCCAAAAAACTATAACTTGACCTTTGGCCTATTTAAAGGCCTATTCTAAAGCCATGATCGGTTGGTGTTAAGTAAGGCAATGAGTGTTTGCACATGTGAGGAGTTAGTGTGAGGCACTGATGAATTAGTGTGGCATTTTGATAAGTTGTGTTTGAAAAAGATTTGTGTGTGTTACATAGATAATTGTGTGGTGTGGTTTGCAAAAAAGTGTTTTATGAAATTGAAAACTGAGTCAAAGGCCGAGAATAAGTGTATGGTTTTGCTAATTTGGTGTGTGGTTCTGGTGTTTGAGTGTCAGGTTTCAGAAATTGTGTGACAAGTATTTTGTGTGTAAGCAGTTGAAAAAAAACTGTAAAATCAGCATCTATTCACTGCCAGTTCAAAAGAAGAAGAAAAAAACATGCACACCTTTGTACACACCTGGAGAAACAGCACTTTGTTTGCTCATTTTTTAACACAGAATACAGATAGAGCCGTTATTCTGATCACACGTTCATAAAAGACTACGGTTTATTTTTACAGCATGCTGCACAAAGTCTTCTCTATCTTTACCAAAGAGAAAATGCATTAAGCAGAAAATCCAGTGTATGTCTTACAAACGTGCAGCTTTTCAGCTAATTCTCACTAAAGAGTGGATTTGAGCGCTGCTCTCGAGTGCAAACCTGCGTGCCGATGCCCTGCAGTCAGAATGCGCTTTAAAGCCTTTTTAGAGCAGCCTCACTTAAACTAAAGATTAGGCTTAAATGCAATTGGGTGTCTCATGAGGGTTTAGAGGAAGTGTTATGAGAAGTAATGCTGAGAGCACTCGCTGTGTGCGCGTGGATGGGCTTGTGTATATTGGAGGAAATGAGAAAGATAGATGAGAAGCATATTGTCTCGTTCAGGCGGCAGTTAGTGGGAATTTATTGTTGGCAGATTGTGTGCGTGTGGATATGAATGTAGTGTTGATGTTTGTGTTCACACATACAGAGTGTGTACGCTATATTGGCCGATAAATCTGGCCATTGTGAGACAGTAGCTGACCAATTTCTAGAAGCGTTTATTCATTTCCAAAACCTCTGACAGCGGACAATGGATAGTTGATAATATTAGTCATAAGGGATTGTGAATATATCATAAATATTATATACTTCTCTCAGCTCTACTACAGAAAGCTACAAAAAAGCTATCTAAATGACCAGATAAAAGTCAAACCACTCCAAATATACCTCTATTTTCCTCCCTTACTTCAAGGTAGTGCAAGACAGGAGACTAATTAAGAAGTCAAGGTGATAGAAAAAGAGAACAAGGGGAGAGTTAGTGGTGTCGTTCAGTATTACAGTACAGTACAGATTACAGTATGTATACAATGCTGTGCGCGCAACCCGACCTTCCACTTACAGTGTAACAAATGAATCACATGCTACGGCAGTTGATTTTTAACATCTCTTTTTTGACGTATGTTCAGAATAGCATACCATAATACTCAAACTACAGTATGTGTGCATTATGCAAATGTTTTGCGTGCAATTTAAACCCAGATGACCAATATCCCACAATGTCATGCACTCTTGATCTCCCTTTTCCAGTTTGGCATAATAAGAAAATGTGGAAAAAAATATGCTTGAGTCTGACAGAAATATTTGGGGTTCAGTACAAGTCAAGCTCAGTCAACAGCATTTGTGGAATTTAGTGATTACCACAAAAAAAAAAAAAACGTAAAAAAAAAAACAAAACAAATCTGGGTTACAGTGAGGCACTTACAGTGGAAGTGAATGGAGATGATAATACTCACTGTTTCTATAGATCAGCAAAAAGACAAACAATATGTGTGTTACTTTGCAATAAAAATTTTACAACTTTGTTGCCATGACGACAGAACAGTTTTAACTGATAAATTAAGCATAAAGTGCTTTTATTAAATTCTTCACATTCCTGCTCTTCAATCCTGTACCAATTAATTTTCAATGCAATTGCCTCACTTTTTAGCCTTAATTCGTATTCCACATTTGCTGTTAAACTTGCATTGAACCCGGAATATTCCTTTTAACTGTCATGAAAATATCACAATGCCAAAAAACATAATCATTATTATGAGGAAGTTAGATGAAAGAATGAATTTTAGCAGACATGTATATGCTTTTAAATTTGACGTTCTTTGTTTTCTGGAAAAACTGATTTCTCTCTATAATGAGAGTGACCCTCCAAAACATCCAAAAGACAAGCAAGGAAATAATGTTTCATGGTTATAACTAACCTGCTAAACTTCCTATTCATAAAGACTTATCACGGTCTCCACTAAACTATTAAGCACCACGTTGTCAAAAATGATGTTAAGAAATGTTTCTTGAGCAGCAAATCATCATATTAGAATGATTTCTGAAGGATCATGTGACACTGAAGACTGGAGTAATGATGCTGAAAAGGTAACATTGCTATCACAGGAACAAATTACATTTTAAAATATATTAAAATACAAAACAGTTATTTTTGAATCACATTATTACTGTTTTTACTGCATTTATAATTAAAAAAATGCACCCTTGGTAAGCATAAAAGACTTATTTCAGAAACATTAAAAATTCTTACCGAATTCAAACTTTTGAATGGTAGTGTAAATGTAAATGCAGGGTTCCCACACCTTGATTAACTTCCATTTAAAGGACCTTTCAGGGACTTTCCAGGTCCAATACGCTCAAATTCAAGGACTTGACACATTTTAAGTGACAGCAAGGTTACATCCTTTCAGCTTATTTTTGCAATGTTTCACGGTGTGTCTGTGAAACGTTGAGGTACCATTGTAGTAGTTTTGTGCGCGTGTGAACGTCATGGCAACATACAACACAAAGTACCTCACGCGGGAAACACTTAATGTAACGCGTAAAATGCGAGTAACTAACGTAAATCAAGCAAGCTGGCATGCATAGGCCACGAAGTGTTGGCGAAATAACACATTAGCGGACCAGAGGGAATAATATGGATTTTTTTCCCAGAAAACTTCTTGCACAAAATAAATTCAAGCACTTTCAAGGACCTGTATCTATTCATGTTTATTTTCCAAAACTTTCCAGGGCCTTGAATTTTTTTTTTTTTTTTAGATTCACAAACTTTCAAGGACTTCAAGGACCCGTGGGAACCCTGTAAATGTTAACTCTCGTTTATATTTTTTACTTGCCTAAAACAAATCTCAAAGATCTGAGGCCACTAACCTGACAGACTTTGGCAAATCAAGTGACTAGATCTTCCTCAAAGTACTCACTGCATCAACTTTGACTGACTGCTTTACACAACTTTCAGGTTCAGATGAAAAACTATTGCTTTAGCCATTTTTAAATGCAGTCTGCATCTTAGGTCAGTGAAGGGACTATGTTCGGTTTGAGGCTGAGACTATAGTATCAACTAGTGGAAATATACGACAAACAGGACGGGTGGAAAGAGGCAGAGTGTGACATCCACCGATTCATAATTCTCAGCCAAAATGATTAGCGCAGATCCGACTTGTCCTCCTCATTCCTATCTCTGGTGTAAAAGCATGAGGTTTTTATCTTGTACAGATCTCTCTGGTTCAGAACGGAGTTAACGTTCAGAGTGTTTACCGGGAATTGCACTGCTGAGCTGCTGCTTCATCATGAAGAGTTTCTCAGAAGAGACGATCTGTGTCGTGTTTCATCTCTTGAGCCCAAAGCAGGTGCAGAAGCGTGTCACACACAAACACACACACACACGGCCACAAGCTCGGCACGCAGCCAGGCATTCATTTTCTCTCGTTCATCAAGCGCAAATCACAGCAAACAATGCGTAATCAATGAGCAGGCCTTATTGACAAACGTCTGCAAGAAGACATGAGTGAACAAAGAGCTCAAACAGAACAAACAGGAGGAGAAAAGAGAGAAACAATCGTTCAGCTTGAAAATCAGGCACACCTGCGTTCTCCTCTGAGGACAAACACACACGTGCGCACGTTTGCAAGGCCGTCGCTAATGGGGTGAGATGGGAATGATTTTAAGGGTCCACTGGAGACCCCACAAATTTTCCAGTAGGATTCAGTGTAGTAATGCAATGTATTGAACAGTAACAGATGCAGGAAACACGGTGAAGATAAAGACCAGGTATAACGTCTTTAATAATCCACTCAGAAGGTACAAAACAAGATAAACAAATAGAAACCAACCGCTATGCGTAAACGTGACCGGATAGCGGGTGAAACAAACACAGCAACTTAAATAGCAAGGCAAACAATGGTAATTAATGACACACAACTGAACTGAAAACTAATCATAGCCTTTCTGTTACCATGACAACTAAAGAGTAGGAAAAACAAACTAAAAGTCCATAATGAAAGTAAGAATGAATGTCTGAGACAGTATTTCTCACACCACAATAAAAAAATCTAATTCGCATTCAGTCTACTACACTGTAAAAAAAATTATATGATCAATAAGTTATGACTTATTGTGAGGTTTTTACAGTGCTTTACAAGTTCAACTTTTTTTCTTTAAAGTCCCGCTGTGGCTAAAATCAAGCTTTATATTTTGTTTATATATCTGTGGTGTTAAACACGAGTAAACTCATAAGTCAACAACATCATTGTTGAGTATTTTCTCTTTAAAACTGCAGTGAATCTAAAGACAGACTCAAAAACATGGTTTGAAATCGCTGGTGTTTCTGACGTCACAAACTACCTTGTAACCAATCACGTCCACGTGTGATCGTCAACATTTATTGGTCTTAGTTAATGTTAATTTCAACATTTACTAATACATTATTGACATCAAAAGTTGTATTTGTTAACTTCAGTTAATGTACTGTGAACTAACATGAACAAAGTATGAACAGTTTTATTTTTATTAAAGGGGGGGTGAAATGCTATTTCATGCATACTGAGTTTTTTACACTGTTAAAGAGTTGGATTCCCATGCTAAACATGGACAAAGTTTCAAAAATTAAATTGTACGTTTGAAGGAGTATTTCTGTTCCAAAAATGCTCCTTACGGTTTGTCACAAGTTTCGGAAAGTTTTTTTCGAGTATGGGCATGTGTGACGTCAGATGTAGCGGAATTTCCTTATATGGGTCCTAAGGGCACTTCTCCGGAAGGACGCGGGCGCGCGCGCGCAACCGTAGACCAGAGAGAGAAGAGAGCAAAAGCAGTACGCCTATCAAAGCGCCCTGCCCGGCTTTAGGGAAGTCAATGTCACCAAAGAAGTGGGTTTTTGGTTGCCAGGGCAAGACAACCCTGCACAGATTCCTAAAGAACCCAGCGTTAAGGGACCAGTGGATGGAGTTTGTTTTTTCAGAGCATCAACGGAGGTTGTGCAAGACTGTTTGTTTGTTCCCTGCATTTCGACGATGATTGTTTTATAAACAAAGCCCAGATCGACGGATTTGCAGATCGTCTAATGCTTAAGGATCGAGCAGTCACAATGATAAAGGTTCGCGGTCGTGCGTTGGAACCGCAGGCGGTGAGTAAAACTGTTGAACAAATGTCTCTGTGTGTTGTTAGCTATCGGCGCGTTAGCACAGCTTTAGCTTCGCCCACACGGCCCGCCTTCAGCCGCTCGTTTTTTTCCGGAAAGACTCGGTACAGCCTATCTTTCTTTTATAGATATAATAAAACTAAAGACTTTTCGGAGATATGAAGGATGCAATACTAATCTATAGGTACTCAAGATTAACAGGAGATTGAGTGAAAATGAGCATTTCACCCCCCCCCCCCTTTAACTAACGTTAACAAAGATGAATAAATACTGTAACAAATGTATTGCTCATTGTTATTTATTTAAATGTATTGTTCGTTATTAGTTAATGCATTAACTAATGTTAACAAATGAAACCTTATTGTAAAGTGTTACCAAAAAAACATTTTCAGCAAGAAAAAAGGTGGGATAGGACTTCAGTTTCACTGGATCGTGAAAAGTGGGCACTACATACAAGAGTTTATCAATTGTAGAGAACTCCTCCACTCCTAAAACACTTCAGGCACCTGGAATTTAAGCAGCCTCGGTGACATCTGTCAAAAAGCAAACAAGCTGCGACAGATAATACACTGATGACATATTACAAACTATGTTTGTGCAATAAATATTATTTTTTAATCAAGCACAATAAGATCAACCATGTGTGAGTAAGGGTCAAGAATAGGGTCAATTTTAATTGGAAACTTTGCAGCATGACTCAACAGGTCGCTCTCAAACATGTCCTTCTCTATCAAGAGTTAGCAGAACCTGACCGTCACATTAGTACCCAGAAACACAATGACTACATATCTCAGATATCTTGAAAAAAATAGACATATGCTGATTGAATTTTTCATTTTTGGCCCTGAGGATATGTGAGTCACAACATGGAGATCATCTAATCATACCTTTCTGACAGCACTCTGTGTGTGCGTGTGCGTGTGCGTGTGTGTGTGTGCACGCCCCAGATCTGCTGTGTAGTGATGCTGAAGCATTAATAATGCAGAGCTGTTTGGAGGAGGTGATGTTTATTTTGCACAGAGAACGAGAGGCAAACCAAAAACAAGTGAGTGAACTGTACAGGAAAAGTTTAGGTAAAGAATCACTGATCGAGGTGAGGAACATGTGAGCTGAAGGCGAGAAACGTCTGAGGAACAAGCACTGACAGACAACAGCAAGAACAAACAGATTATAGAAGAACGATGCCGCTCTGAAAGACTGAGGGACACACAGACAGAAAGAGAAAAGGAGAAGCTGTGGGCCGACAACTCTTTCTTCCAGGCAACACGCTCGAAACCAAGCAAATTCCAGAAGATTCCTCTAGATTCCTAGCAAAGCAAGCCGTTCGTGTGAAGCGGTCCCTGTACATGTGTCAGCCATTATGTGGGCCAAGATGAATTTTTCTACTGACAGCCATTCAAAAATTGTTGTGCATTCTGAATAAATAACATGAAAGCAACAAGTAAACTGCAAAAGAATTATTAAGGATTTATATTCACAAAACTTAACTAGCATGGAAAAAAAGCAAAGATGGCAGCAACATCAGGTCACAAACTTCTGTTTTTCCTTCACCAGCTGAGCAAGTGGTTTGGAGATGAACAGCAATGCTAACCGGTAGCTTTCTTCAGGTTTATCAGAGCTACCAGAGTCCAGCTGGCCGAAACTATTTTATATGTACATCAATAAAGATCTACAAGGAGAGAAATGTGGGTTAACTGCACCTTATGATGTCAGAACCTGATATGAGCAGCTAGGATTGATACTGTGGTAAACATGGTAGGGGATTTATGTCACGCTAATGGAGCCGTACAGGTAAAGTTAATCAAGTCTACTGCAAAAATACTGCAGAAATTACATGAAAATAGATCAGACAGACTAATTCGCCACTGCTACTTATTTTACTGAAAATTTTAATCTAATTACTCAGGATTTTATCTCGAGTACCCATGAAGACTCTTAACATTTAATCTTATTATGTATTTATTCTATTAATTCATGTATTTAATCTGCCCTGGCAATGTTAAAACAGCCATTTCAGAAACATTCTTCAAAATACAATTGAGATACACTGCCGTTCATAAGTTTGGGATCTGTAAGATATTTAAATGTTTTTAAAAGACGTCTCTTTATGCTCACCACCGCATTTATTTGATCAGAAATACAGTTAAATTAATTTCAACATAAGTGAAAAACTAAAACTAAACTAAGCTAACAACAGTTACTGAAAAACTAACTGAAATAAAATAATAATTAGCAAAAATAGATTTGATAGAATAGATCATTTTGGTAATTAATAAGCTCTCATCCTTTACCGGAAAATCACGGCACTAGGCCTACTTTATTTTTCAATAAAGACATGTATGACCGTTGTGCTCGCATATTTTGCTGCGTCTCACGCATGACACTATGTTCTAAAAACACAAAACTCAAGTTAAGTTCAACTTTTAAAAGACGTGTCTCGAGACCTTGCGCTTTATTTTTCAAAGTAAAAACCAGCCCTATAATCAGAAATGGCCAAATAAGTATTTCCATCATGTCTAGACCTTATAAATACAGCTGTCCCCTTAATTCCAGATAAGATGATGACCATCTCATGTGAAACTTAATAATCAAGATAGCTACCACACATATTAGACAGGAGACCACAAAGAGCAGAAAACTGAAAAAACAAATAGCATGTCTAGCCCATAAATAGACATACATTTTCAGAGTAGAAGTAAATGTCTGGTCTGAATAGAACACATGAATATGAGTAGCCTATAACTATGAGCATATGATATTAAAAAATACAATAGAGAAAAATCATAAATGGATAAATACAAGAATAATATGTTTGAAAAGGATTAATCAGAGAAATAACCATAAAAGAATAATCATACACATATTTTTTTTTCTTATACACCACGTTAAACAAGATTTCATCTTTAATATGAATGAGTTTGAATGAATCATTTTTACGTTTAAGCTGCATTTTTTCGGTTCTTTGTTATTTTTATTATTAATTAAGAGGTTTGCACAAGAGTTAACTAAACTGCAAACATTAAACTTTGCTGAAATTAAATGTCTTTAACTGGAAGTGTTCTGTTAACTCTGCTAAACTATAATGACTAAAACTGAAACTAAATAAAAACTCATTTGAAATGTGTTCACAAAATAAAAACTAAACTAAAACTAACAAAACATAATGAAACTAACTAAAACTAAACTGTAATTTATAGGAAATAAAAACCTATTTAAAAATGCAAAACTATAATAACCTTGGGCCGGATTCACGAAAATCTTCTTAAGAAAGAATTTAAAGGTCCCATGACATGAAATTTTCACTTTCTGAGGTTTTTTAACATTAATATGAGTTCCCCTAGCCTGTATATGGTCCCCAAGTTTCTAGAAATTTCAATCGGTGTAAATCGAGCTTTTGCTATCTTTCTCTGCCTTTGAGAAAATGGACGCTCAATCGCGCTGATCTTGAATCTCCTCCTTGTGACGTTATAAGGAGGAATGTTACCTCCCCTGTCTCTGCTTTGCCCGCCCAGAGAATATTTCTCGCCCATGAGAAAATGAGCTAGGAAGGAAGTAGGAACGCGCACGCGCGCGATTTTAGTTTGTCCACGAGAGATATCATGGCTTTTGAGCGAGCGAAGCATAACAATTGCTCAATAATTGGATGTACAAATGAACACCGAAGGGTCAATACAGAGCTGGGCTTGCTGTCTGAAACTAAAGTCTGGATCACTCTCTTTGGCTCAGCTACACACCTCGGAACAGTAAGTCAACTAATGATATATAAGTGTGTTGCTTTACTGTTGTTTGCCTAGACTGTTACACGTAGAATGTGGCTGTCACATTAGCTATGCAGTTTATGTGTGTGAATACACACACTGTAACGCGAGTGTTGTACACTTCTTTGTTATTTGGATAACCGTTTTCCTGTTGGTTATACGGCGCGCGCGATATCCGCATTGCAAGATCGCAGAGCTTGATGATGTAATTGTAATAAGATAAATTACAGATGTTACAGATCTCTCATGAAAAGGCAACAGTAGGTTAGCGTTAGCTACATGATAATAACTGTAAACCATCCGAATAAAGTACCGTATCCAGACATAATATTTTAAACTAACCATTCGGAAACGTCCTGCTGGAGCCGCTGAGTTGCAACTTCTTCATCCGTTGCTTCTCCATCTGGATCAGATTCTGGGTCAAACTGAAATGCTTGAACGACTGCGTGTCTCCGTGCCATTGCAATATATCCAATGTAAACATACATGGTCTACCGTTGCCGCAGATGGTCAAGGCCACACCCACCCTCCACCTTGCGTCGCCTTTCTCCTCCTCATTAACATTTAAAGCTACAGACACCGAAACGGCCTGTCTGAAGGAAGCTCATTCTGGGACTGGCTTATAGTGGCTATAATTCTGCACTGAGACTGAATTTTTGAAAAGAGATTTCAGATACAGTACTAGGGACCACTAAGGCCTATATTAAAGCCTACAAAAAATAGCATGTCATGGGACCTTTAAGAAAATTCTCAAGATAAATTCTAAGTTCATAAGAATGTTCCTAAGTGCAATTCTTGAACAATTCTTAGTTCTCAAATATTTCCTTAAGAATATCTTTTTTTTTTTTTTTCATAAGAAGAAACTGTTTTTTGATTAATAGGCATGTATTGCTGAAGACTCGCTGAATGAAAAACACAAAACTCGTCTTTTTGCACTGCCTGCAGATTACCATAATATGCGTGCAGACTATTTTCGCATACATCACGTCAGGGGTTACTCTTTTGGCGTAAGTCGACTTGCGTAGGCCGTCTGCCGGAAACTTGTTATTTTAGTCGATAAAGTTTTAAATATGGATATTTTTCTTACACAACACATCACTTTGCTTCAGAATGCCTTTATTAACCCCCTAGAGTTGTATGAATTACTTTTATGATGGATGGATGCACTTTTTTGGACTTCAAAACAGGCGTGATGCCAGGATTTTATAAATGGAGGGACACGGGGGGACCAAGAACCAGTGAGGTACCAGAAAATATTAAGCATGATTTCAAAAATCTTTGCAATGCCCATCAGTGCTCTAATATAGATGGTATTAAATGTGGCACTGCACAAGAGCCTGAAAATCATTTTGTATTTTGCATGATTGGACAACACAGTTTTGTTCTAATTAATAAAAAACATCACATAGGCATTAATTAGTCATTTAACATGCTTTATTTTCAACACAAACATTGTGTGTGTGTGTGTGTGTGTGTGTGTGTGTGTGTGTGTGTGTGTGTGTGTGTGTGTGTGTGTGTGTGTGTGTGTGTGTGTGTGTGTGTGTGTGTGTGTGTGTGTGTGTGTGTGTGTGTGTGTGTGTGTGTGTGTGTGTGTGTGTGGGCGAACGCTCTCTGCATGAAATCTGTCTCTGACATGGTTTCTTATAAAAGAAACACTGGATGTCCTGTTGCTGTCTGACTCTTTTCATTCTCAGCGTTTTCCCCCACTAAATTCTGCCTAAAAATAAACAAAAACCCATGAAGTATCTAAATTACACAGAGTTGCATGTAGCTATGGTGTTAGTTCTCACATTTTAATGTTGACCACGGCTTTTTTGGAAAAAGAGTATCGTGCCTTTACTCTTTAAAACAACAGATAAAGTAATATTTATCTATTTTATATTTATGTGGTGGTGTGCGCTGTCGCTGAATAACACTGACAAAACATCTCTATTCAGTAACGTTAGTCTGCCGAAGTTACGTTAGTAATCTAACGTTACTGGCGACATACAATAGCTTGATCAGTCACACATGAAAGTAATCAGACTAACATATGGTGTGATATTTCAAAACATATACTGTAACTGAGTGTGTATATAACATAAACAGTGACGTGTCGAGGTGTCTCTCTCTCCTACTGTTTGAAAAACATGGACCTGTGATTCCACTTTACAAATCGCAAATCAAGCAGTGATTGACAACACTCTGATCCAATGGCGTTGGGCATTGTCAGGTTGGCAGTAAATCTAGCCCAATGGTGTTGAGGGGTCACCAGAGGGGGTATTAAAAAATATATTTTTTTTAGGGATGCACCGATGTGAAAATTGTGGCCGATACCGATAACCGATATTAATATTGCTGTTATGGCCGATATCGATATTTACCGATGTCGATATCTCTGTATAGAAAACAAATTTTAATGATTATCAAATAAAGAGCTATTTTCCAAAACACTTTTTTTTTTTTTTTTACTTTAGAAATGACTGATATTGGGCACCTTTACCTGTATGCAAAATATGTCACACATACGACACACATGCATTATATTGCATTGCATATAATGTGTGCTGGTCAACTTGTCTAAAATTATGAAACCCTTAGAAAACAGGAAAAAAAAAAAACAGGAACATTGTGTACAATTAAGATAGGCTACTTAATTTATTATTCCAATATCCAAATATGATACTGAATACCACAGGGAAAAGGACTTCTATTTGTGACGTGCTGTCTTTGCCTTTGAACATTGCACATTTTAAACAGGACACGCATTAGCTGAGTAAATGTTAGCCAATACAAACATATTTATAGAAAACAGTTGACAATGATTAGACAGGAGTCCAATAATAGCATAACGAATCACTTATTCTAAAAATAATAACAAGTAGGCTATAAGACGAATCCGACATATGGGCTGTGTTAACAGTAAAACGTCCGTCATTTAACGAATTTTAAAAACACGGATCGGATGGATAATACAAAATGCTTTCTGACATTTTGAAAGAAAAAAAAAACAAGCAAGAACAAAATTTAAACTTAGCCCGTCAATTTTTCATTTTACAATTATCTTCTCTCTCTCTCTGTGTGCGCGCGTCCGTGTTTGTGAGGGACAGCTCGCGCAGCACTGATACATCGGTAGCCTACTTTTTAATCCATAAGTAACGAACGCGCTAGTTTTCATACAAAATAAATATGTAACATAATTAGGTAGGCTACTTTAGTTATTATCAACACAATAACGTAACACATGAAGGTACGTTTCTCAACACAGAATGAATAATAAACGCCTGTTTCTCCACTCGCGCTTATCAGTAATCCACAAATCACACGTGCGGTCACTTTTGAGAAAAAATCAAATTCGAACGGGTATCAAATATCAAGCAATATTCAAATATCTACGAGTCAAAAAACGATCAATCAAAAATGTGTCATGAGGGAAAAATCATAAGTCGCACTGGACTGCGTTAACAATGTTACTGACGGGACAGTTCTCTGTAACGCACGTCCAAAGACTGCTTTAAAACTTTCACAGAGACCTCAAACAGAAAGCACAAAGCCTGTCTTTAAATTTAATTTCGTTTTGTATTAATTGTATCTTAATTTTGATCAATGTTTCATCAAAAATAAACAAAGTAAATATTAGAAAATATTTAATCAGGACATGGAGGCGAAAGCGCGTGAACTGAAGCGCGTCTCAAATGAACCGAAACCTACCTGCCTCACAGACCTGAGACATAGCCTATATAGAAAGCTTGAAACATCTATTTTTAAACAGAACAATTCAAAATGAAAGAAAACAGACTGTTCTCTGCTTATGTCATCTGTATGAAATGTGTATTTCTCTCAGGCGCGTTCACTGCACGAGTCAGCATCAGTAACTTAATCTTCAACTTCACACGTCAAATATCGGCCTGTTCACATCGGCCCTATTTTGACATCGGACCGATACCGATGTGAAAAAAAATGACCATATGGGCCGATATTATATCGGCGGCCGATATATCGTGCACCCCTAATTTTATTAATATACCTCCGATTGTGTTGGTCGAAAAGAAGATACTTATATACACCTGATGGCTTGAGGGTGAGTAAATCATGGGAAAATTTCTATTTTTGGGTGAACTATCCCTTTAAGTAAAGTTTTTTTGTGAATACAAAATGTTCTTATCTTTTTTCTTAAGTTGGAACATTGGCAGTTAAGAAGAATTGTATTCTTAAGAATGTTTCGTCAATCCGGCCATAGGAGATAATGGATGACAGACTGAATGGAAAGGCAAGGAATCCTATGAATGACAGACTCCAGTTTCTCTTTCTGGAGTTTTCTGATAAACGGGGATTACAGGACAGTTTCTGACTGACAGACAGCAGCCATATCCATCTCAAACCTGCTTTCTGTCCTCACACCAACTACAGGGTAAAGCTGCATTCCTGCTCTATACTGGATTCCCTGAACCAAACTGCCATTTAACATATTTAATTAACTTTGACAGACGGAATACATGATACCCATGGCCAGGAGAACGCTATTACACCAGTCTTACAAAGAGCACTCTCCATCTATACTCCTGTCTCATTTCATGACCTTTTCACCAAATCACTTCCTGAACAAATACCTGCCAGTTTCTCACTACCTGAAACTGCATTTTTTATTTTATTTTTTCTCAACCACAAAAAAAGATTTTTACACTTCAAACACATGTACAAGATGACTGAGAGGAGTTGTGTTGTATTATTGAACACAAGAGCTGGTCTGGGAGAGAGGCCTTGGGTTAGAGAATTCAGTTTTTATACTGAATTATGCCGTTCCAGACATCTGCACTCTCATAAAGAAAGAAAGAAAGAAAGAAAGAAAGAAAGAAAGAAAGAAAGAAAGAAAGAAAGAAAGAAAGAAAGAAAGAAAGAAAGAAAGAAAGAAGCACATGTTTTTCTGTATTATAATTGACTTTGGTTGGGTTGGCTGATTGATACTTTGTCTTTCTTTGTGTGTTATGATCCTGTCCAATGCTGTTGTTCTGTGTACAGTCGTTCGTGATTTTATTTTAATTTTTCTATTTATTTATTTTCAATTTTTCTTTATTCTTCTTGTCATGCAGTAAAATAGCTCTCTTGTGTACAAAACAAGATATTGTGTGCCTTATGGGCCATGTACTGTACATGCTTCATAAGATGCTGTAATAAAAATTAAATGTGTGCAAATTAATGCCATGCAAAAAGGCTTTACTTACTTAAAAATACTAAATATTACACAAAAAAAACCCCAAAAAACAGGATATAAAACAGATGACACTGTCAAAAAAAAAGAAATTATGCAGTAGCTGCGTTTACAAGGACCCAAATAATCATACTGTAATCGACTAGTAGCCCAGTCGGAATAACTAAGTCAAAAGTTTTAACTGCTTGATAAATATAAGCTTCAGGTGCTCGTCCGTCTCCATTAGGACCCGAAATGGATAAATATTAAGTCTGCTTTTTAAAACAAAGAAAAGCAACAAAAGCGGCAAACTCTGTATATCCATGTACTGTGCGCATACATGTCAAAAAATTTGTAAATATACAGTATGTGACACAATTTTAAAGCTTGTGACATATAAACACGCACATCAACCTGATCACTTTATTTACCGTTCATGCAAACACTATGTTCAGATTCATTAAATGAAATCAGGAAATCATTCCGATTGAAACAAATGGTGTCCATGTAACCGTAACTACTGTACTTTTAGCCTGACACTGGTAATAATATGCAAACTTGAAGCACTAACATGAATACTTAAGGTACTAATTTGCAACCTTAGGGGGAGATAAGGCACAAAGTTGTACCTTTGAGGAACTGCTCCTGTCAAAAGCTGTTACACCCCTAGAGTTACCATTTTTGCAATTTCTTCTGACAGTGCAGAATAGTATGAAATGCCTTTAGTCTTTTTGGATAGACTTTGATGGTATTTTTGCCCCCCTGCACAGATTCTCATGCATTAGTCAACGCGCGCCAACTGTTCACTTGCACAAACTCTTTGTCATGTCCGCCTGTGGACACGCACACATCACCTTCTGTCCATTCGCACTGCTCACATTAACACACACTTATGTGTGTCTAAGTCAGCATTCTCTTTGCTGACCTATATCCAGACATAAAGCAGATGAAAATATGCTCTGAGTCGCTCGGAGTTCTTCAGTGTCATAAAATTTGACTTCAGGGCGGATCTCCATCGATCCCCTTTCCCTGACACATACACGCCATCGGATGCTAGAGCTAAAATAAAACTGCAGTCGCCATTGGGAAAACATACTAACCCACGGGTTAATCGAATTTTAACAGAGTGACAAACACATACACATCAAAAAAATATATACAGAGAACAAGCAGAATCAGAGATGGAGAACTGTAGAGAAACAGTATGGGAAGAGGAAGATGAAAGAGTGACAAAGCAGAGAAAAGAGAGACGGTGCATGACAGGCCACAGGGAAAAACAGAGTTAGAGAGTAAGAGAGATAGTCTGATGAGATAGTAATGAAATCATTCAACTGTGTGGAGAAACAGACTACATTCAATGAGAAGAATAACTACAAGGAGGGACATATGCACATTTTTACGCATGATATAGAGAGAGATACGTGATAAAGGGTGATTCTTCTGAGAGTTGTAAGGTAGAAAATTTTCAAAAGAGTGTTCGGGTCATTATTTTTCAGACCATTAAAGTCAATTTACAATCTTAATCTGTTGTGATTAATCCAAGTCAAACAGAACATTCTATGGGGGGAAAAGGGTGGGGCAGGACTTTATTTTTGCCTGAAAAGTAAAGTTGTTAAAGAATTTTCTTTTTAATAATGCGCACGGATTATTTGTGCACCATAAAACCCAAAACATTATTTTAGAAATTAAATAGTGTTCAAGTTTCTTTTTTTTTCTCAGTATTTTTTTTTTTGCTGACAATTTAAAAGAAAAAAGTGCTTGTGTTACTGTACATTTTTTTATGGTAATAGAGTAGAAAAATTACACTTTTAGATTATTTTAATGTAATGAGAATCGAATCATCATAGCCCTAGAGAATAATAGGAATTACAAAAAAATGTCCAGACATTATTTGGACAGTTAATTATGTGGTAAAAATGGTCACAATGAACAAATGTCACAAATTATCTTATTAATAATAAATATTACTCTTTTTTTTTTTTTAAAGATTTATTTTTGACGTTTTTATGCCTTTTATTATGATATGACTGTGAGTTGACAGAAAGTAAAGTTGGAGAGAGAGAGAGAGGGGACTCTGAGTCGGTACACGAACTCGGGATGCCCGAAGCGCAACTGCGCTATATTCAGCGTGCTGCCCACTAGGCTATTGGCGCCGACAATGAATATTATTCTAAAATTATAAAATAAAATAAAATAAAATAAAATAAAATAAAATAAAATAAAATAAAATAAAATAAAATAAAATAAAATAAAATAAAATAAAATAAAATAAAATAAAATAAAATAAATTAAAAAAGACCAAAATGACCTGGACATGTTCTGTAGGATTAATCCAGTAAATGTAAAACATCTTAAAGGGGTGGCTGATTATGACTTCACTTTTCTAACTTTAGAAATTGCTTTTTAAGGACTACAACAAAGGGACTACCGGGTTCGTGATCACAAAGCCTAAAATTTACATAAACCCGCCCTCGGAACACGATTTATAGATTATCAAGACAGAATATGCTAATCAATGACTAGAAGATAACTACACATAAGCTACATAAATTCATCAACAACCATTCAGAAATGTTGTCTACATGTTGTCAATTCTTCTTGAGTTTCTCCATCTTTCTGACTCCGGTTTTAACATAAAAGGCTAAAAGTTTTTGAAATTTACAGTTCATGTCTGTGTGAGGTAAAAGGGCATGCTGTTGAAGCTCCGCCCCCTGTACCGGGAGCAGCAGCTCATTTGCATTTAAAGGGACAGGGACAAAAACGGTGTGTTTTTGCTCACCCTCAAAAAGTGACAACTTTAACATGCTATATAAAAATATCTGTGGGGTATTTTGAGCTAAAACTTCAAATACACACTCTGGGGGACATCAGAGACTTATTTTACATCTTGTGAAAAGGGCATTATACCACCCCTTTAACATGGATTAAAGTCACGATCAGAGAGAGAGTTAACAGCCCCATAGCATAAAGACATAAAGTGTGAAGGAGTGAGAGTGAAGTCTCTCTCACTCTGGGGCTTTGCCGCCCTTAATTAACTGAGCTGGCATTCTCTATCACACAATAAAGGCGGATCTTACTCCGCTCACAGCTAGGAGGACTTCACAACAAAATTTAACTTGCCGCACTCGCATGACTAAAAGTAATAAAGACTAAAAAGGTCAGTCAACATTGTCTTACAATGATTGGGGTACAAATGAGTGGCATGACATTAATTTTAAAAGCCAGGTGAGACGGTGTGTGCGTGATGAGATAAGAAGATAAGAAGTATGAGAGAAAGACATCATCAGGTTTTATTCAGCCTTTTAGAGGACTTAAAGTAGTATTAACTTAAAGTCCCATTCATTATTCTGGGTTAAATACAAGCAAATAATATCAACTCATCCCAAAGTTTACTAAAAAAACATATTCTGACTTCTCATAGCAGACTAGCAGGAGAGCAATATGCAAGTAAAGGCAAATATACCATTTGCATTCTTTATTTTTGAAGTATATGCAACTAAAACTAAAACTGCTTTTACGCAAAGCTAGAAATATCAGTGTAATACAATGCTGATTACGATCCTACAGAGAGTGAATCCTTATAAATTCACCACAACACCAACTTGGTAATCACATAACCAGATTTAATTCCTCAAACAACAAATAACCTCTTTTTTTTGCGTGGCCTAATGTTCTAGAGGCTCTAAAATGTTCCCTCGATATGACAAACTGAGACAAGTGTTTCTCTCTCAGCGCACACTTAATTGAGCTCTCACAAAATGACAGTAAGTGCAGTAAATGCGGAGGGTACACCAATATAAAAAGATTCATTATCCAAAGAAGAAATCATTTTTGTCAAGCACCGGGGTGAAAGAGTGTCATCCCAGAGACAAATTACTGCAAACGTAACCTTGCAGTAAAGTAAATGGAGAAAATCCATGAACCACGATTGTCTAAAATTATCAAAATCCTGTGATGTAACAAGACACTTTGATGAATCTTTCTAAAGATTTCTACATTCTTAGTACAATCATGAAGTATTTATCCGACTTGATAATGATCTAATTAGACAGTGTCGTTGAGTTTGTGTTCAAATTCCTGCTGGCGATGACCTGCAACCACTATTTTAGTCTGTCATCTTTAAAATTACAACAGGCGTTGCACATCTCATCAGGCAGTGTTGGGATGTTCAGTGCAATAAATGTGCTGAAAACATGGCTAGCACAATCTTGTCATGCAGGAAATACCCATCAGGATGACCTGCAACTACTGGTAACGTGTTGTGAAGCGAGACTAACCCAAACGAACACAAATCCTAACCGTAAAATTATAAAGTCGCATTTTCTCAGTAAAGTCCTTACCGTAAACTCCTTGCGTTTGCACGTACCAGTGGAGTACTGAAAAGAATAAAATCCAGAAAAGCTCCATCTTCAGGTGCGATCCCTCATTACCTGCGGGGAAAACCAGACAAAAGTGCACAATCACTGCACAGGACAACACAGCACGAGCTCAGCATTCAAATGAATCATGCCATCATCATCATCAGAGATTAAAGTAGCCTAACAAAACATTATTCACCAGTTGAAGTATTTTTATCCCTGCATTGTTCCAGTGCATGCATGCATGGGGGTTAAGAAGAGACAATTCATTTGCCAAACCTTGGATTATCTGCAGATTACAGAAACTGTGCTATTGTTTGATGGGATTGAATGCCGCAATCATGGGTTATTTCGGAAATTGGTGGGCGGTTAAGAACGATCAAATACATGACTTATTAAACCTGGCCGGAATTCAGTATCAAGGAAGACACGCACAAGTATCCAAATGCATGCGATTCAACTTTCTCCTGGAAAGCCAGGCTGGGCCAGCATGCTACTTAGAACTTTCCGGATAGGATCACCGACTAAAATAAAGACTTCCATTATTTAGTACTTTTTATAGATGTAGCTACATGTCACACATATTTCACAAAATTACTGAATCTCAACAAAAAATCTTCACAGACATCCTTTAAAACAGTCATTAATACACTAAAATACTGCACTATTCACAAGTATGAGCAAGTAGGCTACAACTTGAGAACACACTGACATAAACGAAATACACTATAGATATCTGTGATTTCCTAGAAATGTTTGAATTTAGTATTTTTTTCATGTCATTACATTGTTTAGAGCATAAGAAACTCATTTAAAAACTTTTTTTAAAGATATTTCATTCATATGTTATGCTATTGTAGTGGACGTGAAAATAAAAAGACGTGAAATGACATGTATAGGCAAAAACAATGGGATTTTTTTTTCATTCACCCATCAATTAGTAGATAACTTTGTATGAAAGATATAATGGAATGAAATGATATAACATTTTACTTTATGCAATATGTGGGTAAAATGGCCATAAATGGGTAGTCCCATTTAATACAATGTATATAATTTGCATATTAATGTGTTCTTGGGGCCACATGTAATGGAAAAAAGAAGTGTAATAATGGGAGTAATAATTGGTAACATTTTCATAATAATATCTAATAATTATTAATATTCTGAGCTGTTGATATGACAAACAAATTGAAAATAAAATAGAGTCATATTTCCATAAGAGTGCTTCATTTGATTATTCAGTCATTTTTGTCATTGTGAAACCTCCAAACATTTGGTATCTCTGAAAAGCCCTGAATGTGCTCTTTACGGGACATCCAGACTTAAAACTGACATGTAGGGTGTCAGAGAAATTCACTCAAATATAATGTCCACTATAGTGGACAAAAGTCTATTCCTGGGACCCAGGAGGATATATCTGCCAGTTGATTAAAGCAGGGCTACTGCTGTTTTGTCCATCTACAGTCCCATTCTTATCCTAAAAGAAAGTCCTCCTCGAGCAGCGTGCTGTTGCTATAGTAACCCCCCACTGAAGGATGTTGGTAACCAGACAGTTGATGGACCCCATTGACTTTCATAGAAGGAAATAATATAACACCAGTTTTAAAATCTCTACACTGGTTCCCCGTTAAGTTCCATATCAATTACAAAGTATTGCTACTGACCTATAAGGCCCTAAATGGTTAAGCTTGTGTGTATTTAACTGATCTTCTATCGCCCTATAATCCATCACGCTCTTTAAGATCACAAAACTCAGGGCTTCTGGTAGTACATAGGATATCTAAGTCCACTAAAGGAGGGAGAGCGTTTTCACATTTGGCTTCTAAACTCTGGAACAGCCTTCCCGATAATGTCCGGGGCTCAGACTCACTCTCCCAGATAAAATCTAGATTAAAGACGCATCTCTTTAGCCAAGCATTCACATAATGCATCTCATAACCTTCTACTGCAGTATCAAACCAAATGCACATTATTATCTTTGCATGAACAGCAGCTCCTCTAATTATTTTCCATTTGCTTTCCATTTTATCTCTGGATTTTCTCAGCTCCAGTTTAGATCCAGCGTCTTGCTCAGACTTCAGATGACCAACACCTGTGAATGATGACTCCAACTCCTCAGAGGACTTCAGATGAAGCCAGCTCTGAATACACAAGCACCAATGCTACATTTTCTATATATCCTAAGCATTTCTTAACAACATGTATGCATTACTTCAATGATGAGCTCATTGTTTTTGCCTTAAATTATGTTAGCTAACTGCGTGATTTGTAGATATACATTTCTGAATACAGATCACTCTAAATTGTAATGTAAACATGCATTTTCTGTAAAGCTGCTTTGAAACCATATCTATTGTGAAAAGTGCTATAGAAATAAATGTGAAATGAATTGAAATGGAACAAAAATATTACTATGGAAATCACTGGGGTCCATCAACTGTCTGGTTACTGACATTCTTCAAAATATCTTCTTTTGTGTTCAACAGAAGAAAGAAACTCATACAGGTTTGGAACAATATGAGGGTGAGTAAATGAACATTTTCATTTTCGGATGTAGTATCCCTTTAAAATCACACACACTAGTAAAAAATAAACAAAAAAGTTCTCTCTTGCCTGTAGTACGCACTATAAAAGTGAGAATGTGCAGCTACTTCCTAATTCCTAAAGCGTTAAAATGACTTTCATTGGTGTGACTTGTGTTTTTTGAATTTAAATAAACTGTTCATTTAGATGTTCCCACATAAAGCGCATTTTAGAATACCTCTCAAAACATTTCTACTGTAGCCTATGCATAATTGGGTGTGGACATTGAGCGTTCACGAGCACGCACATTTAGACAGTTTCAAGCACTCTTTCTAAGAATAAGATATAAAGTACCGCTTACCTTTCTCTGTGCGTGTTCAGCCTTTAGATCAATTCCTTTCGAAATAATTCCCTTAGAAAAAAACGACTTTCTTTCAGCAGAGCACTGGAGTTCCAGGTGTTTAGTTTGTTGCGTGTTCAGCAGGAGCGCAACGATGTCTCTCCGTCCAGAAAATAAAGACAAAATTCCAACACATTCTTTCCAGACAACTTAAACTGATGTAAAACTCTACATATCCGAGGGCGTCTTCGTGGAGAGCAGCAGTCCGATGCGATGCGATCTCTCAGAGTGACTGACTGAAACTCTTGTCCTGTGATGTTCTCCTATCAGATGTGTGCTCCTCGATGGCTCTCTCAAGAGTGAGGCGGATGGAGAGGTTGCGCGTCTTTGCGCGTCAGTGTGGAGATGCGCGCACAGATCTCTGAGTGATGCGCGTCTGGTCTCTGAACTGGCTTCTGGAGAGTCTCTGGGTGAAGCTTGTCCAGCTCTGGTCTCGGTAATGAGTGGGTTTATCAGAAGGGACCGGGATCTAAACTGTATAAACTCTCGGCTTTTTCCAATAGTATTTTGGTGGAATCTCCAGCCAATTAAAGCTGCGCAGCTGCGAACGGAGGACTCGCCCCGTATCCCGGAGGACCAATTAAATAAGAAATAGGGAGGAAAAAAAAATCACAATGTCTCTGCCACCCCTCCTCTTTATTCCCCTCTCTCCTCCTCCCGCTTTCTACTCCATCTCCCCTTCCACCAGTTTCTCCGTGTCTGTCGTCACTGATGGTGCGGACACTTTTTGAACTGAAGCGCGCTGCCGCCGGTGACCGATAGGTGGCGTGTTTGAGCTAATTATAATTCCAGAGAGCGCTCACCGCCACCCTTGCCCTTATTCATGATGAAAAAACAAATTGTGCGTTAGGTCATGAACCAAAAGTCTAAGTGACACATCTATATTATTTCAAGACATCGTACATGTGGTCAGTGTTGTCTTTTGGTTTTGTTTAGGGGCTATACTCAGTAAAACATGTCTTGGTCAAATATTTGATGGGGTATTAGAAGATATATAAGAAAATAATTATTGTTGAATGCGTCTTGTAGGCCTACTATGAGGCCTTAATTTAATTTACTTGGGTTTTTTGTGTATGTAGGCTATTTGTGTATGTACATATGTATACACGTGTATGGGTATATGGGTGTATATGTAGGCCACACACACACACATTATATATATTATATATATATATATATATATACATATATAAATTACATATACATATATACACATATACATGTACGTGTGTGTGTGTGTGTGTGTGTGTTCCTTTCTTTTCTGTTGATTAACTGTTTGAATGTTTGTGAGTGTTCATGTCATTGTGTTGTTATATATGTTGTCTTTATGTAATCTAAAAAGCATTAAAAATATATATATATATTTAAAGATGTCTTGGTCGCATTTCATCCCAGTATCAAACGTAAAAACAGAATTTAAATAAAACATGTATAAATATATGTTTAGATAAAAATTGCCCTTCAAAACATTCACATTTGATAAATTATTGCCATTTTTGTATTTTTTCTTACTAAACTCTTATTATGTTTTATTTAAATCATCGTAAATTAAAGACAGTAAAATAACATGGCCATAATTTATAAATGCTTTACAATTAAAATTATTTATTTATTTACTTATTTGCAGAATTTCAGGGTCAAACATGCGTAATTGTCATGAAAATAGTGTCACAGAGCGACATCATTTAGTCTCCCTCATATTGTTACAAACCTGCATTACGATTACGAAGATTACGAACATTCTTCAAAATATCTTCTTTTGTGTTCAACAGAAGAAAGAAACTCATGCAAGGTTTGTAACAACATGAGGTGACAACATTTACATTGAACTATGAAACTATGAACATGAACTATCCCTTTAATGCAATAATTTGTTGAATTACGAAAAGCTTAAAAGCATGTTTTTTTGTGTCTGAATCATGGGGTCTGGATATTTTAAAACAGATTTAGAGTAAAAAGAGTCTAATCAACTCACATTTCTGATCTCATGTAATATCAAATGGTGTAAGTGTGAGCATATAAACAGATCATTAGAATGGAGAATGTGTACGCAGCATGAACACACATCATCATCAAACACCGTAACCTTGGAATAAATTGCACCACTGACTGACTGAGCAAACATGTTTTGACAGGTAACCTAAAAATGCTTCAGTAACATCTAAATTAACTTTTACTCCAGTCAAAATATATTACTTATATGAATAAAACAACCTGATTACATAAAATAACAGCAAAGAAAGAGATTATAGGTCGAAAAAAAAACACTTATAAAAGTGCCTGTAAAAAGTCTCCAGATAGTACTGAAATAGGTGATCTGAGAAATCACACCCATCTCTGTGACAGTATAAAACAGCAAAAGAGCGACATTAATTGTGCTTTTATTTAGCCAATCAGAAACAATCTGCCAGTCAATCATTTTGCATGTTTGAGTTTGCTGAGCTGTCTTTGAAGGGTGGGGTTTAACAGAGAGGGCGTTTAACTGTAAAAAGTCAGTTGACTCAACTTAAAATTAAGGGAACCCGTTGCCTTAAAATTATTAAGTAAATAAACTTCATGCTTAATCGAAAAAATTAAGTAATGTGGTATTGTCAAGTTCACATAACTTGAAGTAAGTGAACTGAACACCTTTTACAATGGGAAAATATACTGCATTTTCACTATACAGTAAGGGATGCATCTGGAACCAATGAGATTCTCAAATCCACAGGGAAGATCTCCTGTCTGAGACAGAGAAAAATTAAACATCAGTTTGATGCAGAGACTAATCTAGAGGCAGAAAATATGCTGAAATAAAAAAAATGAGTTCCACGGTGTTCTGTAGAAAAAACGGCAGCCTGTCTAAACCCTCATCCCTGTCTCCGTCTCGGGTTTTGGGAGACAGCCAGGAGCCTTGGCAAGGATTGTGAAGTAAACATCATAGTTTAGTTCATCACAGTAAATGTGTGTGAGAGGCTGGCAGAGTCGGGCTGGCGCGCCCCAGGTGTGTCCTCTCCGGCCCAGGGCTAGCGCATGGCACGTGAAAGCAGGACGAGGGCTCTCTGGACCGAGTGGAACACAGAGCAATACTCTGGCCAAATGAATGTGTGAGCCAGGGGAATGCTGTCAGCAAACGTGTGTCAATGTGTGGGAGTATGTCAGCTTTCCCAGATTCCTCATGTGGTTGCCACAATGGAGCACACTTCTCTCATTTCAAAATGAAAATATCCTAAACAGACGTTAATTAATGGGATCCTCTCCATACGCTTTGCTGCACCACGAATCCCCCAGCATTCTTGTTTTATACATATTTAACATTTAAAGGGAAAGTTTACGCAGAAATGAAAATTCTGTCGTCGTTTACTCACCCTGCGTGACTTTCTTTCTTCTGTGGGACAGAAAATGAGAAAGCTGCTGTTTTCATAATGAAAATGGATTATAATGGATTATACTGCACTGTCCTCCATCTATAAAAGTTGCTGAATTTTTCTAGCCATCTGATAAATACAGACCCATATTTTAAAATAGTTCTTTACTTAAATTCTTGTCTTCAGTCATAGCTCTCAATGCCATTCACACTTTCACTTATATGTGTGACATTGAGAGGTGAAGCAATAATGAATAATGAATATTGGTAAAGAATATGTGTTGGCTTCAGAAGACTCAATAAATATTCTGCAAAATGTATGGATAAAGGAGAAGAAGATACTTGTTTTTGTAATTATTTTAATTTGATTTAATTGGAATGATTAAAAAAATCTTAAGAACTTTATTTTTGACAGCTGTTGGGGAAATTAGATATGAAGAAATATATTTAGAAATATATATTTTCATATATTGGAGAGACAAAACAGCATACCAGGGTAAAAATACAATATTCCTATGAAATATGAGAAATCCCTATAAAACCTTTTCCAACTTTAATATTACATTATTCATTTTGATGTTAATTTAACATATTCATTTTATTTTGTATTAAAAGTTGCTCCAAAAAAACATGTATGTATATGTATATATGTGTGTGTGTGTGTGTGTGTGTGTGTGTGTGTGTGTGTGTGTGTGTGTGTGTATATGTATATGTATATGTATATATGTGTGTGTGTATATATATATATATATATATATATATATATATATATATATATATATATATATATATATATATATATCAAAGAAAGAAAGAAAGAAAGAAAGAAAGAAAGAAAGAAAGAAAGAAAGAAAGAAAGAAAAATCGGTCCAATTAACAACAAACTTTTGAACAGCAACAAATTAACTATCCCAGAAAATCTACAGATGATATACAATACAGTATATATCAAAGAGTAAGTTAGGAAAAAAGTTAGGAAAACTGATCAGATTAATGTTAGCAGATGCTGCACATAAGCGCTGGGAGCGTGTGCTGGCATTTCAAGCGATGGATGGGCTGATCAGTTGTGAAATTGAGCCTAAATCACAAACCCCCAAAGCAAGAGCCACTAATGCTGGACAGATCTAATAGCAGGAGTGTATACAGTCTGCCAGATGTTCACACTTACAGAAAAACCAACAGACTTCTGAAAGTCTAGCTAACTCTGCAGCTCACATGCGCCTGCAGCGACATGTAAATCAACCAACCACGATATAAATTAAAGCGAGTATAAACCCGAAAACATCAAATCTGTAATATCACATCAACAGAAAAGCATGCATGCAAAAAAAGTGGCAGCTTACTAAAATAAGGCGGTAATCATGGGTCTAAGGGCGAGTAAATGACTTTAAAGGTGACAAATGATGCCCCTTTTCACAGGATGTAATATAAATATATGGTGTCTGTGAATTTTCAGCTCGAAATACCCCCCAGATCATTTATTATAGCTTGTCAAATTTGCCCCTTTTCGGGTGTGAGCAAAAACACAGTTTTTGTGTGTGTCCCTTTAAATGCAAATGAGCTGCTGCTCCGCCTCCGTTCAGAAGAGGCCGATTCTTTTACACGAGCTTCGGATACTCCGGCAATTACAAAACACGCGAGAATCTCAGAAATAACCAGTAACGAGTGCAGGAGAGACTCAGGAAGAGGTTGCAACTTTTGGACTACACCTGGACGTTTCTGAATGGTTAGTGGATACATTTATGTAGTTATTGTGGAGTAACATTGATTCATCTCATCGACTTGCATGTAGCGTCATGTTTAACTTTTACACAAGTTGACACAGTTCCCTGAGGTCTTTACAAGAGACATTTTTTATTGAAATAGTGTTCTGTGCTCATCTGTGCAGCAACGACAGAACAGTTTGCTGATTAGCTCGAACTTTTGCCATTGCGTTAGAACTGGCTACACTGTTGTCACTTTGCGAAAACCAAATGGTGTCGACGTGGGTGGAAACGTGCAGATAAAGGGGCGGTAATATTATGATAAGATCCCCTTCCTACATCAGAAGAGGAGCGAAATCTGATCGGCTTATTTTTGGACATGCTTGCAGAGAAAGGCATATGAAAACAAAGTTACTGGGTTGTCACTTTTCATGTTTTCTGGGTTGGTAGATGCACTGGGGATACAATTCTAGCACTTAAACACGGAAAAAGTCAGATTTTCATGATATGTCCCATTCAAACAAAAGTAAAAAAAATCCTTCAACTTAGATTCCAATGATGTCTTTATAGTCAGATCTGATTGGGTCACATTTCCGGTCATCCTCTCTGGTATATGTATCAGACTCCAGCTGAGGCGCGTCAGGCTCCTCCACGGGGCCATTATTCAGAGGTGTAATTGGCAGAGCGGTGCACAGAGATGCCCTTGGGAGCCAACAATTCATAACCCCCTCAAAGCCAATATCCGATACCAGAAAATACGCTGAGACAAGAGACGGGTGTGTGAGAAGGGAGAGAGAGAGATGGACTGCTTCATCACAGAGAGAAGTAATGGCTGTGTATTGATTGCTCTCAGCCGAGACTCCAATTTCATGTTTAAAACAACACTGATCCTCATTAGGTCGGGGAGGGAGTGCGGAGAGACAAACACTTAGCTATCAGTTCCAAGGACACGCACAAGTGCACAGAGAAAGAGGCGAAACAAGGAGAGGGTAAACACAAGTAGAGAGAGGCAAATGAGGACAGGAACGGACAGGAGCTTTGCTTCTTAAAGAGGATATTATCTGAGAAAACAAATTTTCACCTTTTGAGGTAAATTGTTCAATTAAAACACAGTAACATTTTCAAAACCCCAAACGTCCCTCACTGAATGAAAAGAGCATTTATTGAAACTGAAACAACTCAATTGAAATTGTACGCAAACTTTCTGACACATAGCACATGAATCCTCTGAACATGACATTACACGGTAACAAAACCTATTGGGAATTCAGAAACTTGTGGAAGTAATTTGGAAGAAAAATAAGATTTCTATCATTATTATTATTATTATTCATAAACAACCGTATAATGAATAGAGTAATGATAAGAATACAACTCAAACAAGTTTCAACTTCAAGATTCAACTCATTTTTCAAGTCAGTTTAATGTAATTTAAGTTGAAACGACTTAAACATTCAAGTTGATTGAATTTAAAAATTTAAGGCCGTAACTTTTTTTTTTTTTTTTACAGAATATGGTCTATTTAAATGTGTGTGTGTGTGTGTGTGTGTGTGTGTGTATATATATACATATATATACAAACACACAGACACACACACACAAATTTTAGAGTGTGTGTGTGTGTGTGTGTGTGTGTGTGTGTGTGTGTGTGTGTATATATATATATATATATATATACAAACACACACACACACACTCTAAAATTTGGCTGAACATGATTTGATCAAGGACAGTGGTTCCACACGATTGAAACAAGTAAAACCTGAGTAAAACCCAATAGAATCAACCATGTACAACTAACTAATCAATGGTATTCATTTAACTTGAATTACCGTAATGGTTTTAATTTAACTTAAATAAATGGTTTTCATTTAAATTCAATTATCCAAATAATCATCCAATGAATGCTTCTTGTTTAATCCTTTTATTTACTTAACAACAAACTAAACCGAACTTTTCTTTACACATGTGATGTTGGGTATTGGCAGTCCAGAAGTGATACTGGTTTCATCAACACTTCACTAAAATGGCAACCCCCAAAACACTAACAAAAGAAACTTTTAAATACCAACATAATAGAATATTAAACATTTACAGGTCTCTCCATTTTCTCATCTTGCTAAAAAATGCAAAGATTAACACTTTATTTCAACAATTTTACTATCCCAATTCGGCCCCATTCAAAGCATTATAGGAAGTGAAAGTCCTGTTTGATTGGAATACTTGATTGAAACATCAAATTAAATCAGAGTAACCGTTTCAAGTCAATTTAACATGAAGCAATCACATTTGAACCAGAAACCTGCTACAATGGTTTTAAACAAAAGTGAATTGTTTTGAACAGCATCAAAAAAAAAATATCTATATTTTTTTTTTTTTTTGCACAAAAAACACCTGACTAACACACCTCCGGTCCACTTGAGATTCAATAATAAAACCATATGCGACTCTCTTAAAAAGATTCAAAAGAGCTCATCTAATCTTTTATCAGGCTGAACTAAAAATAGATTTCTATACAGACAGACTTCAGGCAGATGAATAATCTGAACACAACCACCCGCATTCACAGCAACAACACCTATTGGAAATTCAGAAACTTATGGAATAATTATTATTAAAAATCTGAAAACCTAATGAATTGACTAAAATTAAAAAAAAAAAAAATTATTATATATGACTCTTTCACAAAAATCACAACTGTTCACCTAATTCTTGATCACGCTGTCCTAAAAAAAAAAAAAAGAAAAAAGAAAAGACAAATAGTCACATATGTGACAGAGGGAGGCCGAGTCTGAAAGTCCTCCACTTTGGAAATCCATAAGCACTGCAGCAGACACAGACTAATTCCTGCTTTTTCCCTCTCATTAAGAAGCATTCATTTGGTAGCTGCATGGGCTCATTGATCCACCAGGCCTTAAAAGAGTCTAAAAACTGGACTCAACAGTGTTACTCAGATACTTAAATACACTAAGATAAGAATAAACACACACACGCACACTATAAGTGTTTCTATAGGGTCTTAACTTCAACTTCAAAGCCCTGCTCTCCAAAGAAGTGAGCAAATCCAAACTCAACAAAAACCATATCATTTATTTTTTATTTTGATCATTCTTATGCTTAGTTGGATACTATTATGCACGCCTCGTGTTTTTAAGATAATTTCCGATGACTGACATCACAGAAGGTATTACAGGTATTTTGGTGCTGATGTGTGAATGGTCTCTTAACAGTAAAAAGACAGGAAACCATTGCTTGTGTGAACACCATATTTGTGTATTTTACGGTAATTTAGTTGGATTACTTTGTGAAAGGGTCTAATGTAATATAAGATAAAAAAGTAGCCAACTGCACAAAATGATCGACTGTTTTTTTATATAATTAATATAATATAATCAATTACTATAATATAAATTAATATAATATTTATCTTGCTTTAAGCATGCTTGGATATTGTTGCTGAAAAGTAATAAACAGATTAAAAAAATAAAGATTCCTCACGCAAAAGCAGAAATGCATCAGTATTTTACGCCATATTTAAATGTGAAATTAAACCACTTTCACCTCCACGCACATACACACTTGTCTGCCTCTCATGCATTCTGTGTTCTTGAAGGACCATGCCTTTGTGTGCATCTCTGATAAGAGAAGGCCACTCTTCACCATCACTGATTATAGATCCGCCTTCAGAGATACTGTCAGCTATACTGATCACACACGACAGCACAGCAGACGCCCTCCCACTAGCCTCTATCTCACTGATCTGAGAGCAGCTGGCGTTGAGGAAAACTAACAAGATGATGGCTGAGGTTGAGGTCTTGTTAAGATCATCAGAGTGGATAGACACACTAGTTTAAAGAGTTGAGTTTTTGAACCTTCAGGCTTCAGATGTCTCGAATACGGCAGCACACTTGGATCAGAACTGGCTGTTTGGTGGGATAATCACATCTCGCTGTGGCCTTTACGATATGCTTCTCACACTGCGGTTTTACCATATCAGAGCGTTTAACCTCACACATGTGAAGGTTAAAGTCGGCCGCGAGGTTAACACATACTTTAAAAAACATGATGCACCTGTAATTTTAGCAATTGGATACAGAGAGCATTCAGTCCTAAATCTCCTTATGGGACAAAATAACTTTTTTAATAAAGATCTTTGGCTAAAGTGTAAACAGATTCCTCCAAAAAATTTAAAACACCCTAGGCAAAGTGGAGACAAAACTTTTTGGATAATATCAACAAAAATACTTCTTTTGTGTTGATTTTGGATTTATAAGGGATGGAACAAATTCTAAAAAATTTAGAACATCATTAAATCATTGAACCATCGATGCCAATAAAGAACCTTTACTTTTAAGAATGTACAATGGGTATAATTGACATTTTTGCCAACGTAAAAGGAAAGCTGTAGTCTGGGAAAACCCTGACGAACTTCCGGAAAATTTGAGATTTGCTCTGCAAGTCCGTCTGGCCAAGAGCCCATTCAAGCCCGTTTCCATTTTTTCCAAATCGAGGCACCAATCACAAACGTTGAGGCAGGCTTTACACGATGACGATCGCTCTGATTGGTTTTAGGTCTATCCAATTGTGCCCAGAGGCATTTGAGCGATGTTTATTGGTGACGCCCCTTTGGAAATGGGCTGTGAATGAACCTTCCCCAAACCCACTCTCAGTTACAAGTGAGAAGGGTCTGATGTCAACCAGGCTATAAAGCTGACAAATATGTCAAAATCGCTTTTTTAGCAAATATTTATTAAAGACTCAGTCAAATTCTATAAGAATTTATAAAGATTTATGCTGATATTGTCCAAAACCTCACTTTGTTTCCAAACTGTATTTTACGGTTAAGATTAGGGTTAAACAATCAATTTTCACTTGGAGGATAATAAAATGGGTGGGGAAAAAAGTACCTATTGAGTTTGTTTACACCTGGTTTTAAAATCCATCTCGCAATCCAATCACAAGTTGACAGAGTTAAATACAAGTGTTAACGGGGTCCAAAATCTCATAGACTTTATACTTTAACACTGGGCTCCCAGTTGGATCTAGGAACCAAAATGCCAAAAAGACTTAAATCTGGGCTCTTTTGAGTAATAAACCATCAACCAACACAACCAGCACAGCATTCAAGAGGAAAAAAAGCACCTGAGCTCACGCACAAAACCCAAATCAGAAGCATTCAGGCCGACATTAAAACCCGCAAGAGTAAATTAGGGAGCACAACCTCTGGAAATTGCAATGGTATTGGTTTGGATATAAAGGGTGACCATACAGTGTGCTGATTAACAAGCCATCAATAGTGTAGACAAAGGGATTATTCACATGATCATACGGTCAAACATGGGCCAAACAGTGTTAAAAGCCTGTAAAGAGACTCTTAGAGAGAGAGAGAGAGAGAGAGAGAGAGAGAGAGAGAGAGAGAGAGAGAGAGAGAGAGAGAGAGAGAGAGAGAGAGAGAGAGAGAGAGAGAGAAGGCCACTTGAGCTTAGCAGTGCACAGCATCCTTTAAATGTCAGACAATAACCTTTTTTCCTCAATAAACTAGAATTAGTGGTTAATTATCCCAGTTTTCAAACAAGAATAAGTGCATATCAAAGACGTGACCGCATCTCTCAGCGGCATATAGGAAACAGTTGAGAAGTAAAGTGTAGAGTAAGTGCTGATTTGAGGTCATGATAACATTAACTAAATATGACTATGACACAGCACACGTCTGCTTTAATACAGCAAAAACACATATGGGGTAGACTGTATGACCGAAAACTTTGGATAAATGGCAAATCAAGATTTATATGACAACAACAGTGTTTGTTTCCAGAAATTTAGAAGGAAAAAAATGGACACACTACTGTTCAAAAGTTTGGGGTAAGATTTTTTTAAGAAATGCATACTATTATTCACAAAGGATGCATTAAATTGACCAAAAGCAACAATAAACAAACACTTTTACAATGTTACAAATATTAGTGTTTTTACTGTATTTTTATCAAAAAAATGAAGCCTTGGTAAGCATTTATGACTTGTGAATGTGAGATGTGGTTATGCTTATTTTTTTGGCAAAAAAAAACAACTGAATAAAATACTTATAGGGGCTATATGTAGAATTCAGAAACACGTTATTAGCTACACCGGTGGCCGGTAAGTGCAGCC